>NC_043702.1:57082833-57172307 GCF_006229205.1 Suricata suricatta
GTCATGAGTCAGACACTTAACTGACTGAGCTACCCAGGTGCTCCTGTTTGCCTTTTTTAAAATAACAAAACTGCTCGCCAGAAAGTTCATTCTTTAAATTCAGTGTAACAGCTTTTTCCAGTATAAAATCTTTAAAAAGTAAGTACTCTAACACTACTATTCAAACTTATCTGTTGCTCACAGTTACCTAAATAGAACTTTTGGACATTTTACTTCTCTTGCTCATTTTGGGAAAATCAGTATTGTTTTAGAGGCTTGCCATTTTACATCACTATTGTCACCTTAGCCTGATTTGTTTTTCTTTCTGTGTTAAGGTCTTTTGTAATGATAAAGTCAAATTAACTCATGTAAGTCTTCTGCACATTTCGTAATTTTTTCCTGATATTGAAGTTTGCACATGTTGCAGCTGACAGCAGTGTTGTTTCGTTTTACACTATAAAAATGGAGTTAAAGCAGGTTATGGCCCATTTTAATTACAGGAATCCCACCCTGATATTGTAAGATACAGGAAGCACGTTCTTTAAAAGGCACAGGTAGGAGTGTAATTTCCTCCTCTTCATTAACATCACATTTATGGATGCTCTTAGCATCAGATTTAATGATGGATACAGGGGAGTCTGGGTGGCTCAGCTGGTTAAAATCCGACTCTTGATTTTGGCTCAGGATGTGATCCCAGGGTCGTGGGATCAAACCGCACGTCAGGCTCTGTCTCTCCCTCTCTGCTGCTCCGTCCCACCCCCAGCTCATGCTCTCTCTCTCTCTCTAAAATAAAAAATAAAATAAAATAAAAATAAAAAGATGGATACAAAATCAGTGTGTGTTATTCTGCCCTCAGCTTTGCTCATCCCATTCTCTGTGGTGCAAACCTGCAAGGGGGGAAGAATGGATGGCCCGGGAGGACAGGGGTCTTAGGCTTGTTCTGAGGTCTTGGTTTCTCAGACTCCTGACTGAATTTCTTTCGCCTCATCCTCCAGGCTCCAGGATGAAGAAGTCACGAATGTAGAAGTACAACAGAGCACCTTTATCAGAATGCAACAGGAACTCTTCATAGTGACAAAAGAGAAAACTCTAATTTAATAAGGAAGGGTGGATGAAAATGTCTGATAATGTCTCAGACTTGGATGAGGAAAGATGCTAAAGGTTCTTTTTAGAACATGATTTGGCAGTTTCTCACCAACCCCAGTTTCTTCCGGATTTTTCGTCCTCGTACATTCTGTTATTTCTCAAGAGCCACCCAAGCTTCCACCGCAGGAAGCTCTCCAAGGACTCCCAGTGTTGTTTTGTGCTTTTGTGTTCCTGCTGTGTTCACCAAGTGTGCCCAGTATTTCCAGTTGGCATCTTTTTGGTAAGCATTTTCACCACAGAATTCATTGGCTTTAAGGCAATTTTGCCATAAAAGAAAAAAAAAATCACACCAAAATAAAAGTGATATTCATTGAAAAGGACATATGAAACATGAAAAATAGATAAAGTCAAAAAGATTTATTAAAATGGGTGTAGATTCGTGACAATACTGTGCAAATGTGGACAGTACCTAAGCACATGTCTTCAGAGTCTTTCATAGTATTTTCTGTACACAGAGTTTCTCTTGTTGCTGCATCTCCTTGTGCATTACACTGTTTCTATTCTTGTTAACATTTCTTCCTTTGCTAAGAGAGGTGTCGGTTTACAAATACCAAGATGCATATTTGTAGCCAAGTTTTGTGTTGCACTGTGAAAGCCTTCTTTGCTGTTGTTTGTACTTGGCTTATTGTCACTTGCCTGTTGACAGACTTTGCAAAGTTCTATGGGAAATGTGGGTTAAAAGCTCTGGGCCCCTGTATAGACCATAATGAGGGCTAAGATACACACACACACACACACACACATAAAAAATACAGAAATGCATGTAACTGTATCAATGGAAAAATGAAACCAAACTGTCAACCACTTGATGAAACAACTTGTCAAACCAACTGTCACCCAGTTTTTTTTAATGTCTTACCATACAATTGCCTTACGCCAATTAGTTATGTGGCAAAAATGTTTGCGGCAAAGATGCTTATAGGGAAACTACCAAGAAACATCACTGGAACCAGCCTCAGGGTCAAGGACAACATAAAGAGAGTATGTGGACACATCAAAGAAACACTTATCCACTGCAGAAAAACCGACTCAAAGAGCATGCCCTCCTGGAGGGTGTCACAAGCATCATCTTTTTAGATGACAGGCAGTACATTATACTTTTGCAACTATCTCAACTATCTCTGGACAGAATACCTGAGTTTGTCACACAAACACAAAATGTGATCTGTGATTCTCTTCTTCACTCAAACCTTGGCTAAAAATATTTCACTGGGAAGGAGTTTTCTTACTAGCTGGATGTGGCTGATTAAGGAATTTGTCTGGAACAGATTGGCTAGTCTCACCTATGTGTGATTTTACTTTGTCATTTAGGACTTTCTGAATATACAAAGGCCCCTCGGGACTCAAGCAGTAGGTACAAGTGTGTATGTAAAAATCCAGAAAAAAATACCACACTACATTCTTCCTTGCTTTATGATTCATCAAGGCAGACTGAAATCGTTAATGCCACCATAAAAGAGAACCATTTACTCTGGTCTCCCAAGTAGGATCAGGGCCAATAAACTGTAACAAAGCATTATATTTAGGACACACATATAACTCCACGCAAGGATAACATAATCACATGTGATTCATAGGGTTAGTTCCTAATCAATTCTCCTCCTGTGAATGCACGGGCCTAATAGGTCTACTGTGGCCTTTGCATTTCCATCCACATTTTGATGCATTCATTAACTAGAAAGGACAAATTATTAATCAGAGTAGCCTCTTTCATGCTTCTGTTATTTGTACCCAGAGCCATCTGGAATGCAAACCAAGAGGAATAAAATTCAGAGGTCAAATCATACCCAGTTTGCCATGTAAAATTAAGGGTTAAGATGGGAAGTTTAAAAGAAGCAATTGTTGGGATGAGCCCAGGGTGTTATATGCAAGTGATGAACCACGAGAATCTACCCCAAAGACCAAGAGCACACTTTACACACTGTCTGTTAGCCAATGTGACAATAAATTATATTCAATCAATCAATCAATCAATCAACATAAAACTATCCACTTCTAGGACTCTGTCTCATTTCAACTTTACGGCTGCCTGTTGCTAGCCTCTCATGTGAAATTAGCTATCAGGCATTTGAAGGTGAAGAGCTAGCTGGTTTTACAGCTCACTGACGTTCTAAAGGATGCACTGCATTTAATTAAGATAGTTCTTTATACACGGTTTAAAAATATGTATAATGCTTCCCAGACTGTCAACAGGTGAAGCTAACCAAAAGCGGGAAAAAAAAATTTGTTTCCAGGTAATAATGAACTAGCCCAATACTTACATAGTGTTTTTCACGTACATACACATAAAAATTCTGCTTTAAAAAAGTGATAGGCTGCAGGTGGCCGGTTAGCTCAGCTGGGTAGAGCGTGGTGCTAATAAAAAGTGATAGGGTGGATAGAAAAATTACCTAGATAAGAAAGAGTAGTATTTTTAAAACACAGAAAGTATTCAATTACAGCTGATTTAAAAGTACCATCAGGGGTACCTAGGTGGCTCAGTCAGTTAAGGCCCTGATTCCTGATTTCAGCTCAGGTCATGATCTCAGCGTTTGTGAGATCAAACTTCACGTAAGATTCTGTGCTGATGGCATGGAGCCTGCTTGGGAGTCTCTCTCCCCTCTCTCTCTCTCTGCCCCTCCCCCCACTCTCTCTCTTTCTCTCTTAAATAAACTTTAAAATAAATAAATAAAATGTACTAGCAAATGGATTTAATCACAGAGAAGAGATTACCAATTAGGAATAAAGACTGTGCTCTCTCGGAGATAGAATGTGGGAGTGAAGGTCACATGACTTTCTGGCTGACCGTATACCTCTACCGCTAGGTGACTTTCTGTGTACATGCTTTAAGACCTAGTTCATCCATAGTGGGAAAGCACCCATCTGACAATCTAGAACAATAATATTTCCCATATACCTCTTAGCCTTAATATTGAAGAATTCTGAGACTATGCCATACGTGAAAATAGAAATAGAGAAGTTCACTGTGAGTCTCCACCAAGTAAGGGACAAAAAGTAGTGGCTGTGGTTTTAGGAAGGGTTGAGAGAGGTCCCACTTAATGACAGGGAAATAATAATGATACCTTGATATAGAGATTTGCAATCTCTTACCTGAGCTCCTTTGCAATGGATGGGTTTCAGAATTCAGAAATGTTAGGAAATTAGAACCGTAATTGAGTACATATGTCACACATTATATAATATCTGCATTACAGTATGGGCGGTATTCCACAATTAAACATGCTCATATTTCTGCAGCTAAATGTATGTTTGTACTAAATGAAGTAAATAAAAATTATCAATAGCTGCACAGCAGATCATGCCCTGTTTTGCTGCCGAGGTAATTGTAAAATAACTTCCAGTTTTCAGAAGAAGTTTTAAAATTTCAGAGTGTGGCTAAGGGCTTCTACATCTATATTCTTCTCTTCAATGCAGCGTCGCCCACAGATTTCATGAGCACCTGTCAATGCACTAAAGTCAGTAAAATACGTGATAGCATCCCTGTATGACAATGTGGACCTGAGGGTTAAAGGTGAAATGATCTGGACCAAGATCTTATACCTGGTTCTTGGAACTCTCTCTCTCTCAAAAATAAACATTAAAAAACTTAATAAAAACAATAACTACCTTCATGGTGATCCAATTTCCAGCCTTATAGCAAATTCCATGTGTCCTATTTCATGTGCTGAGAGATTTTTTACATACTTCTCTAAAAAAAAAAAACCTAATTGTTTCTATTATCTTTTACTAAGTGCCAAAAAAGGTTTTTCTTTACCTTTTTTAAAATAACTTCTTCATAGAAGAACATAGAAGGCAGGTTTCTCTTATTGTGCATGGAGTTCTAGGCTCTTGCTGAGAGGAAGGAAAACGACATAGAATATGACAAGAATGGGGCAAAACCTAGGAGAATGATTATTAAAGGGCACTCTTCCCCTGAGAGTGCAATGTGTGAAGAAGAGGCAAGAATGCCGTTTCTATGGAGAAACTGACAAACACTTCCTCAGCCAGCGACCACGGTGATGTCACAGGGATACGCCTGCCCTTGCTATGATACAATGAGAATGACACTTTTCCTCTGTGTCTGCCCCCAAAACCCAGTGAAATCCCAGTTTAATCATGAGAGAGACATCAAAAAAACCCGAATTGAGGGGCATTCTACCAAATACCTGACCAGTACTTCTCAAGACTGTCAAGGCCATCAAAAAGAAGTCTGAGAAACTATCATAGTCTAGAGGAACTTGAGGGGGCATGATGACTAAGTATGATGTGGTGTCTTGGATGGGATCCTGTGAGAGAAGAAAGACCTTAAGTAAAAAGGAAATCTGAGGAGAATCTAGACTTTGGTTAATAATCATGTATCAGCATTCATTCATTAGTTGTGATGAGTGTATCATACTAACATAAGAGGTAAACAATAGGGGAGCCTGGGTGGCTCAGTCGGTTAAGCGTCCAACTTCAGCTCAGGTTATCATCTCACAATTCGTGGGTTCGAGCCCCACATCGGGCTCTGTGCTGACAGCTAGCTCAGAGCCTGGAGCCTGTCTTCAGATTCTGTGTCTCCCTCTCTCTCTGACCCTCCCTTGCTCATGCTGTCTCTCTCTCTCTCTCTCAAAAATAAATAAAACATTAAAAAAAGAAGTAAACAATAGGGGAAATTGGTATTATGTGGACAACCTCTGTACTAGGTTTGCAACTATTTTACAAGTCAAAAACTATTATAAATAAAATTTTATTTTAAAAATATTCTTCACAGTAGGCCACATATATCTAATTAAACAGTAAAATGGAAAGAAATACTTCGTATAAGAAATAGCTTAGCTTATACGGTAATAATCCTATAATAATTTTCTCCATTGTCTGATTTATAAAGCTGGATTTCTAAAAATGCTCATTTATTGTTATCCTATGTTTTCCTATTTAAAGTTTGGAAAACAGATCTGTAGAGTTCAGAATTGTGTAGGATTTTGTTCATCTTCTGTACCACGTTTGCGTGCATAGCTCAACTGTGCAAAGAGAGTATATAGTTCTGTCCTTTCGCCTCTTGCTAATCTTCCTTTTGACCTCTCACTTTCTGGTGGGAAAAATAACTTCTTGTTTTATGTCATTCAAAACTTAGCCTGTTTCTACCATTTAAAAATCTTGTTAGGGGCACCTGAGTGACTCAGTCAGTTAAGTGACTTCGGCTTAGGTCACAATCTTGCAGTTCATGAGTTCAAGCCCTATACTGGGCTTTGCACTGGTGGTACAGAGCCTGCTTGGGATTCTCTCTCTCTCCCTCTCTCTCTGTCCCTTCCCCATTTGTGCTTTCTCTCCCAAATAAATAAATAGACTAAAAAAAATTCCTTTATGTGTATTTTTTCTGGCATATTCACCACTTTTTAAAGTTTTTATTTAAATTCCAGTTAGTTAATACAGTGTTATATTAGTGTTAGATGTCTCAGATAGTGACTCAACACTTCCACACAACAGCCAGCGCTCATCACAAGTGCGCTCTTAAATCCTCATCATCTGACTAATCCATCCCTCCACCCACCTCCCCTCTGGTAATCACCAAGTTGTTCTCTGTAGTTAATATTCTGTTTGTTGGTTTGCCTCTTTTTTTCCTCCTTTATTCATTTGTTTTGTTTCTTAAATTCCACATATGAGCGAAATCATATGGTATTTGTCTTTCTCTGACTTATTTTGCTGAGCATAGTATTCTCTACCTCCATCCATTTCATTGCACATGACAAGATTTCATTCTTTTTGATGGAGGAGTAATATTCTGTTTCGTGTGTGTGTGTACATATACCACATCTTCTCTATCCATCAATCAATCAACGGACTCCTGCGCTGTTTCCATAAGTTGGCTATTGATACTGCTGCTATAAACATCGGGGTGCATTGATCACTTTGAATGAGTATTTCTGTATTCTTTGGGTAAATACCTAGTAGTATGATTGCTGAATCATAGGGTAGTTCTATTTTTAACTAAAAATACCTTCAAATATTATTTACTCTCTTAAGAAAGAACTATTTTCAGACACTCAGTTTGCTCAGTCTTCTTCCTGATCCCCTTACTAGCTGAATTCTCTAGATGGTGACTAGATGCACTGAGGAAAAACATGACCCCTTCCAAAAATGTAGTGGAAGGAAAAAGTTGGTGCCTTTGGATTATCTGGTCTTCATGGAAATCTCCTATCCACCAGGCTGCCAGGGATCCATAGCCTCTGATGCTAAGAACCATTGCTGGCAAACTTAGCATCCTTTCTAGCTCAGAGAAAACATGTCTGACTTTTAGCAACATCCACCCAGGTTACAGCATCCAGTATTTACTTCAATCCAAGACATTCCTTCCCAGACCACATTTAATTTTCCTTTCTGAGGGATCGAGAATTTTTTTAAGCTACAATTTCTTTAGGTCAGAATAAAACTGTCAGACTTAATCTCTTTCTATAGCCTCAGATACATCCGAAAACTGGAGATCCTTCTTCTTCCTCAGTAGGGGATTTTCATTAGTCAGACCCAAAATAGAGTTGTGTAGAGTTGGATTATGTCACTTGGTTTCTCTAAGGTCAGATGTCATAACCCCATGCTTTCTAAAGGGCTTGCTGTGTACTTGCTCAGTGACTAATTCAGAAAAGGGCTGGTCCAACCCCGTGCTTCTGAAGCAGTGTGTACTCAGACTCCTAACAGCTATTGACAGAAGGATTAGGTTTATAAAGAAGACCAACCAGGTCTTTTATGGATTAGCACTTGGGGGAACTTGGAAGTCTTCCTTGCCTGGCACTGTTTGGACTTGCCTAATATGCAGACAGACGCTGGGCCCCTCCCTACTCTGAGCCCCCTTGTGAATAGAATGGGGGACCCTGGGCCTTCCCTTTCTTGTGAGCAGCAGAGCCTGCAGTTGGAAGGCTCTTTGTGCGCCTTGTCATGCCAATAAAGTTACTGAAGTGAGGGTGACAGGTTAGAAATGTATCAGGAACAATGAGGGAAACACTGTCCCCTCCCTTCTCATTCTCTGAAGGTTTGATCTTTCTGTGCCAAATGGAGAACTTTAACTCTCCTGTCTCTTACTTTGGCAGGACAAGGAAAAGGCTGAAGAGATTGCAACTTTAATAGAAGACCTATTTTATTAGAATCGGAGACTCCAAGGTAGATTCAGCCTTCCCCTGCATCCACTACTCATTGCTTCACACTCCTTGAAACAGTGCCACAGTCAGCCAATGCAGAGACCTGGGAACAAGCTGACTTCCGTAGGGAAATAAAGTCTCCAAGCACCCCAAGATCACTGCAACTAGCTCAGAGACTCCAGTGTCCCTCACCACCTCTCTTCCATCTTCAAACCTTCTATGCTCTATGGAATCTCATTTATTCCCCAACGGCCTACTGTAATATCCCCTCTTCTAGGACATCTTCATTTATCTCAATCTATCCCTCTCTTCTCCGCTTGAAAATTCATAACTGCTTCTGGGATTCTGTCCACTCCTAACATCACCTTAATTCGTCTTATCACACTGCATGACAATTCACTGTTCGCACTGTTTTCATTTTTAGGATATTGGAAACTCCTTGTCTTATGCAACTCTCTTTCCCCAGTACCTAGCTTCGATCTGGTACAGAGCACGTGCTCAATAATTCTTTGTTACACACATGAATGAGTAAGTACGAGGAGCAACTGCAGATAAAATCCAGGGATTCGAACTGTCACATGTTCTCAGGGAAGAATAGTCCCTCCCCTAGCCTCAGAAGATTACATATGACTGGTGGAAGGCTGTGTCATCTTCCAATTACTCTTTACCCCAGTGACCGAACTACGATGGAGCATGGATCTAGGTCTTGCCCATGAAACACATACGAGGAGCCTCCCAGAGGCTCTCCCAGAGACATCTGCTTTCCTGAAAGAAAGGATGAAAACATGCAATATTCTCCTTTCTACTCCTTGTCTTCAGCATCTTTCTATTCTCAGTGCCCACTTTAGTATTGGCACATGGCAGGTTCTCAGTAAAATATTTGTTGAATGAATGAATGGAAGCAACGATTGCACTAACTTGTCCAGACACGACCTTGAATGTGGATGTGGTGGCTGGTGCTGTAGGAGCCACCTTGCCACCACGAAGGAAAGGTTGAGCATTCTAGATCTATACTGGGCTGCTGAACTGACATCCAGTATCCGTCCATCCCCAGACTTCTCTATGTGAAAAAAGCAAGCCCCTATTGACTTACATCACCGTTAGTCAGGCTGTTTTGTTACTTGCAGCCAAAAACATCTAATCAATACAGGGATCACATTCTTTTCACCGTTGCCTCCTCACCACTTACTGTGTTCAGCCACACCTCGCCTGTGGGTGCCTCTCCATAGGATTGAGAGTCTTCACAGTTCCGTGGAAGAGAAAGCTTGAGATTTTCTAGGTCTATAAATTTCTACATTAAATCTTTTCATATGACCTAGTTGTTCACAAACTTGAGGACTGCAAATAAGGAATTTTAATGCAGTGTTATGTGCTACACTGGAGGTTTTGATAAACTGTACTGGGAGCATCACACACATACAAAAGTGATTACTACTAATACTGAGCAATCTCAAATGTATTACCCTCTCTATTTTCAGCAACAAGAAATCCCGACCCCCCTTGATCTCCTCCCACTTTCTGTTTCCCTCTGGCAGTGAAGAGTAAACTCTCCTATTTTCACTGGGTCTCTGTCACCGGCAAGTCTTAGAAATAATGTGACTGGAGAAATAACAAATAAGTAAAATAAAGTCTTAAGTGTTCTATTTCCTCATAGATGAGCTTTATAAATTTAGGACCAAAAAGGTATATATTAGTTCTTATTTCAGTTGACTCTACAAGACCAGATCAAAGTGCCTGAGTGAAAAGCTCATTTCCTCTTAGGGAAATTTATTTACTGACTTTCCTACAACTTTTCTCTCTCTTTCTTCCCCACAATAGCTCTCCCTCCTTAATCCCACCACAAAACAATATTGCAGATGGGACTCTTCCACACTGTGACAGAGATCAATAGCCTGATTGATGAGTCATCCATTTCATGTTCATTTTTGTCCGTTGTGTAATTGAGACAAATATATCCTCTCAGGAGGTAACTTGTCTTCCAACTTCTTTAAATAAAATACTTGTGATGAGTGTATATGCATCCTGGGACCACATGCATTAAAGCAAACTGCGCTGCTGCTCCCCAACTTTTTTATTAGCACACACAGGTTCCCTCACATTCCTCTTTTATTCACATTTCCCGAGGACAGGTAGGGCATTTTACAGATCCCCAAGGGGTTAAAGTAAAGGAGCTATGATTACAAATTGCACTTTTAGTACCACATGCCTTCTTGACCTGGAATTAACTTGATCTATATGATAAATGTTTACTTTTTACTGAGGAAGAGTTTGTGGTCACTACACAAGATTCATCACCTAAAGATGAGGATGGTAGAGGAAATTTTTTAAAAATTTTTTAATGTTTATTTTTGAGAGAGAGAGGACAGAAAGAGAGAGAGAGAGAGACAGAGTGTGAGTGGGGGAGGGGCCGAGAGAGAAGGAGACACAGAATCTGAAGCAGGCTCTGGGCTCTGAGCTGTCAGCACAGGGCCTGACACGGGGCTTGAACCCACCAACTGTCATGACCGAAGCTGAAGCTGGAGGCTTAACTGACTAAGCCACCCAGGGGTCCCGGGAATGTAGAGGAAATCTTGAAACAAGTATCATACATTAACATCACAATGTTTACATTTTTATATTTTGCAATAAATGAATTGACTACTGATACACTCCTGTGTGTGACTATTACCAGAAACTACACATTACATAATCACTGTCTCACCAAAAATTAAAATCTTCTCAAGTCTGATGAATAGTGGCAGAGTTGTTCCTCAAAAACCTTCTAGGAAAAAATATTTTTTTAATACCATGACCTATCGGGAAGGGTTCTGAAGTGATGATAAATAAGAGGGGGATAAAATTCTTAAAAGTGTACCGGCCTAAGCTTTTCTGGATGAGGAAGAGAACAGGAGAAGAAGGTAGGAAACCAGAGATGCTAGATGCTCGGGCCTACCACGCCGTATGGGCTCCCTGGACAAAAGCCATCTGGCGTGGAACAGATGGTCTCATGATGTTAAAGCTGCCAGATCACAGGGTTTCTGGGATTTCTCCCCATTCCCCAGGGCAGGCTAGAAATTTAATTCTAAGCATATCCTAGTAATGGGATGTAAACTGTGTGTCCCTAACCAAGGAAGACAGAGGGGTTCATCTTTATCCATCCACTCTTTATTAGAACTCTAGAAATGTAACTCATTGTGAGTGGGAGGGGTTGGGGGGTGGATTTAAGAGTCAAAAGTATAAGAAACATGTTATACCATCCGTGGGGAGACATAATGGACAGAGCAAATTAAAAGTCTTGAGACATATTTGATTTGAAAAAAAAAATCTTGTATTTCTCATACTTATTTGATTTACAGAACCTTTTTTGGTTTGCATTTGGGGAAAAAATTGCTGTAGAATGATGGACAATAAAACCTCTTTTCTAGTACTGCCTCGACATGCTTCTAGACCCATCACTCAGATATGTGCAAATGTAAAACAAATACTCCTGTTGTTCTTGGGAAAGATCAGAAGGCATATATTCTAACTGGGAAGTTCAGTCTCTTTTTCAATAATGTCAGATATGGTTTTTGATGGGACCTATACTTCTGCAAATTAGGTTTCCTTCAGGAGAAATGTTGCCTTAGTAAATGTGGATTTGGGCAACACAGACTCCAGTAGGCCGTAGGAGGTGCCCTCATGTTGGAAGACTGAGATGGCCAAAGCCCAGCACTGACCCCTCTGCAAAAGCCCCAAACCTACAGCATTAAATTCTGAGACATACATGACCTCAAACCAGCGAATTTTCAAGTCTTTTACAAATCAAAGCACAAGGTCATAGGAATAGAGTTGCCCCTAAAAGAAGTGGGAAGGAACATTTCTTACACAAATTCCTACACAAAGAAAGTGAAAGAAGAATCTTTTCCTTCTTCTTGACCTTTAAGATGTTGGGTCTGCATGCTGGTGAGGGAAACACTGTCATGCTACCTGAAGCAAGGGGCGATTGTCTCCCATTCAAAGAAGGTAAGTAGGTCCTGCAAAGTGGTGTTGGCAGGGTCTAGGAAGAAAGGTGTCCAGGTGGGTATCCTGTGACGGATGGGGTGAATGATGTCATAAGCAATCCTGGCCGCAGTCCTCGCCTCTGGGACTTAATTCACTTCCCACACTCCAAACCCTCAAAAGTTAGAGCCTGGTCTCAACTTCCACTAGGGGATGGCAGGAAGGGCCTGTGTCCGCTGTCAGGATAAAATAGGATAGAGAAAACAACAGGGCAGAAAACTGGTCACAAAACAGGGGGAGAGCAGAGCCATGGTGGGGCGGCAAACAACCGGATGAGGTAAGATACAGCCAGAAGAGATACGTGGAAATTACAAGACTGTTAAACAGAATGGGGCCTCAGGTGATTGTGATCGAAACCCCCAGAGTGATGACTCGGGAACATTTGGGATACACATTCAACACAAGACACTGCTCATAAGTTTCTCTGACAAATAAGGAAACAGCATGGTTCTAAAGAAAATATCATCTTGATGGAAATGTCTAGTATTATTCCTCATAGCCAAGGATGACAATATGAATGGTAGTAGGTATTTCTGAGTGTGCTGTGGGAAATCCAAAGAAGGAATTAACACTAAGAAAAAACATGAATGTGTAACATGACAGTATTTTAACCCCATATACATCTGGAGGTAACTGCCTTTGTTATTTCATGTTGATAAAGTATCAGGACCTTGTTTCTCAGAGTCACTTCTTTCCTTAATGTTTATTTATTTTGAGAGAGAGAGAGAGAGAGAGAGAAAGCACATGCAAGCAGGTGAGGGGCAGAGAAAGAGAGGGGGAGGGAAAGAATCCCAAGCAGGCTGTGCTGTTAGCCCATCAGCGTAGGGCAGGAAACAGGGCTGGAACTCACAAACTGTGAGATCATGACCTGAGTCAAAAGCAAGAGTCAAACGCTTAACCGACTGAGCCACCCAGGTGTCCCCAGTGTCACTTTTCAGTCAATAGTATGCTACACACTTTGTGATCGATCCTCTCAACTTGGGGTGTCCTCTATGCCTTCTCATTAACAGAGTATTAAATAAACAAGCACTTTTAAAAAACTAAAATGAGGGGCACCTGGGTGGCTCAGTCGGTTAAGCCTCCGACTTTGGCTCAGGTCAGATCTCACGTTTGTGGGTTCGAGCCCCGCGTCAGGCTCTGTGCTGACAGCTAGCTCAGAGCCTGGAGCCTGTTTCCAGTTCTGTGTCTCCTTCTCTCTCTGTCCCTCCCCCTCTCATGCTCTGTCTCTCTCTGTATCAAAAATAAATAAAACATTAAAAAAAATTTTTTTTAAAGATAAAAAACTAAAATGAAAGAACATTCTCCAATAATTCCAGAGATTTGTTTGCCCCTTTTTACTAAAGAGGGCATTCTAGAATGTAAGGCCCAGAAGATCCTCACCTCTGGCAGAAAAGCATTCTCTCGTCCAAACACAAACCAACTATAGGTTCTCTGCTTTTAAAAGTAACAGTATAATTTAACTGTCCTATGTAAAGAATAGTGAAATAGCTGACCAAGTTTAGCTGGATATTCTGACTCACACCCAGAAAAAGGCAAGTAACTCTGTAAATACAATTTAAACTTAACTGGAGCCAAGGCAAACCAAGCTGCGTCAACAGTAATGTTAATATTTAGGACACCACGAATATCAACTCAGTTCGCTACTCACCAGGGAGTTCTATGGACCAATTTGCTTAAATTCAGAGGCTAAAACACCTTTTTAAAATGTCAAACATGTGTTTGGATATAAAGGAAAAGAGCAAGGTAAGTGCAATTAGCAAAAATGGAAAATTGGGGAAAGTGAAATTTTGGCATTTGTCTTTTGACCTCACACAGAGATAAGTAGGGGCTGTGAGTCAACTGAGCATAGGACTTAGGGTCCAAGCCTTGCCTTACCTGGTTGTGCTCTAGAAGCTTCCATGAGAGGCACATGCGTGTCAGCTTCTGACCATATTGGCTAGCTCGGACTTGCTGGCAAGGAATCTAGGTGATAGCAATGGTGTTCCATATTTCAAAACTACATATAGGGCATTATTTTTGAAGCCTTCTAACCATACATGAAAGTCTAACCAGTCACTAAAGATGTTAGATAAATGTCTTTATCACCAACAAAGGTGTTTATAATATATTGTTAAGAGACAATGTAGGCTACACAACAGAACATATAGTACAATGCTATTTTTATTTATACATAAGTGGATGAAAAAGTGGAATTACATGCATCAAGGTGTAAGTGACTAAGTCTAAAAAGAACTATCCTGGCATTTAAAAAAATTTTTTTTAATGTTTTATTTATTTTAGATACAGAGGAAGACAGAGCATGAGAGGGGGAGGGGCAGAGAGAGAAGGAGACATAGAACCAAAAGTAGGCTCCAGGCTCTGAGCTAGCTGTCAGCACAGAGCCCGACGTGGGGCTCGAACCCACGAACGTGAGATCTGACCCGAGCCGAAGCCGGAGGCTTAACCGACTGAGCCACCCAGGCGCCCCTCCTGGCATTTTTTTTAATGTTTATTTATTTTTGAGAGAAAAAGAGAGTGTGAGTAGGGGAGGGGCAAAGAGAGAGGGACACACAGAATCCAAAACAGGCTCCAGGTTCTGAGCTGTCAGCACAGAGCAGGGCTCAAATAAACAAACCGTGAAATCATGACCTGAGCTGAAGTCGGAGCCTCAACCGACTGAGCCACCCAGGCAGCCCTATCTTGGCATTTTTGATTTGTCACAATGACGGAGGGACCTGCTGGCATGTAGAAGGATGGGACAACATGCTGGACAGTCCACACAAGGAAGAACCATCCCACACGTTCCTTGAGGAGTATCTCACCACACGGAGTATTCATACACTGGACATAGCACTGTGGTATTGTGCAGAGATCCCTTTGTCTTTTCACAATACTCATTAGTGCTATTACATATAAAACCGATCTGGAAATGAAGAAGCCAATGACTTGCCTTACAAACCTCTTTGAAGAAACCTGTGTAAATGATCTGAAATGAACTAGATAAACTCAAATCAGAAACCAAGAGTTTATTCCAAAAGCATTTAACTTCATTTCCTCTAGACACTGTGCTGGGTGCCCTAGTGAGTGCGAAAATGAATAAAATATGACTCTTGCTCTTAAAAAGTACATGATCTCTTTGCAAAAGACAAAAACAAATCAGGTAGAAAGAAGTAAATGCCATAAATGAGATGTGTGTGTGTGTGTATGAAAAAGAGAGAGGGGGAGGGAGAGAGGCAGAGGGAGAAGGAGAGTGAGGGAGGGAAGAAGGGAGGAAAGGAAAAAGGGAGGGAGTCAAGGAGAGAGGGAATGAGAGATATAGAAAAGAGGAGAGAGAGAGAGAGGGAGCTGGGGAGAAAAAAGGAGAGGGAGGAAAGGAGATCTCAAAATCTCTCCAATATCTCAGAGTTAATTCAATGCCCAGAGAATCTCTGGATTTTGAAATCTTCATTAAAGGACCGGCATGTAGAGGTACCCGCTGAATGGTGGCGGTACTTATCTGTCTACCCATGTATTCATTTCAACCAACAAACAAGCAAACATATACTAAGCACCTGTGTGCCGACTCTGGGAAAACAAACAAGATGAAGGCCAATCTCTATCCTCTAAGTGGGAACAGATGGGTAAACCAGTAAGTACACTAAAGATTCCAAGCCCCACAAAGATAAGAAGAGATGAGAATGAAGAAACGGAAAGCTGTGTGGGCACAAAGGAGGGAGGAACAGTTGATTCTACTTGGGACAGTCAGAAAAAGCTTCATGGGAGAAGTAATCCTCCAAAGAAGTGGAGGCAGAAGATGTAGGGAAGCCTGGGCTCTTTGGGTTCTTCCAAGTATGGTCGTCATGACTCTGTTGACTCCAAGGGACCCAGCGAAAAAGAAAATGGGAAGGTTCTGGCTCAAGGACCTACAGGGCAGGAGTGTGGCTGGAGATGCCTGGAGCCAGGGACTCAGGCTAGTCACGTGCTCATCTCTTCCTCTCTCTGAAGAATGGCTTCTTTCTCTCCTATCACAGTCCAGTTTTCTTCACAGAACAGACGCATGGCTACCGCAGCTATGGACCCACATCTCCCTGCTTCTCCTCAAGAGAAGAAAGTTCTCTACCACCCAGGGCTAGTTATTGAAACCCTAGGGGAGTTTGATGGGTTTCTTGAGTCACCCGCTGGGGACATGTCACTGGGGCCAGGGCAGTGACCTCCATGATTATCCTCGCTTGGCCACGGGCCTACCTTTTGACTAAACACTATTTACAGGCAAGTGGGATCATGTAAAAGTATGAATTCCCTGTTTGATCCATATATGGTAGAAAAAACAGCTCCTCAAAGAAAGGTGGGGGGGGCTATTGCCAGAAGGCAGGAAGAACACAAAATAAATACCCACCATGCCAGGACTCCCCAAATCCATTCCTAGTTTCCAACTGCCGACAGAATCTCTGGTTCCAGGGTTCATATTACAGCAACAAAGCTGAAACTACAAACGTAGCTGCATGAGCTGACTTCTAACAGGATTTAGGTGGTACAGTCCCTTCAGGGCTGGCTGAGTCACTGCCAGCTACACCGGCACTGGGGTCTGCCAAAGAGGGAGCCTGCAGACAGAGAAGGAATGCTAAGCTTCTGCCAAGGGGAAACACCTAGAATGCTCGTATCTTCAAGGCCACAGTCAAGGCCACCGACTGCAGCTGCCCCTGAAGAGGATGGCCTAGAAGGATGCAAGGCTGCAGTATGTGCTCGTGTTCGCAGAGCAGTAAGAATCTTGCAGGGCTGGAGGTGAAGGTTGGGGCTGTGAGAGAGGGCGTGCCAGAGGGGACGGGAATTGGAATTGGCGCCACAGTTCCAGACAACTCCCTGATCCCTTTGTACTCAAAGTGGAGGGGGGCTTTCTCCACGGTCCCTTCCCGCACCATCCCTCACAACCCCTCATTAGCCCTTCCCCACTTCACGGTTTCTCTTGCTCAGGCCTAACCACCCTTCCCACTATACATTTTCCTTATTTCCCTCACATATTCTCTGTGTTCCCCACTAGTCTGTAACCTCCAGGAGGACAGGGATTTTTGCCTTTTGTTTACATCGGAGATCCCTAAAACAGCACCTGTCACATGGTAGGTACTAATGATACTTGAAAATTATCCGATAAAGGACTAACTTCCCAAGAATTCAAAAGGGAGACTGGTACCTATTGAGGAGAGAACTGTCTCTCCTCCCCTTACCATCCATGGGTAGGAAGCTACCTAGCACAATATTCCTGGGCTCACCTCTCATTTCTTTCCTCCCTGGAGAAGGTGAAATGATGTCCTTGTGGACGCATCTGAGATAAAGGGCAAAAAGCCTCAGTCATCCGGCAGAAAGGCCTGCCTGCAGGAAGCACACCTTCGCCTCTGCACCCGCCTGCGTGCGTACGTTCTGCCACCCGGCCATGGCCCAGCACCACTGTGGCTGAGAACAGAGGGGTTTCCATCTAATTTCTGCAGATACAGGTCCTATTCCTGGCATCAGCTTTCTCGGTAACAAAGGTGATGTTTTGATCCCATACTTGCCTAACGTGTCTGTCTTAGTTCTCTATTGGTTCAAAACTATTTATTGGTCGCTGTTGAGATGTAGCATCACCTAAAAATGGCAAAACCAAGGGGCCACTGGCTGGCTTGGTCAGCGGAGCACATGAACCTTGATCTCAGGATCTTTTAAGTCCAAGTGCCACATTGGGGGTAGAGACTGCATTAAAAATGTTTTTATCTTAAAAATAAAATAAATTTTGCCTCTATTCCTGTGTTTACACTCAGAGCTGATACAGACCAAAGACTTTAAAGGGACACATGTGATCCCCTCCTGTGTTTCTTTTTTTTTTTTTTCAATGTTTATTTACTTGAGAGAGAGCAAGAGAGAGCATGTATGCACAAGTAGGGGAGGGGTAGAGAGAGAGGAAGACACAGAATCTAAAGCAGGCTCCAGGCTTGAAGCTGTCAAGCGCAGAGCCTGATGTGGGGCTTGAACCCATGAACTGTGAGATCATGACCTGAACCAAAGTCAGAAGCTTAACTGACTAAGTCACCCAGGTACCCCTCCCCTCCTGTGTTTAAAAACTGGAACCCCTTGGCAGGAATGGTTGAAAAGTGTCTGCTTCCTTGCTCAACAGGGACAATGTGACAGGTCTCCCCCCACACCAAACGCATCTAGCTCTACATAACCCTATCCCTGTCATGCACACTAGCATGAACTCAGAACTCAAAAAGAAATCAGAGCAGATCCAAGAAAAGTCAAACTGGGGAAAATACAAGATTTAATGAAAATTCACAATCTTGCCCAGGGAGATTATCTGACTGATAATTGGAAGCTATTACATTAATTATGATAAGCTTTACAGTGGAATGGCCAAGGTCATTCTGTGAGAAGTTACAGGGTTTTTATGCTTATCAGTAGACTGTCAGAGCGTGGACTTGTGCCAGCGGGACATGTAGGAATGAGAATCAGTGACACAGCAGCGCATTTGTGGTTAAGCTGGGCCACTGTGATACGTCACTAACCCTGTCCTGTGCACATATTTTATATGCAGATAATTTTGAGTAAAAAATAAAAGCTCCATTCAAACAAAAGAATGTCTATACTCAAGCATAATAAAAGAGAACGTATTAAACTAGAAATATACATTATTAACACAAGGCAATTAAATGTATTAACTGAAGAAAAAGTTCGAGTACCACAAGTAGTTCAACTTAAAATAATTCTTGAAATCCACATGGCAATTTCAACTTAAAATGGACATCCTGAGATTTTTCTGCTCCACTAATCTAATTTAAAATTTTAAAACACCAGTAAAAATCTCCAAGGAAATATGAAATAGGATCAAAAATTATAACAGAGGTAAATTTAGATCTTTAAAAAAGTCAGTATGTAATTATTAATCTATGATATTTATAATTTAAAATTTGACAATTCTTTATTGCACTTCTATAATTTGATGTCTAGTCAATTTATGGTGTGTACAGAATGTATTATAATTCCAGAATAGTACATTTAAGTTTTAAGTAAGTCACCAATCTACTTACTCATATTCTCTAGCAGAGTGTATAAATATTCACTGAATTACTTTTTTATTTTTTTTAATTGTTTTAAGTGTATTTATTTTGAGAGAGAGAGAGAGCATGTGCGCACGTGCGAGCAAAAGCACGAGCCAGGGAGCAGCAGAGACAGAAGGAGAGAGAAATTCCCAAGCAGACTCCATGCTGTCAGTACAGAGCCTGATGCGGGCCTTGAAAGGTAAAATCATGACCTGAGTTAAGATCAAGAGCTGGATATTCAAATGACTGAGCCACTCACACATCCCTAAATGTTCACTGTATTTCTAAGAAAAATAAGGAATAATTTTAATAGCAATTTATATTCCTAGATCTTAAGAATATTTCAGGGAAATAAACATTAAATTTTGTTTGACAGATAAAAATTCTAGTTAAGTGACATACCAAGGCTATTCAATCAAGTTTGGGTGAAAGTATATAAATGCAAGGATGCATTAGTCGTCCTGACTTTCACATCCTCACTCAAAACAGTAAACTTTTCTTCAATAGTAGAGTTTGAAAATTACATTCAAAACAGTGCTTATTTGAAAGGGAAACACTTGCACGGCTAGTGGGAATGCAAATTGGCGCAGCCACTCTGGAAAACAGTATGGAGGTTCCTCAAAAAGTTAAAAATAAAACTACTCTATGATCCAGCAATCGCTCTACTAGGTATTTATCCAAAGGATACAAAAATGTCGACTTAAAGGGACACATGCACTCCAATATTTACAGCAGCGCTATCAGCAAGAGCCAAAGCATGTAAAGAGACCAAGGGTTCATCAACTAATGAAAGGATAAACAAGATGGGGTGTACAGATCCAGTGGAATATTACTCAGTGATCAGAAAGAATGAAATACCATGGATAAAACGTGGATAAAGTATATTATGCTAAGCAAAATAAGTCAGAGAAAATCAAATATATGATTTCACTTATACGAAATTTAAGAAATAAAACAGATGAACATAGCGTTAGGGAAGAAAAAATAAAATAAGATAAAAACAGAGAGGGAGGCAAACCATAAGAGAGGTACATTTAAGGTACAAACCCTTAAATACAGAGAACAAAGTAAAGGTGCTGGAGGGATACTGGGTGGGGAGATAGGTGAATGGATGAGGGGCATTAAGGAGGACACTTGTTGGGATGAGCACTGGCTATTGTATGTAAGTGATAAATCGCTGAATTCTACTCCCAAAACCAGTACCACACTGTATGTTAACTAACTTGAATTTACATTTAAAAAAAAACAACTAAATATCATTCATTTGATTTTATAATTCAACTTCTTGTAATACAGTCTAAGAAAATAATTCTAAAAATAAAAAAAAGCTCTATGCTCCAAGATTTGATGCATTATGTATAATTGAAAGTTTTAAAATAATTAAAATGTCCCATGATATCTGGGGATGTAATCCTGAGTATCTCAGCTGCATGGGATTAGATGTGGGCCTTTTTGTGTGTCAGGGTCACGTACAGGGACATACTCTGACCCAGTATGAAGATCACTGTACCTGGGTCATTTCTTCAGGGATGCCTAAAAATGTACAGTGTATCTTTTCTATTTTGAGATAGCAAAAAATGATGTTTTTATATCTATAACCACTTCTCTCTCCTGTAACTTATTCTCATGATGATCAAATAAGTCTACCTATTTAAAAGAATGCCTGAAAATTTTGCCAAATGTCAACGTATTAGAAAGTGGACTGTGTGGCTAACCAGAGAAAAGGGTGTACAGCAAGAAGCAGACCATAAACTCCCTGTTCTCAAATTGTTTATGCCCTTATTGAGCTGGCACAGTAGAAAAAAATTTGAAAACATCATTTAAGCCTACTTTAAAGTATAGTATAAATCAAGTGCATGAACATGAGGGGCTTTAGAATAAAGGGGCTAATCAAAATCAGGCGGTGCTAATCAAGGCCAGCACACCGGAGCTAGGAACAGGTCAGGACCCACACAGAGCCTGCTGCAGTGCTTCTGCAAAGTTGGAAGGGGCATGAACAATGTACCGTCACTGATCCAGTCGGTGGCATATTTGCTCCCTTCATAATCTGCTTCCTATATAAGCTATTACAGAGGAAAACAAATGCAGACACATCGAGTCTGTGAACAGATGGTGCTTCTGTAGGATGAAGAAAAAATGAGGGTGAGAGGGACAGCAAGTTTAGAATAGATGGCCCTCTCCCCTGCACCACCCCCCCATTGTCTGCTGGTTTCCTCCTAGCCCTCCTCCTGCTGGCCCCAGCTCTCTCTTCAGCTCCTCCCACCTTTGTTAGGATGAAAGAGGTTACAGGTTAGAGGGACAGAAGATGATGCTTAATCCTAAATCCCTTTTGTGCATTTTAGTTGAGCCCTTGTCTCCCAAAGTAAAATAAAAAGGCTAAGGCAGCTGTAAAATGGCAGCGAGGCCGTGGACAAAGCACACGGGGCATATGGTGACCTTCCTTTTTCTGAAACCGGTTGGGCCTCCGTTGTCATGCTAGGGGGTTGTTCTTAAATATCATTTGGAGGCTATTGTTTGTCTGAGGCCCAGAAAAATGTGACCGTCTTGCTGAGCTGGAGGGAAAAAGAATCCAAAAAAGGTTTATGGAAACGCCTGGAAATGTTGCCAAAATGTCAGTGTACTAATAGTCTGCTGAATTACATCTAAAGCAGCTCCCTCTCATGGGTTTGAAAGTGGACGTGTACTTTCTTGTTGTCCTTTGGTTCTTTTGCCTTGTTTTGGATCAAGATTCTATAGTATTACAGCAAAGGTGGTGTGGTGTGTGTTACAACGCAGTGTCCCACTATAGCGACAGTGACCATCCTAATCAGATTTTCCAGAGTTGTTCTTATTTCTATGTGTCTATTTAGTACTTTCCTACTTGACAGATCATGTTTGTCCATGTTTTTAATTCCAAAAATAAATCACTATTGGTCCCCTGTTTATTATGAAAACATCTACACAGAAGTCATGAATAAATAGCTGAAGGAAGGAAGGAAAGAAGATAATGAATACATGAATGAATGAAAGTGCTATGCTAGGAGGTGTCCAGAGGCTTAAACTTTAGTTCTTTTTTTTTTAATTAAGTTTATTTCTTTATTTTGAAAGAGAGTGAGTGAGCAGGGAAGGGACAGAGAGAGAGAGGACAAGAGAGAGAACCCCAAACAGCCTCCAGGCTGTCAGCGCAGAGCCCAATGTGGGGCTCAAACCAATGAACCATGAGATCATGACCTGAGCTGAGATCTAGAGTTGGACACTAAACTGACTGAGCCAGGTGCCCTGCTTAGACTTCAGTTCTTACTTCACCACTATCTGTATGGCACTTGACCAGGAAAACTAACCTCCTAGGTCTTTGGTTTCTTCATCTAGAAAATATCTAGACACATCTCATTTATTTCTGAGATCCATCCAGACCCCACAAACCTATATTCTAATACAATATGGCTTCATCCATCATTTTTAAGCCCTTCTTCTTGGTCCTGGTCTGATGACTTAATTGTGACTCATCAGATTTACTGGTCCTTGACCAAACATGGGCAATGACATTTAAGTTTCTCTATCCTAAGGTAGGTGGCAAGCCCAGGACTGGTAGTCACTAAAAGAACAACCTCTCATGGGGGGAGTATCCACAGAAACAAGATCATTTAGGCCTACTGTGTTTCTCTAAGGAGAAAATGAGTATAAGCTTTAGAGCAAAAGGGATATCAAAGTGTAGAGGCAAAAATTAATGGAAACTTAGTCAAGAATTTTAATAGATGATTTAAGAATAATATACTAAGTGAATCGAAAGACATAAAAGTGAAATATGAGCAATTTGGAGCTTGTGTGGGACTTTTCCATAATGAAGACAAGACATCTGAACTTACAGCCAAAGAAAGAATGCCTTCTACTGAGCTGCACGCACTCAAAATGAGGTCCAAGTTATAAGAGAAGACATGAAGGGTACTTTTGAAAATCATTTTTATTCTGATATTTAATGTTACTACAAAAAATGCTGTAATCTAATGCAGTAGTTAAGTAAAAGCTGATAGAGATATAAGAAATACATTCCTTCAGAGCCCAGGGGCTCTGAGGGGCCCTTCAAGCTGGAGCGAGGTGAGAATTCCTAGGCAAAAGAGCTAGCAACTTCTCCTTCAGCACCCCTACCCCCCAGCAGACTGGAGGAGGGCTCCTGAGGAGGAGAAGGAAAAGAGGGAAGAACTCTGTGTCTGCACATGTTTGGGGGCTCATCTCCCAGGGAATCCCACAATACTAGTATATGTACCACAGAACACCAACCCTGAGCAAGCAGTGTGTGCTATTTGCTACATTACCAATAGAATTAACTTTTTAGTTAACTGATTCCATTTTTATTCTATGCTTCTTATTGATCAAACAGGGACATAAAGAAAAAATAAAGGACATAAAGTTTTTAGAACTGATACATTTTTAAAAGAAAGAGAATGAGGGGCTAAGTGCCGGTGTCACAGTGCCACCCCATCAGTGGGAGATGGCAGAGGTGAAGGAGGCACTGAAGCCACTTCAGAGACAGAAAGGAGTACAGGGAATCACGGTGGTGAGGACAGAAGGCCTTCCCATCAAGAGCACCACGGACAATCCCACCACCACTCAGCATGCCAACCTCATGCACAACCTCATCTAAAGGCCCAGAGCACCATGCATGAAACTGACTCCCAGAACGATCTCAACTTCCTTTGAATTTGCTCCAAGGAAAATAAAATTATGGTTACCCTAGATAAAGACAATGTCCTGATTGTGATTCAGAAGCCAACTGAGTCCACTCTCCTGGCTTCCTGCATTCCTTAATTTAATAGCCCTCAAGAATAACAACATTAATCATGTCAACCAGGTGGAAATCACCTTTAGAGCCTAGTTGGACCAATCCAGTGACCAAAGTCATCAAAGTCATCCCTCTGCTGGCCAATCACCCTGAGTTCCTGGGAGGGCCTTCTTTCCTTTCTTCCAGATTTTGGAGCAAGAGCTCTGAGCAGCACACATCCTGCTTCCTTCTGACCTTCAGTTCAATTTGTCACCCTTGGAAAAGGCTAGGGTTTTTTTTGACTAAAAACAACTGAAATGCTAAAAAAGAGAGAGAGAGAATGAGAAAGAAAGAAACAAAGAAAGAGAAGGAAGGAAAATGGGGAGGAAGGAGGAGGTGATGGAGGAAAGGAAGAAAATGTGTGGCAATCCTTCTGTGCCCCAAGATAAAGATCTTGGTGTTGGGGCACCTGGGTGGTTCAGTCAGTTGAGCATCCGGCTTCAGCTCAGGTCACGATCTTGTGGTTCATGAGTTCAAGCCCCGTGTCGAGATCTGTGCTGACAGGTAGCTCAGAGCCTGGAGCCTGTCTTTGGCTTCTGTGTCTCCCTCTCAATCCGACCCTCCCCTGCTCATGTTGTGAGTGTGTGTCTCTCTCTCAAAAATAAATAAAACATTAAAAAAAAAAAGATCATGGTGTTGTCTAAGTCCAGGCTCAGAGTATGGTTTTTTGCTAAAATCCTAGCCTATTGTCCTGACCAGGAATGTAAACTTGTGGTCCTCAGGATAAAACTCTGAACTTGTCTCCAGTATCTACGGAAGTTCCCAGGACAGCATCCAAAGACAAAAAACAAAACAACTGAAGTTTTCGCATGGCCCTGAAGCAAGGAGAAGAAGCTGTCAGCTGCTCTCCACGCCCTACCACCCGCCAAGTGTGAGCCCCCTCCTTGGTTAGGAACACTCAATTAAGAGTGAAAATCTTTTTCAAAACAGTCTGTCCACATTAGACTTTGCACAATTTTACTAGCTTTGCCATCAGTCAAAGTATCTATTCCGTCTAAAATAATAATAGTATCTATCATATATTGAGCACTTATCATGTGCTAGGTCATGTTCCAAGCACTTTTCGTCTATTAACTTATTTAATCCTCACAAGAACCCCCTTGGTAAGTTACCAAATATTAGTCTCATCTTGCAGATGAAGAAATTGAGGCAGACGAGGTTAAGAGAGTTACTGAGGTCATGTGACCAGGATCAACTACAGGCATTCTGGCTGCAGTGTCTGTTTTCTTAATCCTGATACTGTGTAATATTAAAAGCTTTTTGTGGGAATTAAGCCTCCTTATTTTCACTTAACTTCTTCCTTGTTAAACCACATGAATGAAGTCTGGAATCAGAATCAGGTAAAAAGGAATATATAATATAGATCTACGTATATATGCATATATACATTGAAACAGAGTAGTTCAAAGAAATTCAAGTCTGAGAAAGCTTTGGAAGCGTATTTGTTCATTTTAGAAGATTTTCAGCAAAAATGCCAGTGCTTTTAATCTCTACTCCCATTATGTTTAAAATAAAAAGCTTTTATTAGAGCAAGTCATCAAACTAAGATGCAATTTTAAAAAGAAGAAAGAAAGAGAGAGAGAGAGAGAGAGAGAGAAAGAAAGAAAAAAGAAAGAAAATAGGCCTAAAAATGATCCAGAGCCACTGTCTTCCAAAAAAATGATAAATAGGACCACAGATATAAACAATTTAAAAACCTAAAAAATTTGTTTGGGTTTAGTTTGGGTATTTTTTACATGTACCTCTAGTCAACAAGGATGGCCACTGTTAACATTTTGGAGCATTTCCTCCAACAAGCATTAATATTTCTAACCACAATCAATGCTTATATCATTTAACTCTTCGATGAGGGGTTTTGGAGGATTTTTGTGCCTTAGAAAGAGCTCCTAAAGCCTTGGGGAAAGTAAAGGTATTAATGTGTTAAAAGAAAGTATTCATGGCATCAAAAAAACACAAAAAATTCCATGGAGAGGTTAGTTCTGCTTCAAATATAAGTCCCTGTTTAATACTGTTGAGTGTTTACTTCTTATCCACCAAATGGGACTCTTGCAGCATGAGAACAACTTGGCAGGTGAATAGCTCGCTCAGTTGGTAGAGCATGCAACTCTGAATCGCAGGGTCCTGAGTTCAAGCTCCATATTGGGCATGGAGCCTACTAAAAAGAACAATGACAAAGATTCAATCAAATGAGAGTTTTGAGATTATGAAAATGAATAAAAGAAACTAACGATTGGAAATGTCTATGTTAATTTTTTACCCCGTGGTCAAAGATATAGTTTCATTGGATCATTTCCTTTCTTGAGTTCCTTGAAGGGGCTTGATACAATACAACCACTACTAGAACACAGCTCAATGAACTTCTTTAAAACATTAAGATGCTTGCTGAATTGGAGAGGAAAAAAAAAAAGAGGCCAGCACCGTCCAAAATCTCCCTGTGGAATGTCTAATGCATGAGGAGTTTATAGAAAAGATTGATAATTGTGTTCAAGGGCATCCACTTTTTCTTATCTGTCCCCCCACACAGATGGCAGGATATTTGTCAATTGTGACCTTATGTAGTTCAGGTATATGTATGTAACTTACAGTGGGGTGTAATTTTGTGGGCAGTATGGTGTGACCCAGGGGTTCTTAACCCTAGCTGCTTAGGAGAATCACTGGGTGAGTTTCTTGAAAATGCTAATGCCCTGGCCCTTGCCCAGACCGATTTCTTGAGAATCTCTAGGTGTAGAATAGGGGCAATGGTGTATTTTTAACTCCCAAAGAATAGTACTAGGCAGCAAGGCTTGAAGCATACTTGTACAGAGAACGACACAGGTTTTGGAGCCAGCTAGTATTGGGCTCAGAGGGTGGCACTGCCCCTGATTAATTGTGCAAATTTGAATCATGTTTCATTGCGTGGAAAAGGGAGATGATAATCCCGACTTCATAAGGCCACTGTAACTATTAGATGAGAAAACATGTGGAACATGCTTGGTAAACAGTAGATACCGATTAATGCTAAGTTCCTTTCCTATGTATCTTCAGTTTTTTAAAGTTTTATTTATTTAAGCAATCTCTACACGCAAATGTAGGGCTCAAACTTACAACCCAAAGATCAAGAGTTGCATGCTCTTCTGACTGAGCCAGCCAGGCTCCCCTACCTTTAATTGTTTTAATACTCTAAAATGTAATTTTGCTAAATTACTTCCAGAAAGTAGCTCAAATATCCAATGTCTTTTCATTCTGTCCCAAGGAATTGCCTCTGCAAAGCTGTGGAGTCTCTGGCTAAGGAGCTTGTCTGGTGGGATTGTGCAAGAACAAGCCAAGTGTGAAAGCCACGTTTTGGAGCAACAAGCCCATATCCAATAATACTGTTGTGTTGCCTCAACATGGGAGGAACAGAAAAGTCTTGCTGTTGTCTGTATCCAATCAGATCTAACACGTAGATTCTTCTCCCTTTAGGAAATGACTAGAAGCAGCCTCGAGTGTGCCTGTAAATGCTCTCTGTTCAATGATTTGCTGAATAAATAAGGTTCTGGTATTCCTTCCCAGCCTACAAATGTGGGTGGCCAGGGGAATCTGGCCCAAAGAATTTTCTTTAAAATAAGATAGACGAGGTGGCATTAAGACCACAACAGAGTTCATCTTAATGGCCTTGAGAAGCCCCATGAGCTTTGTGACAAGGTACAGAGGAAGTAGATACTGTTGGATACATCAGAGGTCATCGTTACAGATGGACCTCGTGAGGACAGCAGCTGCGCTTTCCTAACAGCCTGCCCCCAGTGTGCAGAGGGGGAAGAAGTGGCAAGCCTTCCCCCTAGCAGTGCCCCCTCCCATCTTCAATTCGAGTCTTAAACAGTTAAGACTTCCTGCCCCACTCAACATTCTGGAAAGGACCAGGAATTTTGTTGACTTCTGTGTTCACTTAAGAAGAGAATTATTTATATTTTTATTATCATATTTCAATGACCTAAGTTAAACCCTATCCTCTCTTCCTTAGGATTCATTATTTTGCCATGAAGCAATATATGTTTTTGGGGGTTCAAGTTTGGATTCTCAGCAGTTCAAGAAGCTCGTAATGTATTCGTTGAGTCAAAGACCGGAAACTTTAGTACCAACAGCCATGGCAACTGCATCAAAAGAAGGCCACTGGATTCTATCTACTTCAAATACGTCCACATTTCTTGTCACATCTGCGGTGCATTGCAGGGCTAAAATCTGTAGCTTTTCAACATAATATGTGTCTAGATCAAACAGTATTAAATAATCATTAAAATCTGCTTTGTCCTTCTTGAAGAGCTGCTCATAGCTTCCCATTGTGCACTGTGTATTAACGGAATGCTGGATGTTACATAAAATGTGAATTGCAACTGTCTTGTGTGGTAGACAGTTTACTAAAGTATTATCCAGAACACATGCTATCTGATTTACTAACTTATTATCCATTAAAAAAATCCCTGGGTAAATAAATGTGTAACTAAAAGAATTGTTACTCTGTATAATCAGATGAATAGATACAAACATGGAAGATTGCTGTCATTATGTTGTATATTGTGCTAAACAGATGCACATGATTTTTTTTTCAGATAGTGTGCTATAGCAAACTGCTTCCTTCCGTCTAGGCTTTGCTTTTATCAATAAGATGTTTCGTATTTCAAATCAATCGTTGCTCTCTGAGAAGTCCATTCCTCTCCGCACTCTCCTCCTCCCACCGTGCTGCCTTTTCACCACGCCCCAGGTCGTTCAGCCATCAGGCTTGGCACAGAAGAGAAATGACTGGCAACACTGGGTCTATAATGTGTTGTTAGCACTGAGTCTGCCCGTGCCCCAAGGAGTATATCACACCGCAGGACACGTTGGAAACTCAACTCGAATCACGGGGAGTGGAAACGGAGTTATTGGAAGTCTGTCAGTTGCCCGAGATAACTGTTCCAATAGTGACAGGCTAAACCACATTAACATCATTTGTGTTTTGGATTCTTCAGGAGATCACAAAGATCGAACTGTCCTGCTCTACCCATTTTTCATTCATTCTCCCACTGGCACACCTATTTTAGGGAATTGGTAAGATTTCTTTTTTTATATATTAAAGTTTATTTATTTTTGAGAGAGAGAGAATGCATGCACATGGAGAGGGACAGAGGGAGAGGGAGAGAGAGAATTCCAAGCAGGCACTGTGCTGTCAGAATAGAGCCCAATGTGGGGCTTGAACTCACAAACCATGAAATCATGACCTGAGCCAAACTCAGGAGTCAGACACCAAGTGAGCTACCCAGGCGCCCTGGGAATTGGTAAGATATTTAAAAGCAGGCAGTAGTCATGAGTACAGACAATGGTCTTCCCCTTTCATTCACCCCTCATCCCATCCCATCCACGTAAAAACTTCCTAGGTACCTAGAGCATCAGGTAGGATGCTAGGAATGAAGGGCCCTCAGAGATTGCTAGCAAGGCCCCAATTATAATGTGGAACAATGAATGAGATGCTCATGCATGAGATGCCATTGGAGCACAGAGGATGGGTACCTGGCCCAAGCAGAGGCCCAACCACTGCACTCATCACTGCTGGCACTGGGGAAATCAGTGACCACTAAACTGCAGGAGGTGGGGATATCAGGATAAATGTCAGAGTTTGGATTTGGCAAAGTGGGTAAAAAGTGGAGGCACTTACTAAGATAAACAATTAAAGAGGATATGGTATCTGCCCGGCCTGTGGCCTTTTCTATGGAAAACTGCCCTACCAAACACTCTTATTTTAAAGCAGTTTTGTTCTGATATAATTCACTTACCATACAATTCATCCATTTAAAGGGTACACTTCAGGGGCGCCTGGGCAGTTCAGCTGATTGAGTCTCACTCTTGGTTTCAGCTTAGGTCATGATCCCAGGGTCGTGAGATTGAGCCCCACATCAGGCTCTGTACTTGGCCTGATGAGAAAGATTCTCTTTCTCTCTGCCCTTCCCCTGCATGCTCTCTTTCTCAAAATAATAAACAAACATTCAAAAATTAAAAAAAGAATTAAAAAAATAAAGCATACACTTCAATGTCTTTCAGTATATCCATGGAATTTTGCAACCACTGCTACAATCAACTTTAGAACATTTTCATCACCCCACCCCCACATCCCGTAGTCCCATGCCCCTACCACCAGCCTAACGCAGCTGCCAATCTCCTGTTTCTACAGATTTGCCTATTCTGGACATTTCACATAAATGGAACCACACAATATGAAATCCTCTACAACTGACTTTTCACTTAGCATAGAACATTTGGGGTGTGGAAACACATTTGAGGAAAGGCAGCCCAGGGGTCCCACCCTTGGCCACAGCCGACTGGACTGGATCTGATCCAATGACAGGCAATCCATATGCTGGTCAACAGCGAGGAAGGTGCCCTGGCAAGAAAAGATGTGCACGGAAGTCAGATTCTCTCAAGTCTGAACTGGAAGAATACTGAGAATGATTCAGTGGGAGTCAGTGGTAACATTCAGTGGGAGCCACAGCTGGCAGAATGCACAGAGACCCCATGAGCTGGAGTTGGGCTTTGAGGGGTCAAGGCAGGCTGGGGTTATGCAGAAGACACTGTGGGCAAGATGAGGAAGAGAAAAGTTAACAGACGTTATGAGGTTAAAACAAACAAAAAAAGACACATGGGCTGTAGGGTGGACCAGCCACACAGCTGCAAGTGCCAAGGAGGGCAGAATGTGGAGGACAGGAGAGTGAGGTTAGCAATGGCAGGCAGACAGAAAGCATGCTGGGTCCTGCTGTTAACGTTCGGATAGCTGCTCTGGGCTCCCACTTTTCCTGATCCACTATGGTTCTTTTCCCTTGAGGCCTGGCTTTGTTTTTTGTTTCTTTAGCCTTAACAGGTTCTCTCACGTGTGTGTCCTTACAATAAAACCACCGTTACTTGAAATGATTAAAATGAGCTTAAAATAAAAAGCAACGAAGCAGGATGAAGGAATAATGAATTCAATGCAGGATATACTATGTCTGAGGTGTGGGGTTCCGAGCTGAGTACGTGTTGGTATAAATGCACCTGCAGGAAGGAGGTTGGTGCCGTGAAAGGGATCTGTGAGTTATCAGTGTAGACAGAACCCTCAGGTACAGTGAGATGAGGGTGCACACAGACGGGGAAACCTACAAAGGAGAATATGAAGGGCCACAGAGATGGGCAAAGACCCAGGAGAAGGGACTGGGTCCCAAAGCCCTACCTCTGGTGTCGCTGTGCTCCAATGCCAAATACCAGCGACCTCGGTAGTGTGACTGCTTCTTTTATTTCCTCCACTTGCTTTGGAAAGTCAACTGATTTCCTCACTCTCAGCTTTGATTTCCAATTAACTCAATGAATATTTACTGAGAACCAACTTATGTAAAACACTATACTGCAGGAAATATCTACATGGCGGGGCTGGTGGGACATGATTAAGTCCCTAGGCTCAAGGGAAAAGGCAAAAAGACCTAGTGTTTACTGTGAGCTCACCCTGGGTATTGTGGCAACATGCCAGACTCCTGTTTATCTTGTTTAAACCTCTCAACAACCAATGAGGAAACTGAATAACCACAAGCCAAAAACAAACAAAACATAGTTTTTAATCCGAGCAGCACCAGTTAGCGATCATGAGACCTTGCTCGAAGACTCCATTGCAGAACAGGGTAAAGTACATGCTTCTGGGTCTGTTGTATTGCAGGAGTGCGATAGACTGAATGTTTGTGTCCCTCCCCAAATTCATATACTGAAACCAACCCCCCAGTGTGACGGTGTTTGGAGGTGGGGTCTTTGGGAAGTGACTGGGGATGAAAGGGATCGCACCCCTATAAAAGAGACCCCAGAGAGCTCCCTTGCCCCTTCCACCATGTGAGGACACAGCGGGAAGATGGCCATCTATGAACCAGGACGTGGGGGTGTCACCAGAACTCAAATCTGCTAATACCTTGATCTCAGACTTCCCAGCCTCCAGAGCTGGGAGAAACCAATCTCTGCTGTTCATAAACCACTTAGTCTCTGGTATTCAGGGCCCAAATGGATGAAGACAATGAGATAATATATGTATGCAAGTCCTCAAACCTAGAAAGTGCTGAATACAAGGGAGCTGTTCCTGTCATTGTCACCATGTCCACTTGCTTGTGAGGGGAAGACCTACTTTTAGTCCCAGGTGATTACACTGAATGCCTGTCCACTACCCTCATTACAGACCAGGAGGAGGAGGGACAGATCTGCCGAGAACCACGACTCAAGGCAAAACACCGGCAGAGGGGGTGAGAAAAACCTGGTTCGGGCCCTGCCACCTCTTCCACACTCTGTACAGGTCACCTGTCCTCAGCTTCTCCACCACCGCCCCCATTTTACCTGCTTGTTTTGCCGCTCAACCGACACTGTGCATGAAAGCATTTTGTGGACTTAAAAAATGCTGTGCAAAGGTTACAATTTGAGAGAACTGGGAAGGACTAGTCAAAGCGGGCTTTGTGAAGGGCGTTTGGATATCTGAGACCCACTTTTCGTGCAGTACATGCTTAGGAGGGGTCCCGCTGTGAGCACTTACCAGCCCCCACCTTGCTTAGGCAGTGAACTTGCAGCAGGGAACCCCTAAGTTTTAAGGCTCCAGTGCAGGTGGAGGAAGAGGCTCTAGGAGACACGAGGATGTCAGGAGGAGAGGTGTGAGGGGGACAGAGACACATGACTACAACCTCACCACTAATTTCCCTGCGGGTCTCTCTGAAGGCGGCCAGATGCCATGGCCCCACAAATCCTCTTCTGGGCCACCTGGGGCTTGGTGCCATCTGTGGCTACATTGAACTGACTGAAACCCTCATAATTAGCCATAAACTAGTAAAACAGAAAGCTAGGGGAAAGACCACATCAGTGGAAGTTGCCTTTGGAGATGAATTCAGACCACCCAGAAAGGCACTTAATTCTGCGGAGTTTAACAAACCTTAGTACACAACATTATCAATAACAAATAGATGTAAACTCCAAGTCGGACCCTCTAATTCTGAAACCAACAGAAAACAACTGAAACAGAAAGCAGACAGGACAGACAGTTATGAGCACGTGCTGCACAACAGACAACTTTGGCTTAAAAACAGATTTTACTGCTCTGAGGTGCAGGGAACCGTCGTCAGAAGGATTCTCCAGATTCTGTTGCAATTCGCTATGATTTGGTGAACTGCATTTATGGCAGCTCCTGGGGGGAAGGACAAGAACGTTAGGATGCAGCCCCTGCTCTCATGAAGCTTACATCCTAGTTAGGGATTCATAGGAAACCACCACAGCAAGGCAGGATATAAGGAGTGCTCGATTGTGTGACCCCAACCATAACAGCTTGGCATTTGGCAGATATCAGTGAAAGCTGGAAATAGCAGGGACATCTCCAGAGAGGCACCGGAAACTGACCCAAAGCTTAGAAGAGAAAACTTTTCACTTAATGGGAATAAGCACCTGGCACACAGAAGGTGCTTAATCAGTGTTTGTTGGATTTGTTCAATGTTGCTGCACAAGCACACGCACCCACCGAGCAAGGTGGATGTCCAGTAAGGTCACACTGCAAAACCCCATCTCCCTTCTTTTTTCTGCTGCACCTGGATCAACATCCCCAAGGAAAAGTATTCAAGGTCATATGATACCATTTCCATTCCCAAGTGAGGAGAGGCAAGGGTTTGGGGAATGAGCAGAAGGTCGTTTTAGCACAGAGGACCCAAACATTCCAACCACTGTCTCTTACAGCTACTTAGAAATAAACCTTCAGGCTATTATGCTTTCAAACTTGCACCACTTCTTTAATGTCGGTCCCTAACTCCCACGGGCAGGTGCTCTGGTTCCTGCTGTTGCTCAGAGGAGCCTATAAATTCTTGCAATCTGTGGAATCCCTGTTAAAATTCTGGATAAATGTCCTGGAAAACTAAAATCCACCCATTACATAAATTAAAACAAAACAAAACCTTGTAGTTCTATTCAGATAAAGCAGAGAGAATGATGTGTACAGCAACTCCATAGATTAAACACAGTGCACAGATTAAGACACAGAAGTAGCCATAGGACTGGCATGGTTTATAAGCCAAATACAAAGAAAAAGGAATATTGCCTCCTCTTGTCGTATGATTTTGTCTGTTCGTGGACAAAAGTCTACAACTTACTTTCAACATAAATGTGTGATCAATTTCCATGTTCTTCAGAAGCACAAGTTTTAGGAACTCTGAATGCATTCCGCTCTGAGCAGAGAGCCACATAGATTTGTAGGACTGGAGGAACTGTCATCCTACAGAAAAGAAAACTGAGGACCAGAGAGGCTGGGTGACTAGTCAAACATCATAGCTATAAGGGCACCTGGGTGGCTCAGTGGGTTAAGCATCTGACTTCAGGTCATGATCTCACAGTCCATGGGTTCGAGCCCCATACGAGGCTCTATGTTGACAGCTCAGAGCCTGCAGCCTGCTTCTGATTCTGTGTCTCCCTCTCTCTCTCTGCCCCTCCCTGGCTCTTGCTCTCTCTCTCAAAAATAAACAAAAAAAAAATTTTTTTTTAAATCATAGCAACAGGGGCGCCTGGGTGGCTCAGTCGGTTAAGCGTCCGGCTTTGGCTCAGGTCATGATCTCATGGTTCATGGGTTCGAGCCCCGCGTCGGGCTCTATGCTGACAGCTCAGAGCCTGGAACCTGCTTCGGATTCTGTGTCTCCCTCTGTCTCTGACCCTCCCCTGCTCACTCTGTCTCTCTCTGTCTCTCAAAAATAAATAAAAAGTCATTTAAAAAAATCATAGCAACAGTTAGACTCAAAGCTAGTCTGCAAAAGATACATGTTTTTTTTCATCACTAGAATTTTGCTTTTAATCTATATTCAGCATTTCTCAAAGTGTGCTCCACAGAACACAGTGCCAAGGGTATAGGTACTTTTCCTCTGGAGAGGAAAAGATATTTCATGGTTAGATAAATCATGGAAAGGCTGGATTAAAGAAAATTAAGTGGTTTTTTCATTTATTCATTTGAACTGTAGAATTCCTAGGACTTCTAAAAGCTTCTGTGGGGGAGGGGGGAAGGCTGTTTTGAACCAGACGGCTTCTCAGATATTTCATGGGCTGGAATGGTTTTTATAATCTGTGTCTTGAGTTTTGTAAGACTTTCTTCCTCTCTCTGCAGAACCTTCTGCAGCAAGCACAGAAGACATAAGAGGTGGAATCTCTTGGCCCTGATACAGTTAGAGCTTAAGGGTTTTGTTTCTCCTTCCTAGAACCCCAAAGTGAGAGTGGTGGAAAGCCAGCAGTGACCCAGAGCTGATTGGTGGCATGGAGAAATCTGGTTCCTCCCACCCACAAGCAGCTTGTACAAGCTGGGGTGGCCCCCCTCCTGCTAAGTCCCTGGCAGAGAGAGAGTTGTGCCTGGGGGCAGAGGGAGGGAAAAGAGAAGGAAGAAGAGGCTGTTTCTTTGCTGTCTTTTGAAGACTGTGGTCCCCAGCTCCTAAAATGCCTCTCTTACTCTGCCGAGGAGTTAGCTCTGTTTCTGTAACGCCATTAACTACTTTCCTCATCCAGAGACCATGGGAAGGGAAGCCTCTGTTTCTGGTTCAGTGACATTACCTGTGGGTCTTGTCACTGACCTCTATGACTGGAGTCACAGGAATGGTGAACAGTACCTGGAAAGGTCTAGACCCGGTAAATAGCTTTCTGTGACCACTGACAGGTTTCCAGAGTTAGAGCTCCCCCTGCTGGCATCCAAAGCACTTGGTAGCCCTGCCCAGAATTCTTTTATTCCTACAAGAGTGTGTGAAACCTTGATTGAGTAAGCTTTCAGTCAGCCACTTCATTCTCATATTGTGGCTTTTTCCAAGGACTTGAGCTGACATAAATGTTCAGTCTTTGTGATTCTTACTTCATCTTGGCCATGTCTCCTTACTGAAAGATAGTCTGGTTTGTACAGTCCATATAGCACTGGACTCCAGGCTGGGGATTTAGGTTTGGGAAATTTCCCAAATTAAAACCTGGATGTCCTCATAGGATAGGTTTCTCATTAATAAAGTTACATTTCTCAAATATCAAATGCTTTTCCTTCCCCATCCAGATGGATGAAAGAAGAAACAGGGAAAGAAAGAATAGGCACTGTTTTCTATCTTGGGGAAAGGGCATGTCTTAAAAACAGTTTTCTTTAATTGAGATCTCAAATGCAGGGTAGAAAAATACTTCGAGAAAGTTTCCCTTTGGAGTAAAGTCTGTACACAAACGTTGGGATTCTGGTCTCACCCTGCTCTGGTTGCTAAGCCTTTCCTTGCTAGGCAACCCTGTGGTTTCTGCAGAGTTGAATGAACAATAAACCTTCCCTCATTTCCAACTTCGTCTTCAGAGCCCAGACTCTCTAGAACCCCTGGTATTTGCATAATTTCATGACCCTTTATTTGGGGGAATTCCTGCTAGATAAAGCTTTAATAGACACCATCCTATTTTAAATTGAGAACTTTGTGTATCTTTTTATTTTCCAAAAGGGAAGATGAAGGGAAAGAAGAAGGAATAGAACCAAGACAGTGCGAAATGGACACCTGGCTTTATGGAGAGAGAGAAGCAAGGCTTTCTGCCGGGTTTTTCAGATCACACGATGGCTCGTCACGATCCACTGGCACAGAGTTTGGGGGCTCCTTAGGACCTCAGAATCAAAGAGTATGTTTGCTGTGTTTCCTTTTCTCTAAAGGTGGAATGTGTGCCCATTTGGGAGCTCATGGAAAATAAGAAATGGAAAGGCACCAAATGCAAAAACGTAAAGGCATACCTCCTTCAACCCAATGAATAATTATTCAGATTTACAAAAATGAATAATAAGGGAGCAAATCTTCATTTTACAGAAGGATGCACCATGGGATTCCTTTACATTCCAAGTTCCCCCGATGCATAAAACATATGATTAGATTTAGAAAAACTTGATTTACACTTTTTTTTTTTTTTTTAGGAAAACATCTTTGCAGAAAGATTAGGTATGATTAGATGCAAGCGCTCTTCTCTCCGGAGGGAGAACAAATGAGCTGAGCTAACAGGAGATGGTAGAGTTAATAGCCCAAACTCTCCAAGCCGTTTGGGAGACTTCATTTCAGTTTTGTAAGAGTTCTTAGAGATTTCTTAGGCAACGCCAAAGGAATGCTTACAGGGATGGGAAAAGAACACCTCTAATAGACTGCCTCACACACTGGGTGGTGGTCAACCTTTACTGAACTCGTGAGTTCTAGAAAAGTGCGAGCATGCCAGCTGGGAAACGGTGGAATATGGCCCCAATGGCAAAGGGAAAGTGCATGTTATCCTCGACAACAGACACCCTCCCTTCTCCTTCTGAACTGTCTGTTGTCCCTCCATCGCTCTAAGGCAAACACTGTCGGATGAGAGACAGACAGACAGACCTGTGCAGCACTGAGACAGCATGGCTGAGGCTAAAAGAAGAAATCTGTTATTTCAAATTAATCTGTTTGTTCCCGGGAGGTCCAAGGAGACCTCAGAGTTTGCTGCAGAATAGGGCTGGATTTTCTAGTTGCAATTTCCAGTATTTCCACAGACAGGTCTTCCTACAAAGTGCTGCCACATAAAGGGCAAACAATACAGCCAAATAGACGGTATGGAGGCTGATCTCTCATCTAGCTCCCTGAATGGTCAGAGCCACTTCATTTTTAGATTTAGATTCAAATGGTAATTTGAATATGTAATTGGGTAATGGTAATCAGCCATTCTAATCTTAAAAAAAAACCTAAACCTCAGTTTACACACTATCTTTTCTACTAAAGAAATACTACCCCAATGCGTTCTGAAATGTCTAAAAATCTCTGTTACACGGTGGCCCAACCCCTGATCTACTTGTAGCATTCTGATTTGAAAAGCAGCTCTGAAAATCTCTATCCAGGTTGTTCTGTTCTCACCCTTTTTTTCCTCCCCACAGCAACACTCATTCTTCTGTCTCTTCAACTTAAAGCCACAATAACATTAAAAACCAATGCAGATGTCCACTTCTGTTAGCTTCCAACTCTGTTCATGCTACAGTATTTGTTTATGATTTTGCACCAGTTCTGGTGATGCAGCACATTCAGAGCTCATGAATATTTGATACCGAATTAAACCATTTGTCATTCTGTTCCATAAAGAACACCACTTAGTTCAGAGCAAACCATTTGAAAGAGAACTCATTATTATGATACCACGATTTTATTTTATTTTATTGGAGTGTTTTGATTGTCAAATAGACAATACATGTCTTTCTTTTTCTCTGTTTTAATTTTTTTTTTGTCTCAAAGATGAAACCCTGCCTTTTACTTTGCCAACTGCATTGCCTGTTTTCATTTAAATAAGGGAAAGTATTTTTCCAAAATATTAAATTAATTTGGGACAAATGGAATAATAATGTTTTGCAGTGAAATGGCACTTCTAAAATGAGAGCGAGAAGATGTGCCCCCTCTGAAAAAAAGGGGTGCATGTTTGTATTTAATAACAAGTCAGCTAAAAGACAGTTCAGGGAACTAGCAGCAGCCCAAGTGGGAATGTTTATCAATGAAAAGTCCATAATTGTGTTCTGTGCATGTCGTTTTAATGATATAGACTCACTCGGGCATGCACAGACACATTATAAATGTTGGGTCATTATCAACATGACTGCTTCACCACAATCACTGGCTTGTGCATCTGATCAGGGCAGTGCTGAACATAACTGGGGTTTCACTGGGCGAACTGGATAAGGCAGCAGTTTGTTGCCCCCCCCCTCCTCATTTTGTGGTGGCTTCTTCAAGGGATTTCCTGAGCTGCATTAGGTGCAAGAATGAAAGAGTGGACCAGGAGGGCCTGACCCTGCGTGTCCTGTACCCTTAGGTAGAGACTGACAGGGACGCTGGGTAGCCTGATCTATAGCCTCATCATTGATGAGGGGACATCACTGACAGTAAATACACAGAAATGCTGAAAGAGAAAGACTTGCAAATACATAAGATGGGAAATAGTTCACAAAAATGACAAAGTATGTGCATTTTTCAGTATGGTCATTGATTTCATTTAACATAGCTATTTTCTTGTTTGATTTTTCTTTTCCCTTTAATTTGACAAAAGCAAAGCAGGAAATGGCTTTATAGCTTTAAAAAATTAGCCAATAAAACAAATCAAACTACATAAACCACTCTTTGAAATCATAAAGATTTTTCCTTTATTTTCAATTATTTATGAGACTTGGGTATGTGAGAAATTTTAAGTTAGAGAACCAGTTCTCAATATGCTACATCAGTTACAGCTTGCTTAATATTTTCATTTCTTCCTTTTCCTCCTTACAAGGATTTTTCTCTTCCAAGACTCAAATTGCTTTATAAAAGTCCAGGGTGATATTCTGTGCACTCAGGACTTGTTGATTCACATTCTAATACTGAACATCGCTTTTTTTTTTTCATCCAAATGCTTCATTTGGTATGTAATTTAAATGAAACCATATTCATACATAACTAGGACAGACCCCTGCATTCTAATTTACTGTATAAAACACCAAAAAAGACTTAGAATTCCTGTTTTCTCTTACGTTTGATGAATCTTCTGCATAACATTATTTAAAAACTACCAAAAGCACCTGGTCTATATCTGACATTACTCCCAGAATAACAGCTCTCTGTAACTTTCCAGAATATATAACAATGGTAGACAAATTTTACTTTGTCTTCAATAATCTATTATATCTCGACAGGTATTGTACATGTTTGTGATTTTTCCTCACAATTAACATTATATGGTAATCTGTGTGCATCTAAATTGATCAAATATAATACCCAAATCATTACAATTTGTGTTTTTGTTCTTAATTGCCCATTATTGACCAAAAGGTACTTTTATATTTTAAAGATTAACAGCAACAAAAACTGAAGTCCTGGAGTTGGTTAATATGAAGTGCTATGTCTGCAGTCCTGGATTGTATTGTTGTTTGGCTAGTTGGTTGGTAGGTTTTGCTAATTTGAGGACCCAGTGTCCTCAACTGTAAAATGAGTACGTTGAATCCAATTACATGATTTCTATGTTTCTTACAATTCTGTTTCAATCTGAGGGCTGGTTTATAACACAAAGTTTAGCTTAATATAATAAACTATTTTAGGATAATTTCTCTGTGTGGCCTCATCAGCCAGCTGGTGTCACTGTCCAATCACCTGGTGTGTGTTCCTAATCTGAGGAAATTTGGGGAAGACTCTGGGGGTTGATGTCATTTGGGTTTAGTTTTTGCCATTATTTTTCAAGTAATTTTATTTCTCTTTGGCCTTCTTAATTGTCCCTCCTTCCTCCCTCCTTCCCTCCCTCTCTCTCTCTTTCCCCCTCAAATCCTCCCCTCTCCAGTATCCCTGATTGCTCCTTGAAGCTTGTTTGTTTGCCTCCTTTCTTCTCCCCATCCTTGCAAGAATTTCCTTCTTAGACTTTCTGCTTCTTCACCAATTCCTTCAACTGCTCGGTTCTAAATCACTTTAGATTTAGATGCTCCTGAAAGCTTGCTGGTGTGCCTCAGTACTCCAGGGATCAGAGGTTCTCATAACCTGTGCTGGAATCAGGCGGCTACCCAGGGCAGAAGAGGTAGAGTTAGGTTTTATTTACAGAATGTGGTTTTTCATGGTCATGAAGACAAAAATCAAGAGAAGACAAGAAGGTGTAATTGTGATGTGGAGCCCCTAGGGGCTCAGACAGGTCCAAGATGCCTTCAAAATATAAAGACTGGCCTCAGTGAAAAGGAGTCCATTACTCTCCCGGAGGTCACCTAAATGTGAAAAGACCCAGATCTGTGTCTGGTCTCCTATGTGAGCAGGATGAGGTCTTCCCAGGGTTTTTGAAGTCACCAAATTAGTGGCTGGCACGGCCTGATCATGTCATTCCCACTAACCAGCAAAGACACACTAATGGAGCTTGACTTATTGTTCACTGTAGCCCTCCCAGCACCATGAATCAAAGGCTCACCACAGCCTCCCATCCAGTCATCTTTAACAGAACAGCTTTAAATGAAATGTAAACCACCCAGGGATTAAAGATTAATCACACCAAGATTAAACCACTTTAAGTCTCAGGAGAAAGTATGGCATTTAAAAAATATAGTGAAGTAGGTCATCAAATAGGATGTAATAGTAGAGTCCAGCACCCACAGAGCAGGAAGAAACAGTTTCTAAGAAATCAGAAAACCACTATCCCCCATTGCTATCATTGGGGTTTGATGCTGACCATGTTTTCTACCAAGAAATTGTGAGCACAAAGTTATTCCCCATCTAGTCGGTGCTCACACGACTGACCCTACACAGAGCTTGCAAGACTCTTCTCCACTCGGAGAGTTCCATATCTAAGAACCTGTCTTGATTCACTAGGTAGTCTCCACCTTCAATTCCAAAAGCCAAAGTTAGTTTGTGCGAGTGGGAAGGGGTGGCAGAGATCCTTGGATCTCTGGGGCATAGAAATGAGACAGCACAGCTCGGGTAGAATCCTGTCTTGAGATCCATGCTAAATAAAGCACTCCAGAGCCCTCAGCTCTTCTGAATCAGCCAAGTTCGGCAAGCATTTCTTGAGGACCCACTTCAAGCCTAGACCCTGAGGACACTGAGTGGAAACAGCCTGACCCAAGGCCCAGCTCCGGTAGCAGGTAGCTGAGATCCAGAACCACCTCTGCCCAGGGTGGAGGAACCCTCCCACCGGCTCGACAGGGTCCTGTTTGTCATGGGCAACCTCACAGCATGGGAATGCTGTGGGAACGCAGGGTCGGCACCGAGAAAAACAGCTGCTCCAGGTGCTATGTGGACTTGAGCCATCTGTGTAAGCATTCTCACCTCCAAACGCAACCTGTTCACTGCACATCAATTCCTACAGGTTCTGGAAGCAAGCCTACGAAGATGACCCCCAAATGCTTGAGATTGGTACCATCCCTACAATCTTTGAGGGGACAGTTTCCTATTTGGATACACTCAAGTCCATCTAGTTTGTTTCAGTATCACAATAAAAGCCCCCTTTGAATCCAATATACAAACTCCTGCTCCCGGGGCTGGGCCCGACCCAGACCCCGCTGGTGTTGCCCGATTCCTTCCTGCTCCGTGGTACACAGCGCCTTCTTGTGCGAGCTGTCAGTGGTCATAGTAAAGTAACTGGGAGAAGGGATGCGAGGAGGGGAAGCCATGCAGTATTTATGACTTCCCTTGATGCTGTGGGCAACACTGGTGAGAGAGCTTCAGCTGTCATCTGAAATATCTGCAGGTCCTCGTGGTTCAGATCAGCTCGGCTTCTTACAATAAACAAGTCTCATCAATTGTGCGAGCTGAGGTTTCTTTGCACTTCAGGACTTAGCCACCTTATGTGTTTTTATGGCAACCTCCCTCCCACCCCACCCCACCATTTATCACGTCATCTTATCACAGTCTCTTTTGGAGACGCAAATAGCACACTAATGTTTCCTTTTGTTAGGGTGAGTTGTCAATCTCTTCAGAAATGGAACAACTACAGACAGCTCTTTCTTTTGATCATCTTTCTGACACTTGCCTGTGCCTGGCTGATCCATCAGAGAGCCTGGCTCAGGGGAGAGGCACAAGCCGACAGTCAATCAGTATGGATGTCACTTTGTGTCCATCAAGAAAACATGGGATGTGAACTATCGTGTATTTTGTTCTCGTAAATGGCCTTCCTTTTTCCTAAATCTTGTCTGTTTTTCATGGGCTGACAGTATAAGCACAACACACAGAACTCTGCCATTTTAACATGCAAGTCTGAAGGCTGACCTTTTTGTACCATTTTCAGCCAGCTTACTGATGACGAAGGATGGGGAACACAGACACCGAGACTCGAAATGCCATACATTTGGCTTAAGAGCACCTTGTTGGAATTGGAAATGCTGAGTTTGGTGTGAAATTGCTACTAAGTTACATTCCCAACTATCACCTTACAGCCATGGGCAATCCTCTCATAGACAACAGTCACCACCTTCCAGATGGAGAACAATCCAGAGACTTGAGAGAACTGTAGGAAAAACTAGGACTATGGAGCCAGAAAAATATAATGTGTTCAATGAGTTTGTATACATCAGCCTAGTTCAAGCCCCAAACTTTCTCTTGGTACCTTTTCTTCCCATTCGATTGGGGGGGGAGGGGGAGAAAGGGAAAGACAGGTGGGAGGAAGGAGGTGGGGAAGCTGGGATGGAAGAGGGGCGGAGATTTTGTACTTATACTTCTGTACTGAGTAGGCAGCCCAAGTACTGGCTGTAGATTGCCCCACTCCTTTCCTCTTGGGAACAGAAATAGATCAAAACAAACAACAAAAATCCAAAAACAAAACACAAACCATCAATAGTGACCATCCCTGAACCTGGGTAGACCCATGGCCAGAACTGTAATTGGCCCTGTGGGACATTTCAAATACCTAGGCTCTTAAATAGAAAAGTCTGGGGACATCTGGGTGGCTCAGTTGGTTACATGTCTGACTTTAGCTAGGTCATGATTTCATGGCTTATGAGTTTGAGTCCCACGTCGGGCTCTGTGCTGACAGCTCAGAGCCTGGAGCCTGCTTCAGATTCTGTGTCTCCCTCTCTCTCTCTGCCCCTTCCCCACTCATACTCTGTCTCTCTCTCTCTCTCTCTCTCAAATAAATAAATAAAAATTAAAAACAAAATAAAATATCAAGTCCTTTAAAAAAAAAAAGTCTGTAGAAAATCTAAATATCCACCGATAGAAAATGGTTAATTATACGGGTTCATAGTATGGAATTCTCTGGTACCATTCAAGAATGAGGTAGACCTTGGTGCTCTGCTATAGACATGGAAAAATTTTTCCCTTCTTCCCTTCTAGGTTCTTCGGCTGGTCCAGTAATTAAGTTAACATAAGACAGACTAATAGGAGAAAAGTTTAACTCATACATACAGGAGCCCCAGTGATGCAAGACTCAAGGGCAAGTCAGGACGTTGAGGCTTACACATGCCATCCTGAGCTAAGGAATGAGCCAGGGGCCTGGGGCTTCAAAGGGGAGGAAGACAATTCATAGAAGATAAGAAGAACAGATGTTCCATAATTAGAAGCTTGCCCCGCCATGCAGATAGGTGTTTCTTTATCAGAGATAAAAAGTTATCTCCGGTAATAGCTCACTTTCTGCACCAGACCCCCTGTCTAAATTCTTTTAGGCAGTTATGGGAAGGGTAAAAGTTGTTCCTAAGTCTCAGTGGGTCTTGATGGTGTTTAGCCCAATATATTCCACATGTCAAAGTGGCATATTTTGGAGTGACATATTCTGTTCCCTGTCACTGCCACAGAACAGTGCCCAGCATGATGTGGGGTGAAAACAGCTTTTTGCATTACGATATGAATAGTGCTATCCTGTATTTTATTTCTAAATAAGGAGACAAACACCAGCTCTTAACAGTGATCAACGTGAGTGAGGTAATGGGACTATGGGAGACCAAATTTTATTTTTTACTTTTCAGATGTTTGCTTGTATTTTTTAAAACAAGTATTTATTTGCTTGGCTGTTTCTTTTAAGCCAACAAGAAAATTTTACTTTCTCTCATTCATACATAATCTCCTGGGACAGGAAGAGTTTTATGTGAGAAAATTTATATGTTTTCATTGTTTTGGCGAAGAGGGTTGGTCGGTGGACCAATCTATCTATATCGCTGGGCCAAAAGAAAAAAAAATAGGATAAAAAAAAATCCATGTTAAAAAAACTCCCAGGCAGACTTCGCTCTCCTTGGCTGAGAAAATTAAGATTTTCCTGTGCCAATGCAAGTGAATTGAATTGAATTTGTTTAAATGGAAGAGAAACTGGTTCTTTGAGGCCTCCCACAAAGATCTAGGGATTCCACGACAAAGAAATAACAATCCCCGTGGCTTCTAGACTAAAAAGAATTCTGTAGAGTCAATATAAACAAATATTCTAATAAAAACCCCTTTTACTTTAAACACATATCTCTGAGAATTATTTTCACTTGTCTTTTTGACAGAAAATAAAAGGTGTCTTTAAAAAATAAAAATTTTTTAAATGAACCCCTCATTTTAAAATTCAGCAAATGTGCCACGCCACAGCACTGGAGTTTGTATGAGAGACTCTAAGTCCCAATAAAAAGCCAAGAGTATTATGCCAAAAGCCCGGGGCGCTGGGGTTGAGAAACAAGGGCAGTGATATTCAAGGATTAGAGCAGGGGGAAAATGCACTGTGTGTGCATGGAGGTGCTTTCCAGTCAAGTGGAAGGGGGGACATTACAACAACGTGACCGCACGGAGGACTTGAGCCTGATACTTTTTTTTGCTCTTGTGTACTGAAAGACCCAGAATGATCTGTGAAGAAATGAAATGCAACCTGATGAGAATTTGTAAATGACTTAAAACCTCCTGACGTGGCGTGTGGACCCACACATACTTCCTGTCTCCTGCTCCAAGACCAGCCTGGATTGGGGCCGCCGAAGGACAGCGACACAGCACACACGCGCCCGCTGTCCTTTAGCCGCGCTAGGAGAGGACGGCTTGCTAGGGAAAGAACAAAAGAGATGCACAACACAGAAATATGGAAGTATTTCAGAGTCATCCTACTTAATAAGAGTAAAATAGGATTACAAAGCCTTTGGAGTAAGTTTGCTCACAAATGTTACCGAATGGCAATTTTTAAATATAATCACAAGAGAACGGTGCCAAATGTCTATCTGTGGGAAGCAGTTTACAAATGACGGTGTACCTCAGAATGGGATGCAGCCTTTACAAACGATGTTTTATGTTTATTGATATAAAGACACCGTAAAAAGCAATAATTACATAAATTATATATTTGTACATAATGCAAATGGGAGATTTCATTGACATTGTGTATGGTAATATTATATATTTTACCATATAAATACTATAGAACTTAAAATTCATACTTTATTATACTACATAAAGCATATGTAGTATAATATACAATATTCCATAAAGAACTTGATCTGTTTTTGTAAAAATGTCTGATATACATAAAACAAGGTGCAAATGGGATAATCTAGAGAGAACCAAGTATAAAGATGCGGTATGTATATTATACATCTTGGAAGAGAGACCACGGCGAGGGCACTGACTAGGAGAGCGCATGATAGAGTTTGTTACGGTACAAGATATGTTTCGATCTTGTACCATAACAAGATGGTAATGACATCGATATGCTCTATTTTTAAAGATCTTTTAAATGTTCAGAGGTGCACTTAGGATTTGTGCATTTTTCTGCATGTATTTTATATCTCAATTTTTTTTTTTTTAAAGCATAGGCCCAAGATCGTAATGATATCATCTTTGGAAAATATGGTTGATTTTTATCTTTCATAGTCTACCTTTCTCCATTAAATTTTTTACAAGAACCACATGTTTCTTTCACAATCTAAAAAATAATAATAAGAAAGCAGCTACTTTAGAAAACAAGCAACGGTCATAAAGACCAAGAGTGCAGCGATGGTTCAGAATCAAGACAGAACGTCCCATTGCCAGAGCCGTTTCTCGATTTGTGGTAGATGCCTATTATTTATCCAGATCATTTTTTCCACACCTTGTAAAAATTTTCCCCAATCCCAACTAAATCAACAGTTTTCACTTCATGGTTAAAAGGTGTAAGTAACATGGAGACCTAATCCTCCTGCCTCATTAGGAAAATATCCAACCAAAAGAGGTCATAAACCAGAGCAGTGTCCAGCCCGGGAGGGAAGTGAATGAGAGAGGAGATGAAGGAAACCCTGTCTCGGATTCCTGCAGCTCTGGCCTCCAAGTTGAAGGGCTCCGTTGAGGTGTGTTGCTGTGTACGTGCCAGGTTATGTTTATTTCATGTTCTGAATGATTCCTTTTTAACCTACCAAGTATTTATAGCCCATAGAAACTCAGAGATGAAAGTTTTTTCCAATGTGCAAAAGCCACAAATGACAAAATCTTGTTAGAGTGGCCGAAGCCGGGAGGGCTCTCAAGCCTGTGTGTGCGTCTGTCCGTCTGAAGCCCCGTTCATTACGACTGAGCTTTTCTGGGCTGGTCCTCAGCAGAGAATGGGTGACCCTAGGAAACCAGTGCGACCACTGTGTTATGAGCTGAAGGAGAGCCATTGAACACAACAAAAAGAATGCTTCAAGGACGCATTGCAACACAATCAGAACCATGCCACGGGCTCTGATGGCTAGGAGGTGACAGCAGGAGTGACACAATTAGGGACAGGAGTGGTTCAATTTAGGGGGAAAAAACCAACAGAAGTATGCTGTTTGTGGGACAAAGAGGCTGAGTTCTAAAGTACCCCCAATAAGCAGCTTCCACAAAAAGCTGACCATGAGCACGTGGCAGGCTCTGCAGACGGCGCTTTCAGCCACACTCGGACCTGGCACTCTAAAAAGAGTCAGGGGCAGCGGGCTTGCAGGCAAGGGAGAGTGGAGCCGCGTGAGCATACGCGTGTGCCCTCGCCTACCACAGACAGTCCAGGCCAAACAAAGCCGCGCCTGGCAGGACTGGTGAGTCTCCAGCCTGTTTCTGCTCTCCTCCTGCTTCTTCCCCATCCTCCCCTGCCCAGAACGCCCCGCTTTATGCAATCCCGAGTGATAAGCCAGCATAGAATCCCCACAGCTCATGTGTTCAGCCATTTTGGTTACAAAGCTCAGTCAACCCATCAGTAAATACTTCTCCTCTAGACAAAAAATTCAGAGCAAATAAGAGCTTTATAAGCTTCTGGAAGTACAGGCTGGAAAAAGCTACATCTCACCTAGAGGCATACTAATGAAGTGCATTATACCCTCAACAAAGACTAGTATGAAGAATAATGAGGGGGCGATGCCCATGAAGGAGACACGTGGAATAAAATCCGCATTTAACCAAATCATTTTCTTGGGATACCAGGCCCAGGTTGGTCCTTTATGAATATGTTCACACCTCACCCACACAGAATTATCTCAACCGTGCTTTAACAGCCGCTGTGGTAGGACTGACAAGGACGTTCTTTGGCACGTCATCTTCGCATGTCCCTCCTGAGTACGGGGAAAACGGGGTCCTGGGGTATCAGAGAACCAAGCGTGCATACTCCAAACACCGGTATCTTTGACTTCTGGAAGGGTCTGGATACACATTTTTAACTTTTCTAGCAGTTCTTATGGGAAATGTTGCTTCTTCAAGTCTGAATGCAGTTTGCCATAACATTAGTGAGAGGAATCTACATGCATCCTTTGGGAAAGATCATCACTATAAAACCTATCAGTTTTAGGAAACATTCAGCAGCAGCAGGCACAAGAGTAGTCTGCCTTGGGAAAAAAAGAACAGACTTCGAATTTACTACTTTGTAAGCACTCTAAGAACAGTATATTGGATTCAGGGATTTTGAGTATGGTTGTGCGGTTTGTATCCTGAACAAATCTAGGGGGTACCCATCAAATAAACTATGATGTACGAGCTAGTCTACCACATGTGAAGGCGTTGCTTACCACTAACAAAGTTGATGAATGTTTAGTTTAGGTTACTGTTATCCTGAATCAACGTAAGTCCTTGCTCTTCTGTTCTCTTCTGCATCCTAATTCAGGTGTACCAGTGGTGTCATGCTTGCACATGCCTTTACCTTTGTCTATCCGACCCTTGTCCACAAAGTCCATCTACCACAGAACAGATTGCTGGGTGTCTTCACACTGCCACATAGCAGTACGTAACAATACCGGTTGTTTCCATGCACTGCATTTCTGCTCTGTGCCAGGGTCCATGCTAAGGGCTTCGTGGACTGTTAGTTAGTCCTTTACAACTAAGAGAGGTCAAGTGACTGCCCCATCAAATTCCAGTCCCTCTGATCTTCCATCAGTCCCCACGGGCACTAAGCACTCTCCAGCCCAGGAATGTAGCTTCCCATGCCTCCAAAGCTCCCCACCCCACCTTTCCCATCCTAACCTTCTTCCTCCTCTGAGTTCCCAGCTTCACCGTCACTTCCTTCAAATGCATTAGGTGTCTCCAGTGCTTACCTTAGATGGACGTCAGGTGTTAGTTTATACCTGTACTTGGTAAACACCTGTACTCCTACACTTCAAGCCTGCCAGGCAGGTCTGTGCCTATTATCCACACCAGTGGGTGCCTAATGTGTGGCACACAGTAGGGCTTATTAACACTTAATGGATGGTGGATGGATGGATGAACAAATGGGTGAATAAATGGCCAATGAGGGCAAGGCAGACACTAAAATAACACTCCTCCTGGGGCACCTGGGTGGCTCAATCGGTTGAGCGTCTGACTTCTGCTCAGCTCATGATCTCATGGTTCATAGGTTCAAATCCCATGTTGGGCTCTGTGCTGACACTACACAGTCTGCTTGGGATTCATTCTCTCTTTCCCCCTCTGTCTGCTTCTCTTTCTCTCAAAATAAATTAAAAAAATAAAATAATCCTCTCCATATTGCTTCTAGTATAGCCGCATGTTATTTTAATTGTGAAGAAAACTCACAATTGACATTCCCTCCTTCCTTTGAAAACCACTGCTGAGTATCTATCAGGTGCTTCAATCAGCTTCCCTGAGGAGCCCCCTACTCTGTGCTGCCCTCAGCTTGCCACCACTACTGCGCCTGCCCCTCCAAAGAGGGCTTCCTGACCTTCCCTGGATGATGAAATCCCGGCCTCCCCTCCCACAAGCTAGCCATCGTTCCTAGATCCTCTGCTAAAATGCAAGGCTTTCACCATTTTTAATGTTAATGTGACTCAGTCCTACCACTAAGTACAATATTACTCATTAGTTCCGTGTACAATGATCATATTATAGTGATATAATACACTGTGACAATCTTGATACTTTAGTCTGACAAGCCAACAAACCTGACAATCTCTTTTTAAGGCATCTGCAAATTAAAGAAAAAAATGTACACTCTAATGTCACTGCGTCCTCCCAATGAGAGGAGGGGTTGAACCCGCTTGGAGTACGACATTCTGAGATGCTGTCAGAATCCTTAAAGTTAAACAAAATTCCTCTTGGTGCTCCAAGGGAGAAGACAATAGCAGCCACTACCTGAATAGATAGCTGTCACTCCAGACGACAGCCTGCCTGCTATTCAGAGACGTTGCTTTTGAGGGGGATGCCGTGCGGAGGCTCTGGTGGGCGTTGCTGCTGGGTACCACACTCCAGCTGCTGGCGGCCCAGGGGGCCCTTACCTGGTGTGGCTGGTCCCTCACCCGCACGCCGCGGCTCCGCAGCTAGGGAACAAAGGCTAGTGTTGTGAATGGACACAGTAGCCCCGTTAGGGGATAAGTCTAGTAGCCACGGTCTATATTAATCCAGAAGACTATAGCGCAAAGCTGAGTTGAACCATCCCTTGTTAAGATTTAACGTTCCCGTTTAACTCTGTTAAAGTGTTTTTTTAAAACTGTGCCTGTCCTTAGATCAATGTAATTTTTTTTGGCTTTTTTACATATAGGTTCTCAAATTAATTACTCATGTCCTTTCAATCAAACACACACACACACACACGCGCGCGCACACACACAGAAACTTAGCTCCACGCTATAAATAGAAAAGCAAAAATTCTAGCTAGTTGTGAGCCTTCAGAAGAGGAAGAAACCCCTAGGAGCTTGTAAAATCCATCAACTGTGGTTGCATTAGAGCAGGCGCCACGCTCAGCGGCTGGTTTTGAAAACGCTGAGCAGGACCTGCACCTTAGCGGTCAGAGTCAAGCCCTCAGACTTGAAGGGCGGCGTGTGTCTGGAATCATTTCCCAGCCTTAATAAGAAGCTCTGGCCTTCCCAGGCATCAGATTAGTGCTCCTCTGTGACCCCAGCATGCCGGCAACTCCAAGTCGCTGAGAGGATGCTCATCTTTGGGGAAAAGAATGCTCTAATCTTGATCCTGTTCGAAGCTGCAAGAACCTCACCCCCCACCCTACCCTCTGGTTGTGTCCTTGGTCTTTTTTTCTTGTTTGCTTTTGTGGTCTGGGCACACTGATCCTTTCCTGCCTGGGTGAGAGAGCAGCGCCGGGCCTGTGGGGCTCCCTCCCTCACATCATCATCTGGGTAGCAGGCTTTTTCAACCCCCAGTCCTTCTTCACAGGTAGGAAGCACATCACAACTCATTAGTAATTTACTGCTACAGTAATTTTTATAATTACTGCCAGGAGGCCTCATTAAATTTGATCTAATGAATAAATATTGTATTTTTCAACGTGATTACCAGAACAGCTTAAGCTGAGTGCCATAAACAATTATTTTCCTCACTACTCAGGATGTCGGTGACTATTGATTTTTATTTCATAAAGAATTTACTGTAGTAATACCAATATAAATGACTTTGGGAATAGGCAACATCCCCCGAGTTGATTTGCAAGCAACATACAGCCCCAGAAACAGCTGAAGGGGAAGGCTGGGAGTCAGAAGGAAAGAAATATCTGTCCAGAATAAAGGTCTGCTGAATGTCTGTAGCCGAGACAAGGCTAGGCAGGGACTGACTGGGGCTGCTCTGACTTCCGATTATGAGCGGAGATCAAACTCGTGATTCCTGGCGTGTGGGTAATGAGCCCCCACGCTGAACAAGAACTCCGGCGGTTGATTTTTGCATTTTATAAAATAGAGCCAATAAATTCTGTTCAGCTACAAATTTCCAAAGTAAATCATGAAGACCAGGCTGTAAGAGAGAAGACTCATTACTAAGCCCTAGTTATTCATTCGCATTTCTTTATTTCCACTAAATATCTAGTGCTTTCTTGCTTTCCTTTATTTTTTTATTTTTATTTATTTTTTTTTTTTTGGTTTCTAATGTCCTATAATAAAATTTCACATCTTAACTAGTGGGCTGGATAGCTCCCCACATCCTCTGTTTTTTATTCCACTCACTACCCCATCCTCCTCATACCTAAGCTACTGTGAAACATGAAAAGATCTTCTGTGATTTTTGTTTCTCCTCCTCTAACGAAAGCAGCAATTTTGCTGCCCCAAAAGGCCCTCAGTTCTGCTGGCTGGCTCACTGACCGCTCTCGTCAGACCTCTTCTCCACCCCAGAGAGGTTATCCTCAGCGCTAGCTGCACATTAGAATTCCAGAGGAACTTTTAAAACATGCTGATACCCAGGCCTGCCCCATAGATTGTGATTTAATTGGTCTGGGGTAGGGCCTAGCTGTCATTCTTCTTTTTGGAACTCACTGGCTTATACCCATGGGTGGCCAGGGTCTAAAACCACTGCCCTGGGAGGCAAATAGATAAGGGCAGGAGGTACATAAATGAGACATAAGCCAGAGCTCCAGGCCCAAGACCACCAGGAGGCCCCATGGGTGGTTTATACTGGCTGAATTCTGTCCTCCCCAAATCCATAGGTTAAAGTTTTAAACTCCAGTACTTTAGAAATATGATTGCATTTGGAGATAGGGCCTTTCAAGAAGTATTCAAGGTAAAATGAGGTTATGTGAGTAGGTCATAATCCAATATAAGTGACGTCCTGATAAGAGGAGGAGATGGACACAGACAAGCATAAAGGGAAGAGCATGTGGAGGTACAGGGAGGAGATGGCCATCTGCAAGCCAAGACAGGCTTCAGAAGATACCAACCCTGCCCACACCTTGATCTCAGACTTCTAGTCTCCAGAATTGTGAGGCAATGCACTTAAACCACCGAGAGTGTTGTACTTTTGTTATGGCAGCCGTGGCAAACTAAAACAGTAGTCGGCACATTGATGGAGCCTACCAGCTAAGAGAGTTGATTCTGGAAATAGACAGAGCCAGGTGCAAACCCCAGGGCTGTCATTTACCAGATTTCATGTACCTTGATATTCTGGTTACCTATCTCTGTGTATCAAACCACTTCAAAACTCAGTGGCATAAAACACCCTTGTCACACTCACAGATTCAGTGAGTTAGGAATTTGGACAGGGCACAATGGAGACAGTTTGCTTCTGTTCTGCAATGTCTGGGGTTCAGGGGGGGCTGGGAAGATGAGTATGACCCCACAAGTGGAGTCCAGCATTATCTCAAGACCAGTTTCCTCACATGTCTGGTGGCTGATGCAGGCTGTTGGCTGAGACCATGCTGGCACAGTTAGCCAGAAAACCTACACGTGCCTCTTCAAGGAACCTCACAACATGGTGATTGGATTCCATGGCTGAGAATCTCCTCTGGGAGAGACAGAAAGAAGCTGTTCCACTTTCTAAACCCAGCCTCCTAAGTCATGAAGCAGCAGTACTTCCAGAGTGTCCAGTTCATCAGCTCAGTTACAAAGGCTTGCTCAGTTTCAAAAAGAGAGAAAGTAGACCCCAAGGCAAGAGGAAATGGCAGTGTTTGGGAAAAGCAGGTAGGACAAGAAAGACCGTTGTGGCCAATTTTTTGGAAAATGTGATCTGCCACCGTCGGACTAGTTTCTTTGTTTCCTTGAACCTCCCGCATCTTTAAACTAGAAGAATATAAATGGACTTAGCTGGCTGTTATACGGGTTAAAACAGCAACTTTAGAGCAGGGTGCCTGACACATAATAAGTGTTTAAGGAAATTCTAGTTGTTCTGAATATCTAGGGCCAATGACCCTTAATAACTGGTCAGGCCTTCAAGGTTGATGAGAAAGTAGGAAAAAGAGGTCAGGAAGTCAATGGATAATGTTTAAAGTTGATAAATCAAGAAATATCAGGGGAGAAACATTATTTGAGATATGGAGGTTATCCCTCAAAAGTTACAAAACTGAAATTAAAATGGCAGCCTCCTGGAGAGTAGGACTGGGCTCTGGAAAAGTGAGGACATGTAGTATGGCTTTTTCTTTTGACTTTATTTATTCATTTTGAGAGAGAGAGAACATGTGAGTGGAGAAGGTACAGAGAGAAAGAGAGAGAGAGAGGAAGAGAGAGAATCTCAAACAGGCTCCACACTGTCAGCACAGAAACTAGCACAGGGCTCTAACTCATGAACTGTGAGATCAGGACCCGAGCCAAAGTCAAGAGACAGAAGCTTAACTGACTGAGCCACCTAGGTGCCCCCAATTATTGCTTTTCATTATGAATCCTTTGGAACTATTTCATTGTTTTGATCAAATGCATGTGTTACTTTAATTTTAAGATGAAGGACCTGTGAAATCGACACACCAAAAATGGCTGTCCCATATAAATGTCAGAAAATTACTATTACTTCTTATTTTTATAGTGTATTAAAATTAATGTTTCCTAACAGTGAGGCATTATTACACAATTTGATGTAAAAGAAAAAAAAAAGGAAGGCTAAAAATTATATGCAGAGTATAATCTTAGCAATGTTAACAACACTCAATGTTCAGCATCCAATCCATGAGTAACCCAAATATTAACTGTAGTTATCTGTGAGTGGTAAAATTATGGGTGATTTTAATCATGAAACTCCAATTTTATATAATAAGTAATCAAATGATATTTTTATAACCATCCAAATATACTGAAGAAAAAATAAAATAAATAAGAATACATTTAAAAATACGATGAATATAAGCTTATTTCCCAGATCTCTCTCTATTCTCCTCCCCAACATTTCAGTCAGCATTTTCAAATAAAGTATTACCTCTGGCTAATTTAAAAGCATTAACTTCTTGTTAATAAAGCAGTGTTGAAATGCTCAGATCAAGATGTGTGAGACTAAGGAGGGTAGCAATATCATTTAGCATTTAGAAAGACTGAGGGTCAGAGAGTGACTGTCAAACCCAAAGAAGCAGCAAAAATTCTCAAGGATGCACTGGCGGGAAAACAGTTCCTTTAATAATATTAGTAACTTCAGTATATAAAAATGAGTTGTATTTTCATATATAAGCAATAAATGAGCTGAAAATGATATTGAGAGAGTAATTTCAGTTATAACAGCATCACAAAGAATAAAATCTTTGGGAATAAATTTAACCAAGGAGATGCAGGACTTGTACACTGGAAACTACAAAATACTATTGAAAGAAATTAAAGAAAAACCTAAATGAATGCAAAGACATCCCCTGTCACGGACTGGAAGACTTAATATTGTTAATATGGTAATACCCTCTAAATTGAACTGCAGATTAAATACAATCCTTATCAAAACTCCAACTTCTATTTTTGCAGAAACAGGTAAGATGATCCTAAAATTAATATGAAATTGCAAAGCACCCTGAATAATCAAAACAATCTTGAAAAAGAAGAAAGGCGGAAGGCTCACACCTCCCAACTTAACACCTTACCATAAAACTGCAGCAAGCCCAACAGTGTGATATTGGCCTAACGACAGACAGAGATCAAGGGGACGGGACTGAGAGTCCAGAAATAAACCCATTATCTATGGCTAATTGATTTTCAATAAGGGTACCAAGATCATTCAATGGGGAAAAGGAGTCTTTCCACAAATGGTGCTAGGACAATGGGATAACTATATGCAAAAGAATAAAGCTGAACCCTTACTTCACAGCATATACACAAAATGAACTCAAAAGACCCAAATGCAAGAGTTAAAACTATAAAATTCTTAGAAGAAAACATAGGCATATATCTTCATGGTGTTGGAATTAGCAATGGATTCTTAGATATAACACCAAAAGCACAAACAGCAAAAGAAAAACGAGATAAATTGGTCTCTATTAAAATGAAAACTGCATCAAAGAGCACAATCAAGCAACTAAAAATACAGTCTCGGCAGTTACTCAAACAATTAAAAATAGTTCTTCCTTTTTTTTTTAATTTTTTAAATGTTTTTTAAAATTTATTTTTGAGAGACATGTGAGCAGGGGAGGGTCAGAGAGAGAGGGAGACACAGAAGCTGAAGCAGGCTCCAGGCTCTGAGCTGTTAGCATAGAGCCCGATGTGGGGCTCGAACCTACAAGCTGTGAGATCATGACCTGAGCCAAAGCCAGACACTTAACCGACTGAGCCACCGAGGCGTCCCAAAAATAGTTCTTATGTGACCCAGCAATTCCAGTCTTAGGTATATATCCATGAGAACTGAAGTCAGGTGTTCAAACAAAATCTTGTAAACAAATGTTGGTAACATGGGACGCCTGGGTGGCTCAGTCGGTTAAGTATTCAACTTCAGCTCAGGTCATGATCTCACAGTTCAAGGGTTTGAGCCCCTCATAGAGCTCTCTGCTGTCAGCACAGAGCCTGCTTCAGATCCTCTGTCCCCTCTGTCTCTGCCTCTCCCCACCTGCGCTCTCTCAGTCTTTCAAAATAAATAAACTTAAAACACACACACACACACACACACACAACGTTCGTAAGAGCGTTGCTCACAACAGCCACAAGGTGACAACAGCCACAATACCCATCAACTGATGAATGAATAAATTGTGATGTATCTATACAATGTAATATTACTTGGCCACGAAAAGGAATTAAGTACTGATACCTACTACAAGGATTAATCTTGCAAACATTATCCTAAGTGAAAAGCAGACAGATACAAAAAGCCACATACTGTATGTTCCCAGCTGTCTAGAACAGGCAAATCCATAAAGACAGAAAGTAGATGGGTTGCCATGGGCTGAAGGGGAGAGGGAAAAAGGGGAGTGACTACTTAAGGAGTACCCAGTTGCCTCTGGGGCTGGTGAGAGTGTTCTGGAGTCACACAGTGGCAACGGCTGAATGACATTCTGAACGTACTGAATGCTACCAAATTGTGCATTTTTTAAAATGGTAAATTTTACACTAAATAAACTTTACTTCAATTTTTTTAAGAACAAAAGTAGCAAAAATTTAAACAGCATGCAAAGACCCAGCAAGTTTGATACTGAACTGTTTCAAACCCCAGTTCTCCTAGAAAGCAAACTAAGTTGCAGCAGAACCTCTCCCTTGCCGAGGGCAGCTCTCCAATTCTTAAGAGTCCCACATCTCGCCTTGCTGAACTCAATTAATAGAGTTCTTGGTGTCTGCCCTAATCATCATGCAGACAGATAAAATTTAGTTAATATCCTTCTATCCCTCCCCAACACTGAAAAATAAGATAAATAGAATCTATCTCCATAATTTTACTTAGTCATTTAGTTCAGTAGCATCTGTTTATCATGATTTACAAGAATTTGGATGGCAATGAGAATTGCAGGAAACATTTGCATAAAGGAATTTTATTTACATATTTTTCCTCCTTAAGCACTAGGATACTCAAAATGGTCACGTCTTGGAGATTCAGGCAAGCTCCCGCAGTGATTATTACCTTTTTAAAAGCCATACTGTATGGTCTTCAAGAAGTGTTCAGAAACATTTACAGCTATTCAATTTAGAAGACAAACTTGAGGATCAGTCTATTAAAGAACATGTAATCAAATAAAAATAAGGCAAAATACTTGTTCCTGCTGAAATGGCTTGCCTACTAAGTAAAAAGAGAATATAATTGTCCTAGCATAAGCTCACAGAACAGTTTGTCCTTGGGTGTTTGAACAGGACAGAAAATCACTCTCCACCATATTGTTTTTCCTCTAAGGCTGTAAAGCTTAGTTCGGTGTTCATATGTTTAAGTATATTTCAGAATTCTCTGTATAATATTCTATGTCTAATAAAATTGGTATGTTTCCTCTTCCTAGACACACACACACACACACACACACACACACACACACACACACAGTTAAATAAATGAGGCAAGATAAAAATATCCTGCCATTTATCTGAGATGGCAAGAGGAGGGTACAAATATTTACATATATTTGCTTACATTTTTGAAAATCAAAGTATAAGTCACCAATTTTTTAAATGCTTACCAGAAAAGGGATATGGGTGAAAGGACAGAAATATCACCTAGATTCTCTAAAAATAAAATCTTATTTTGCAAGCTTGACTTTGAAAATATGTAACTGTTTAACATCATTATAAAACTGAATTAAATCCTCATTTTTTAAAAAGCAGTCTTTAAAATCAAAGCAAGGGGCGCCTGGGTGGCTCAGTCAGCTAAGCATCCAGCTTCGGCTCAGGTCATGATCTCACGGTTTGTGGGTTCCGGCTCCGCATCAAGCTCTGTGCTGACAGCTAGCTCAGAGCCTGGAGCCTGCTTCGGATTCTGTGTCTCCCTCTCTCTCTGACCCTACCCTGCTCATGCTGTCTCTCTCTGTCTCTCAAAAATAAAAGAATAAAAAGCATAAAAAAAAATCAAAAGCAAAAATAAATGGACCTCACAATGTGTTGAGTTGGCGACTTAACCACATAAAGAAGAACTGTTCGAAATGACCTCAAAAACAGTAATTTGTACCAAAGGACTTACTCTAAGGACCAAACAAAAAAAATATTAAACTATTTTCAGTAATAGCATTTATATTTTAGTAATAATACTGGTATTATTCTGAAACCATATATATGTGTGTATATAATGATATTACTAACAAACATGTAAATAATAAAGTATATAGTTGCTTATATATAAGCATGTTTATATAATTGTGTATATATGTATACATATACAGATAATTAGTAGATAAACATGAAAGAAATGTATTTTGAAAACAAAACACCTTGGAGAAATGGTTGAATCTAGGTTTGGGGCATAAAGTGTATAAGGTAAGCATGCAACATTTTGTCTCATTAGAAAACTAAACAAACGACTGAAAATCATTGGGGTCATATATAGAAGGATTCACGAGTCTACATGAACAGGCTCCCTCCCTCCCACTGGGCCAAAATCGGGCATCAATAAGAATAAGAACTGCAATGGCCGGAAGCACATGAAATATCTGAAAAATTCAAGAGGTCATATGATACTTAAACAAACAAAAGAAAACAAACCACAAAAACAAAAACCCCAAAACTTTGATAGGTACCGCTGGAGGAAACTAAAAACCTAATTTTGATTTTAAAAACTGGTTAAAAAAAAAAATCCAGTCCTTAATATGTCTTTTCTGTACAATCTCTACCTAGGATAATTAAATCATCCATGAGGGAATGTTTCCAGTTGATTAATGAAGAAGGGAAGAGAGAATTTACAGGAAATGTTCATCAGTGGCAATGACAATATAAAAGGGATACAGCAGGACAGTAAGAGTCCTCTGGTGTCAGGATACAACATTAGCTATAAAGTACTGTTGCATCTGAATCAGGTCAACTTTCTGATCTAACAGACAAGACCGAGGAACGTGTTAAATGGTATCCATGGGTCAGTCAGTAAAACATGGAAATTAGTAAAATGGAAAACTCTTTTTTTAAACAAATAAACTGCAAGGGGGAAAAAGGGAAGGAAACATATTAATTAAAAGAGATTTTAGATAGATAAGTAAGTAAGAGTTATGGCTCCTGAATTCAAATGAAAATAACTATATAGAGTAGAGTGAGTAAGGTAGGATAGTGAAAATGTGAACTATCCACATTTGATATTTGGAAAGCCTTGTTAATTTTATGCAGGTACATCATTTTTTTTTTCTTAAAAAGAGTCATTATCTTTTCTTTTTTTAATTTTTTTTAATGTCTTCTATTTATTTTTGAGACACAGAGAGAGACAGTGCAAGCAGGGGAGGATCAGAGAGAGAGGGAGACACAGAATCTGAAGCAGACTCCAGGCTCTGAGCTAGCTGTCAGCACAGAGCCTGACGCGAGGCTTGAACCCACTAACCGTGAGATCATGACCTGAGCCGAAGCTGGACACTTAACTGACTGAGCCACCCAGGCACCCCTCATTATCTTTTAAAAATACTGAAGCCTGTATAAATGACATATAATGTCTGGTGTTTTCTTTTCTTTTGAGAGAGAGACAAGGAGAGAGAGAAACCCAAGCAGGCTCTACATTCAGTGAGGAGCCCAAAGCAGGACTCAAACCCAGGACCCTGGGATCATGACCTGAACCAAAATCAAGAGTCAGACACTCAACTGACTGAGACACCCAGGCACCCCTTTCTGTTTTACTTTTCAATTTTCTTTTTATTTAACTAATTTCTACACCCAGTGTGGAGCTCGAACTCACAACCCTGAGATCAAGAGTCTCCTGCTCTTCCAACAGAGCCAGCCAGATACCCCAATGTCTGGTATTTTCTTGTAAATAATTCAGTGGGGTGCAGGGAGTAAAGAAATATAGATGAAGCAGGACTCACCATTAGTTTATCATTGGTGCAGTTAGTAATGGGAGCGGGGAGGGCCTCTCCTTTCTCTTAAAAAAAAAGTTCTTCTATGCACTCACTGTTTGTCACCAAAAGTTTTCCCCTCAACACATGGTTAACACTTGGAACTACTGTATCTAATATTATTTTGTAGGGGTGTCTGTCTGGCTCAGTTGGTATAACATGTGACTCTTCATCTTGGGGTTATAAATCTGAGCCTTTAAATTGGGTGTAGAGATTACTTAAAACTATCCTTTTGGAGCTCAATGTGTAGCTTATTTGTAGCTCAATAATACAAATACTTTATTCAGTAGAATAGAGGTATTCCTTGAAAGTTAGTATGACGAAGTAAATTATATTTTCCCATAGAAAAATATATTAATTGGAAATACATACATTTAAATGAACTGACTATGGCAGTTTCACAGCAAGCTAAGTGTTATATCATAAAGAAAGGTTATGCTTCATTGGAGTTAATGCTTTCAATGTTGAGATCTATTCATTATTTCTCCTTCACCATAATTTTAGTTCCTTGTACCTAAATCTAAGGCAATATCCTTCCTGGGACACTCAACTCATCCTTTGATAAATATTTAAAAACATTTATTGAGTACCTACTACATGATAAGGGCATGTGGATCAAAGATGGTCTTGCTCTCAAGAACTTCATGGTCTTATAATGGGAAAAACTAAAATAAACACATAATGATGGGTGGCAGGTATTGCGTGTTATGATCAAGGTATGTTAGCCAGTCTATCAGAAGTCTTCATGAGTGTTTGGTCTAGTATCTCCTTTCTCAGGCTAGGGGAATAAGCATGGGCTCTTCAGTCTTTAGAAGTTACTTAACCTCATAGAGTCCCCTAACCTCTAAAATACCTTCTATGAAAAGCTAACATACTTCCTGTATTGAGCACTGTGCCTCACACCTAGGAGGTGCTCAACTAACTCTATAGTTTTCCTCCTTTGGCAAATATTTATAATGTTGCATGGACGAAATCATGCATTACCAGCAGGTACTTTCATCTGACAATGAACACTTCTAATAAACTTCCTTAAATTTAAGGCACAGGATTATATGAAATAATGTTCATATAATCATATATAAACTTTATATGATTCATATGTAAAAATTATTTTGAACCTTGGCAGCTTACGTCTCCACAACAGCCATACAGTCTCCCAAATTCCTAATCTACTATCTTCCTTCATCGCTGTAATTAAAGTGTTACTTGAGCTTCTATAACTCTATTTTAACCCAAGGTTTAGCCTTAACAATACTAACTACAGCATTACTCATAATAGTAAAAGATTAACAATCCAGACACCCCAAGATTGGAACCTGTTTAAGTAAGCTATGGGTCATCCATATAAACAAATACTGGATAGCCATTTAAAGTATTCTGACATTGGGGCGCCTGGGTGACTCAGTCGTTTAAATGTCCAACTTTGGCTAGGGTCCTGATCTCACAGTTCAGGAGTTCGAGCCCCACACCAGGCTCCATGCTGACAGTGCAGAGTCTTTTTGGATTTTCTCTCTCCCGTCTCTCTGACCATCCCCTGCTCGAGCACGCTCTCTCTTTCAAAATAAATAAATTACTTTAAAAAAATAAAATGTTCTGACATTGATGGAGCACCTAGGTGGCTCAGTGGGTTGAGTGTCTGACTCTTGATCTTGGGGTCATGAGATCAAGCTTAACGCTGGGTGCGGAAGGGTACTCAATGTTTTGGGGCACCTAGGTGGCTTAGTTAGTTGAGCCTCCTACTTTGGCTCAGGTGTTGATCTCACGGTTCCTGGTTCAAGCCCCATGTGGGATTTTGCACTGACAGCATAGAGCCTGCTTTGGATTCTCTTTCTCCCTCTCTCTCTACCCCTTCCCCACTTGTGCTGGCGCTCTGTCTCAGACATAAACATTAAAAAAAGTCTTGACATTCTTCATGCTAAAAAAAGTTGTACATATAGTATAAATACTACCATATAAAACAAAATGCAAGGGAGATTGAAAAAACCAAAATGTTAGTGACTTTTACCCTTAAACGGTGTCACCTTTGTTTCATGCTCTTTCAAACAAGTCTTTCATCCCTTGGATGTTATAATGGATGGAGGCCTATACCTGGAACCCGCCAATTTCTCTGCCACCAAAAGTCAATTTCTTACACATCCCCAGGCAGATTCCCCAGCTTCCTCCTGCCACTCCAACCTTTAGTCCATCCTCCACTGTCTCAGCAATATCTGCTCCGGAAGTTCCTGCCCCTTATCTTCAGCCTTCCTCAACCTTGTAGTTCTTTAAAAGGTCATCTTCAACACACAGGGCTTTAATGCCCTGGGGTTAAAAGCCTCAACGGTTGACAGCATTCTTGCAGGATGATCCAATACCTGGGTTTCTTCATGATCCTGGACCACCGGAAGCCCTCAGCCCCCTCCCAGGCCTCTGGTCTCCCCATTCAACAGGGTTTCTGCAAAAGTCACCTCAGCCAAGCTTGCCTCAGCACCCAATATGCCCTTGTTCTCACAGAATGAATGTGATTAACACCGTCTGCTTTTCTAAGGCAGGCACGCTCAGCTTAGTTTTAAAAGGAAAAAAAAAAAAAAAAAGATAAGGGCCTCTTCTCTGGAACAATGGTCCAGCTCTGCCATTTTAGCTTTGTGGCATTGGGCATTTTTCTCTGGATTTACTTCCTTGTCCTTCAGATACTACCCCACAAATGTGTGGTTAACATTAAGATAAAATAACATTTGCTCACCTTTTATTCCCCTTAGGACTTGCTATCACTCTTCTCTCAGAACCTAATACTTTGCAGCCACGCTTCAAAGCACTGAACTTTCTTACTCCATTCCCCTGGTATGCAAATAACCCAATTTTCTACCTGACCTTGAGCCATCAGGAGCCCCCTCTCCCTTCTTTTAAAAGCAAAATAAAACACAAATATGCCCCAAGGCAGCACCCCCTACTGCCTTTGCCCCTCTTCATTATTAAACTACTGAACTCTATTACAGTCTTTTTCATTCATCAACCCCTTACTCGGTGTAGATACCGCGGAGAGCTTTTGTAACCTCAGGAACCCAGGCTGGAGAAAGACGGTAAAGACAATTCCTGGATCATAAATGCCATAAACCATTCTTTACACGACTCTTCATACCTAATTGTCAAAACTTAAGTTCTCTCACCTTCTCGGAGGTGCCAACAGGATGGCGGAAGTGGAGCAGAAGCAGCAGCAGACATTCCGCAGGCTCACCTACCGCCGTGCGGGCCTTGACCGTCTACAGGACTTGTCCCTCCAGGAGCACACGCCCAGGCTCAATGCGCAGCTGCGGGAGTGCTTAGCAACACTGGCCTGTGGCTGAGGCGCCTGCGCAAGGCCCAGGAGGCGGCCTCAGCCCTGGGAGGGGCCCCAGGAGGTTAAGGCGCACCTGGGGAGCAGGGTCACCCTGCCAGAGACGAGTGGCCACTACCTGGGCTAGTTCCCCGCCCCCTGCAAGCCAGGAAAGCGGGCCAGGCTGGCATTGGGGGGCACTCACTACTTCACCTTATCCCTTTTTAAGTTACTGGGCCAATAAAGGCACAGACTTCTCTTAAAACACAAATTCTTGGGGCGCCTGGGTGGTTCAGTTTGTTGAGTGCCTGCTTTCAGCTCAGGTAATGATCTCGCAGAGTTCAAGCCCCACATGTGCTGTGAGTTTGTCAGTGCAGAGCCCGCTTTGGATCCTCTGTCCTCCTGTCTCTGCCTTTCCTCCACCAGGCTCTGCCCCAAATAAAGCCACTGATCTGTATAAAAATAGAAGAGGAAAGTAAGAGGGAAGTCATTACAAAACCCCCGGGCCCATCAGTGCCATAAAATGCCTTTCCCTGCCTTCGTTCCTACTCAGAACTTCATTTCTAGGTGTTTTTTTTTTTTGTTCCTCTTTAAGGGTTAAGTCTCAGAATCAGCTGTTACTAGTCACTATTCTTGAATGAAAAACCACATCAGTTCCATTTCATAGTAAAAACATGGTAACACAGGGGTGCCTGGGTGGCTCAGTCGGTTAAGTGTCCAGCTTCTGCTCAGGTCATGGTCTCTCGGTTTGTGGGTTAGAGCCCTGCGTTGGGCTCTGTGCTGACCGCTATCAGAGCCTGGAGCCTGCTTCCGGTTCTGTGTCTCCCTCTCTCTCTGACCCTCCACTCCTCTTGCTGTCTCTCAAAATAAATAAAAAACGTTAAAAAAAACCATGGTGACACAAAAAATATCCCAAACAGCCACCAATTTTACAAACTCCCTCAAATTTAACCTTTCTAGTTACATACCTAAAAGGATTAGATTAAAATTTGGGTTGAGATCCCCAAGTTTATTAAAATACCTATTTTTTGGATCTATATAGAACACTAGTTGTATAACTTCATATAGTTTGATCATCTTCCTCCATAATGAGCATATAGGGGTATACAGGATTTCTGATAGAAGTCCAGAGATTAAGTCAGGAAACCTCTAGTTAGGTGGCAGATTGCAAATATTTTAGGCTTTGTAAACCAGTGTCACGTACTTTTTGTTTTACAACCCTCTAAAAATGTAAAGAACCCACTCAGTGAAACTGCCATATGAATCTAGGCTACAGTAGAATCTGGACCACAGGCTGTGATTTGCCAACTCTGATCTAAAACTGGGTTATGAGAGCTTCCAGACCATGCCTTGTTTTTGGTTTCTGTCCTAGAGCAAGTCCCAAGGTACTGCATGCCCTAAATATTCAAATGGTTCCACGAAACATGGGACTCTTGATCTCGGAGTTTTGAGTTCGAACCCCACACTGGGCATGGAGCCTAGTTAAAGGAAGTAAAACTTAAATAGGGGCCCCTGGGTAGCTCAGTCTGCTACGTGCTTTCAGGTCATCTCCTGGTTCCTGAGTTTGAGCCCCATATCAGGCTCTGCACTGACAGTGCAGAGCCTGCCTGGGGTTCTCTCTCTCCCTCTCAAAATAAATTAATTTTTTTTAATTTAAAAAATATTCAAATGGCTGATAAAATCAAGCCAGGTATTTTGAAATCGCTGTTAAGTTCTTGGGTTGGCAAATGGTGAAGGAAAACAATGTTGTAAAACTTCATGAGCACATATTATTTTGTATCTGTAGCTGTCTCCGCTGATTTTCTGATAAGAGCAACTGGATATATCACCAGACTAGGTCAAAAGAGCTGGCCCTTGACCTTCAGAAACTTTAGCCAAAAGGGAGACTCTATAAAAGGTAGAAATGCTCTTTTGTTTAAATAGGAGAAGAAAATTAGGATTCAGTGCAGTTAAGATTATTAAAGAATAAAAAAGAAAACAGACAAGCTAGAATAAAACATTTTATTATTAAAATAAAAACTTTGTATAAAAGCATTACAGATCAAAAGCTCTATTTACATTAATTGGTTCAATGTCCAATTAGGCATCAAACACTGAATGGCCACAGCACATGCAAATGAAAAGGACACTTTGATACCACCTCTACAAAACGATGTGACTAATGCAAAAAAGGGGTAGGGTAGTGGGTGGGGGTGACACATGAATTCTGCCCAGAAACTAAAAAGACAGAGCTGTCAAGTTAAAAACTGTTGAAAGTCATCCAACTCCAAAAGGCACTTCTCATTGTTATAAAAGTGCTTAAAACCTGAACATGAACTCTGTGCGTAGTTTATAGCTTCAAGAAAACAAAAATTGCAAAGACTAGTATTCATAGACTGGTATTAGTATCAGTTTTCCATGCAAAATGATCAGAAATTAATTTGAAACACATTACGTAGGAACGGAAATAAACTTGGCAAACTAAAATTGCACGACACATGGAATATTCTCACAAGAGGCATCCAAAGTAATAATACTCCATTTTCCAAAAATTACTCCATTTCTCCACATGGTTTTAAGACTTGCGTGCCTTGATTCTGTTAACTCGCATAAACAACAAATCATAAACCGTACTCACTGCTCTCCTGTAAACAAGTCAGAGGGCTGTTCTCTGGAATTCAATAGATGTAGTTAGTTAATGTTACTACTGTTTCTAAGTGCTTGGTTTTATGGGTGGATTCCAGGGCGATTTCAACGCCAATTAAATCAAACATGCTTCCATAAAATGGCTATTCAAAAAGAATTCAGAGACAAAATGGTGGTAGGAACCAATGGAACTAAAGGGGGATTGTATGGGGTGAGGGGTTGGGGAAAAAGCAAAGGAGAAACTGCAAGAGGGCACAGTGTAGCTAGCGATATACGTCTGTGGTGCTCAGAAACACACGCGTGTCTAATGAGAGAAACTTGATTCGTGTTTCCTACAAAACAGACTGATCATTAATTCTTAACTCCGGTTCTAATCACATGACCAAACTGAAAGCCTGAAGTTGGAAGATTTGCACGGGAAGTCGGGTAGAAGATCTTCCAAATGCTATGCCTGCATTTCGAATTCCTGTTTCAGACTGAAAGAGAGAAAGGAACATGTCACGATATGGTTTTCAACCTAAGAATTTTCTCTTGAAAGCCTAATTCACTGTTTTAAAAATGTTTTCATTGAGGGGTGCCTGGGTGGCTCAGTTGGTTTAAGTGTCCGACTCTTGATTTCGGCTCAGGTCATGATCTCAAGGTTTGTTAAGTTCCAGCCCTGCCTCAGGCTCTGCACTGACAGTGTGGAGCCTGCGTGGGATTCTCTCTTCCTCTCTCTGCCTCTCTCAAAAGAAATAAACTTCAAGAAAAATTATTTTAAAGTGTTTTCACGGGTTGTAAAGTGCATACATCTGAAATGTACAACTTGAATTTTTACAAACTCACACCCACGTCATCACCACCCAGAAGATATAAAAGGTCTTTAACTTTCAAAAAAACTCCCAGTGTGCCTCTTTCCACTGAAAACCTGCAGACCCCACCACCCGGAGATAACCGTGATTCTGACTTCTATTAACATCTTACAAAGATACATAAGTGAAGGTTAAGATTTGGGTATGGAGGAGAAAAAAAACAGGCCATTTACCTTTTCAAGTAAGCATGCACGTTCCCAAAGCCATGGTATTTGGCTAAATACACAAGGACCCCAGTGGCACACCGCCCATCTCGCTGCCGACAGAAACTGCAGTTGCAGATTCGGCGGCAAGGCGGGCAATGCCAGTTCTGAAGGAGAATTGTGAAAGGGCACAGTTAAATCAAAGCTTACTTTTCTCTCCTTACTTATCCATTCTTCTTTAACCTAGGGTAGGTATCATCAATTGCATTTAAATCTTTTTTTTTAATAATAGAAAAACCTTAATAGGATTAATTTCCATTCATCATCCTGATGTTTTCTTAGGAAATGCAGCAGAGGCAGTTACACAGCAACTGGCAGGGGAAATAAGTCAGTGTCCCCTGAACGGCCTGGTCCCACAAACTCCGGAAAGGCGCTCAGCTCACACTTACTTAGCACCAACACTATGACTTCATTGGCCTTCCCTGAAATGTATGCCCCACAAAAGTAAGGGCTCAGTCCTCTCACGGATGCCCTCCTGCGGACCCTTTCAACTTGTGGCTGACCTTCAAGCCCACAGCACCACCCCTTCAAGGCACCTACTGGATCGAGCAGAGCGTCCTTGACCTCTTCACCGTAACGGTTTCGAAGGCAGGGGCCACAGAACTGGCCGCGAACACCCCAGCACTCCGGGTTTCTGCAGTTTGTTTTGGTATCAATAGTTTTCTGGCGGCATTGGTGGCAAGTAGATCCCTACGAAGAGGCAAATAAGAAGGAAAAAAAAAGAACAAAATACTGCTTTTTGGATCAAGAAATGGCATAAAGAACGTCCTTCTTTGTGAATGGGGTCTGACAATTTGTCTTTGAATCCTATGTTAAATCTACATACATAGGTATATGCTAAGGGCATGAAAAGTTTTTCAAGCATGGTGCTTTCATTCAATTGGCAGATGATATAGCTAATATTACCAAAATTAGTTTTCTGCAAGAAAAGATCTAATGCAAAGAAAAAAAACCCACAAAACAACCCTACCCAAATCCTCTTGCATCTTTATTATACCACCATACACTCAGCACCTGTGTAGGTAGTAAATATATGTTGAATCAATTTCCAAATCGAGAAAAGACTAGCTGCTACCAAAGACTTACTAAGCAAATACTACTACTACTGTAGATTAAGATGTCTATACTCCAAGGATGCTAGAAAGCTCTTTCCTTATATGAAAACAGAAAAACCCCACACAGGCACGTAGCTCACATGGTGAGACATTTAACATTAGCAAAACTCTAAGGATAGAAGCTATCCTTTCTCTCACAGACATTCACAGGTAGGATTTAGAGGCTTGTACCAATGAACGGTTATAGATCTTCTCTCGAGAGTTGTTACAGATGTTCTCCAGCTCTTCCTCTGTGATTTCTTCCACGGGGCGAATTACATGCGGAAGGGTCATGGATCCAGGACGGCGACTTCTGGGCACATCGTCTTCCTGCGTGACAAAAATCATGGAGTAGCATTCTCGCTGGTGCTCCCCAGTTCTGAACCTCAGAATCAGGATTTGTAATTTCTTCACAAAGAAGTCAACCTAGAAATCTGTTTTAGACCTTATGGAGAAGTCGTTAAGTTTACTAAGTATCTTGGGACAACATCGTGGAAACGATTAGGGAATGACATTAAGAAAAGGTGAAGAAACCTGTGACCCCCCTCATCTAATAATAAAATCCATCCATCTGATGGCATATACGGCATTAACAGTTCTGAACGGTGTGAGATGCATGTTTAGCACGGGCCATCTGATGTTGAGGCTGCGTGTGACCCTGTGTTGGACACTAGACACTCGGCCTGCGGAAGATGACAAACGGAAGGGCTAGCACAAACGTGGAGAACTCACACTCGTGTAGCTGTCCGTGGTCTTCCTCTTTCTCACCAACATGAACTTATCATCCTCCTCTTCCTCCTCCTCCTCTGTGGGTAGAGCACTAAGGGACCCGAGGATCCGGGACCTTGACCTGGTGAGAGGACGAGCTCTCCGTTCAGGGTTCCTTCTGGAAGCAACACCTGGGAATGTACGCCTCCGGGGGGTCTTTGACTGCTAAACAAAACACACATGATGGAACCCATTTATTCCAGAATAAAGCTAAGTGGCACCTTCTCTTTAAGTATGCTTTTGTAGAAGTAACAGGAGAGCTCCATTTCCTGATTCTTTGTCCTTTTTAGAATTTGTGGGAAATGAGCCCCCAAATGATAGAGCTATTGTAATTCTGCTTTTCTAATACCAAGCTGTTTCCTCTCAAACTGAGAGATCATCTACTTATTCTTTCACTTAATGAAGATGAAAGAACAGATCTGCCTTCTCTTCTCCCAAAACACCTTTTCTACAACATCTCTTGAGTTCTGAAACAGTCTCGCTATTTCTATATTGCACCGGAGAGAAATGTATGTCTATGGTTTTCCTTCTTTGTTTTGCTTGCTTCTTCCCTTTTTCCTCAGGAAGGTGGAGAAAGGAAGTCTTTCCTTTAGTACCACAGCATACACTCCGAACTCCCCCTTGGTTGCACCAGCTTAGTTCCTCAGAAAAGAATCACATATAACAGGCCATCACTTGGTTAAGAAATTGCTTTTTCTGAGGAGTCTGGGTGGCTCAGTCAGTTAGGCGTCCGACTTGGCTCAGGTCATGATCTCAAGGTTCGGGAGCTCCATCCCTGCATCAGGCTCGCTGTTGTCAGCACAGAGCCTGTGTCAGATCCTCTGCCCCCCCCTCGGTCCCTCCCCCATGTGTACCCTCTCTCAAAACTAAATACCCATTTAAACAACTTGTTTTTTCCTTCTTTTTTCTCCTTCTCAGTTATTAAAAACCTCTATTATGATGCATCTATTATGTAGAAGGAATATACTAACACTAAGGAAAAAAATGTTTTTTTCCCCACATTTACTCCCTGTGCTTGAGGGCCTTAGCTGAGTTGGGAAGGAGGGAAATTTCAAATCCAAAGGGGTTTGAGCACTGTAGAACTGCGGCTTGGAGAGGCCCCCCTGCCCTCGGATGCACAGAAGAGGTCCCAGGGATCTATTAGAAGGTTTTCTCTACTTGCTCTTTGTCTATAGGACCACACAAAATAATGAAATTGGATTCTAAAGTAACAATCTCCATTAGACCTGCCTGCACTACTACTACTACACAAATAAAGATTCGCACTTACCGAACTGGGGCCTGGTAGGGAACGCCTTCCAGGGAATGAGCCAGGGAAGCTTTCTAATTCTGACATTAGTTTTGCAAGCTAAAAAGGGAAGAAGTTCAACAGAAATTATTAGTTTAGATTGATTGCCAAAAATGAGCAACTTCTGTAAATTACAGTAGCACATTTTAAGTTTCTGATTTCACTTATACGTTTACTGAGACTTTAATGATTAAGAAAGAGAATTTAGGAAAAGCAGCACATCTGGAAGCATATTTCGTGAAGACCTCACAGCTACACTGAAAATACTTCTTAGGACACAGAGATAAGCAACAAGCGGCTTGGAGAAAGGCAGGGAGGAGTTTTAGCACACAGTCAGATACCTACCATTGCTTTGTTTTGCTTTATATTCAAAGCCCTTTTCTCCAAGAAATTCATGCCATTTTCATCTTCTGAATCAGAACTGGAATCAGTCACAGAATTCTCAGAGGGTTCTGGGGGTGCTGCTCTCTTGTCGGCGGCTCCCCTGGTGTTCTGAGTTGGAAACTTCATGGCCACCCGGAGGGGACCGGACCCTCTGCACTGGCTTCGGGTCCGGCAGCCAGTGCGGGCTGACTGCAGTCTCTAGTTAATTGGGAACAATGGAATTGTTAATGACTTGCTGACTGTCCAAACAGGCTGCACCAATGTGACTACAAAATTCCTTTTGGACAAAAGACAATGGGATCAAATAAATTATAACTGAACACAATTTTAATTGACAGCTCTGGGTAACAAAATCAGGAATTACAACAATTTGAGTGTTAATTTAACTCACATAGTCTAAGACACATCATTACAAGCCACCTTCATAGCCCTTAGGCCAGTGGTTTTAAGTCATCTTTTTTTTTTTTGAAAATGTGAAAATCCTAGCTCCTTTTTTAATTTCTCAAAAAAAACCCCAGATCTTTGATTTATTAAGAAAGAATTTCTACAAGGCAAATGTGTTCTCCCATAAACACGGTTTCAATGCTTATGGCATTAAACTATATTAAAGGGGTCTCTGTGCTCTGATCTACTCTACTTTTTAAAAAATTCACAGTAAATACACATGACATAAAAATTCACCATTTTAACCTTCTCTCTTTTGTTTGTTCTTAAGGACTCACACTCTGCTTGGAACCCAAGATGGGCCTTGAACTCATGACTCTTGAGAGATGAAGACCTGAGCTGAGATCAAGAGTCGGACTCTTAACTGACTGAGTCGCACAGGTGCCGAACCATTTTAACCATTTTTAAGTGTATAGTTCAATGGCATTAAATACATTCACACTGTTGAGTAACCATCACCACAATCAACCTCCAGAACTTTTTCATCTTCCCAAACTGAAACCACACCCACTGAACATTCACTCCCCATTATTCCCCGGCCTCTGGCAACCACCATTCTACTTTCTGTCCTTATGAATCTGACTACTCTAGGTACCTCTCTAATCTACTTACTATAAACTTAAAAATTAGAAGGAAAAAAAGGAGTTTCCAAGTTTCCACCATTAAAGGTGTATTAAAATTATCCATTAGTGAAAAACAAATCAGAATCACAAGATACTGCTTCATTACCTACCAGGAGAACTGAGTGACAAGAATGTATGATAAGGATGTAAAGAACTGGAACCTGCATATGCCACTCGTAGGCATGTAAAATGGTCCAGCCACTTAGGAAAATAGCCTATCAGGTCCCTAAAAGATCAGAATTACTATATGACCCATTTACATATATATACTCGAGTATATGTCCACACAAGAACTTGACCATGAATGTTCATAGAAGTGTTATTCACAATAGCCAAAAGGTGCAAGTAATCCAAAAACCCATCAACTGACTAACAGGATAAATACAATGTACTATATTCAGAAAATATCATTCAGCAATAAAAAGTTATCAAGTACTAGCACATGCCACAACATGGAAGAACCCTGAAAACATTTTTGTGAAGTGAAAGAAGCCAGTCAACGAAAGACTACATTCATTTATATGGTGTCCAGAATAGGAAACCTCAAACAGCAGAAGATAGACTGGTGGTTGTCGATTGAGGATATTGGGAAGGGATGTTCTTGGGGACAGGGCTTTTGCGGGAGGTGATGAAAACACTCTACATCAACTACAGTGATGGTTGAAGAAAAAACGACAAAGTAAAAAATATCACTCATAAAGTCCCAGCAGTGGAAGACCCTTTTTTTTTTTTTTTAACATTCAAACATTTCTGCAATCCGAACAGGTTTCAGTATTCTTCGTGTACTTTTAGTATGCATGATTACAGGAAAATGACACACTTTGAGGAGTTCTTAAGACTTTTAATGGACTGGCATTTTATTAATTGAAACAAACAGCATCTACGAAGAATGGAAATACTGCCCAGAAATGCCTCAGGCTATAGACAGTATCTGGGTCACTTCCAGTATTTGCAGACCAGCAATAACTCCGGATATGCACTGATTTGGACCACCATCACTTCTTAGGGGAAATGTTACATTACCACAAAGTTAGATAGTGAGAAACACTCCTTGGCTAGGTGCTCTCTTAAGTCAGGGTCAGGGTGGTCCCCGGGAGTGGCCCCACATCAGACCACAATGACCTGAAGAGCACACACCTGACTATAAATCAACACACTGCTTCCTTTGTTGAGGCAGTCTTGTTCACAAGAGTCTGCAGAGCTAAACAGTGCGCTCAGGGAGAGAGGGACTGAGATGCGGCAGCAGCAAGTGGCCTGAGCAGAAAGACAGAGGTTATGAACAAGGCAGCATGCGCAAGAAAAGCCAGCCAAGGAGCAAAAGTGAATGAAAGCATGAAGGGCCCTGCTTGTCATCATCTGCACTCGAGCTGAGTTATCACAGGTTTTCCAGATGCAGATGTTAAGATCCACCATGGGAACCAACATTCACCAAAGCCCTGCCCCCTGCCAGGCCGGTACTGGGCTGGGCACTTGAACTTTAATGTGAATGTGGCTGATCTTGAGGACATGTGTGCTTCCGATCATCTGTTGCCACAGAAATCTAGAGGTCGGTCAATTTTATCTTACCAGTTTTCAAGATTTTCAGAGCCTACAAAATGTTCAAGTAGGTCTACATTAGTAAAAACTGTTGTAAGACATGGAAGAAATGAACTCAAAATTTTAAAAACGTCATCAAAATCCTCTGGCATGACTAACATGAAAATTACAAGAAAAAAAAGTTTTTTAAAACAAGCGTGTCATGCCTGTAAATGCACCTTACTTCTTGATATTGGTTCTCAAACTCACCATTCCATCTTGTATCTCACTCTCTGAGAAACCGCAAAATGATTCATCGTCAGAGTCGGCATGAAAAATACTGGCCAGTTCTTTAGTGACATCTGGCCTTGGTTTCTGTAAAAATCCACAATGGTCTAACACATCTTGCACCTCACTTTCTGAAAAGCCGCAGAAAGATTCATTATCAGAGTCCTCATAAAAAACATTTGCCAGTTCTTCACTGATATCTGACCTGAATTTAGGTTTCTGTAAAATAAATAAATAAATGTAGTTGTGCATTTTCCCCCTTTTTCAAGAACCAATTTTCCATAAACCGTGCAGAGAGCAAATCACATTTACAAGTGCACTACAAGAGAACAGCTTTTGTTACAAAGAAAAATGGTTCAGAGGTTTACAAATGATTTCTGAGTTGTTATGGCAAATCATCAGGCATGTTAGGTTAGGCGACATTTCAAAAGGATAGAATAAGTAGCTAATCTACCTCCAACAATTACTACCTAGAACCACGGCAAAAAATGAAATGAAATTACAATGCATACTGTATTTTCCTAGCGGCTGTATAGAAATGCAGGCAAAAAGCAAGCAGTTTTAATCATGCACAAAGCATTTGGGGACATTTTGAGCACTGCAGACTCAATTCTGTTTATTCTCAGGCAGCACTTACCGTGTTTGCAAAATTATCTGAAGCAAAGCTGTCACAACTGTCATCAGAGGATGACGAGGTTTCCATGGAAATCAACTTCACATATCTAAATTTCTTTAAGTTCTTCTTTACTCCATGACCCTTTTGCTGCAAATGAAAATGGCAATACTATTAAGTGGGACACTTACAACACTAACTGAAGACATCATTTTTGAGTTTAGTAGGTTCAAACAGCACAGAGTAGGTATTACCATTTCTTACGCCCTATATGGAAAAAGGAGGATTTGCAAATGCTACAGAAATACTTTCAAAACCTGGTAAAATCATAAAAGGGGATCACTTTGAAGGGGCATGGTTAAGGACATTTATCAGATTAATCAAACATCTGTAGAGCTACCTCACTGTGCACGTCTCTTCCCACCAAGCTGAGAGTTATTCTTGAGTTCCCAAGGGGTTTCATGCTGACCTCCTGAAACCTGCCTGTTAAAAACATTAGATTGCACTTCTAAAAGGAAACTTCAAAAGTACAAAATGGTAGAGTTCCTTGGCCAAAATCAAGCTAATGAGGTCTTTTTATATAAGCTTTGGGTTCTGTACTGTGATGCTAATTTCCCAAACGACAAAAACTGGGCAGCACCTCTATTTCAAGATGGCAGGCTTTCAAACAGGCCCTGTTCCAACCAGGAAGGGTACAGTAATTTCAGCATAAGTCCTTACACATCAAGTACATCAACTCAGTGAACAAACATACAAGGAGCCATGTTAAACTCCAAACCCAGGTAAAATGCCTGATTCCACTTCAGCGCTCCACTGTTATGGCCTGACATTCAGTTCTTTCTGCAGTCTCCTTGCTACACAAGTCTTAAATTTTTAGAAGTCCTTCTGTTAAGTCACAAATTACTTGTATATTACTTGTTCATAACACTGAACAACCTGGCACTGCTTATCAGAAAATGAAATTGGCGTCTATCTCCTGTTAAAACAGCAGTTCCTGCCATTTCTTAATATGTCATGAGACTTCTTGGGTGTTGTTTTAGATCCTGTATTTAAGTTTTCTTAAATATGGCCATGCAACAAAAGTAACTTCTCACACTGAAAACTTTGGAAGGCAATCTACTATGGCTCCCACAAAATAAGGCCAAGATGTTAAGTCTCAGGTGAAATGAACATTTTTTTTAAGTTTTATTTATTTGGGGAGGAGGGGCAGAGCGAGATTCCCAAGCAGCAGAGCCCATGGAAGGGAGGGGAGCTTGGGGGCTCCAACTTATTAACCTGAGTAGAAACCAAGAGTCAGAGGCTTACCCGAGCCACCCAGGAGCCCTGCGGAGAGAACATTCTTGACCTTCCTTGTACACCTAACATTCTGCATTTCATTCAATATCTTGCAAATAAAATGAGGTCTTTTGTCCTTTTAGAAAGGCAGAAAAATGTACTAATAGGTAGAGCTACTACCTATTACAAAGGCTCTAATAAGCACCCCATTTTCCAGGTGAGGAAATTTAAGGCTCCAGGGAGGTGAAATAGTGCCAAGTTGACAGAGTTGGCAGGAGAACCCAATTCTGCAATCTCCTAAAACAGCAGCGCTCCTTGCATTGCTGCAGCAATTATCACCATTTACTCATCAGTCTACCTGCAAGCAGTCAAGAGGCCCAAGATGGTCTCAAGGGAGACAGTCTGCAGGAAGCTGACAGGGAAACATATGCTGGGCTTTAACAAGTCCACACACGCCAAGAGTCAGCAGGTGGAGGAAAAGCCATAGAAAGAAAAAGGCAAATGGTTATGGTTGAGATGAACTTTTCTGGCAGGCGGGTAACTATACCATTTTTGTGCCTGGCACTAAGCACGTTTCACATTAATTCCTTGTAAGAAAGGTGCTGTCATTATTCCCATTTAACAGACGGGGAAACTGAGAGGTGAAGTGGATTGCTCAAGTCACAGGAACGCCCAAATTTGAACCCAGGTACGTCGGATTCTAAGCCCCACTGTACAAGGCTTTCTTCAACCTAAAAGCTACGCTGAGTTACACCTTGCAGAGCTGTCTTCGAAACCACGCCCCCAACACGCCCTCTCCCACCCCCCACCACCAAGAGAACCCCAACTTCCTCGGTTGTGTCAATCTTTATTATTTTCAGCATGTCACTTTCTTCCTTTCCACCCAGCCCCCATCTTCTAACCTCTCTTAGGGCAGACCCTACGTTCCGGTTTCCGTTAGAGCAAAATGTAACGTTCCATTCGGGGCAACGTTCTGCAGCTGCGAGTTAAGATTGGTCAATGAAAGCAAGCAAATGGTGGGCGAACAGTTCGGACCACTAGGTCCTTTAAGTGCTCTTAATCGCCGCCCTGAACTAGAGACGCCTCCCTTCGTGAGCGCAACCCAAGTTCTAAAGAGACCGTTTTTGCAACACCTTTAAACTTCAAACTCACCAACCCTGGGCGGTTAGAAGCGGATACCGGTGTGGCAGCCGCAAAATCCCGTGGGGAGCGCTTCCAAGGACCCTCCCCACCCCCCACGGCGCACGAGTCAACCCACAGCAAGCCACCCGCCCGCCCGTGGCTGCACGCTGGAAAGGGATGGTGGACTGCAGGGCAAGCCCAGGGAGCAGAGAAGGTGGTGCCCCTCTCCGTCCGGGCTCAGGCCGGCAGACACAATGGGGAACCCGCCGGCCCCGGCTACTGTCTGGCCCCGGGCGCACGTGCACCACGGGTGCACGTGGCCTCGGGTTCTCCAGCGCTGCCAGCCAACCCTGCAAACTGCTCGCATCTCCGAACCGCCAGCGCGCGAGGCGGGGTCGGCCCCACGCTCCGAATTACCCAAAATGCACAAAACCTGGGGTTTGTCTAAACGGACGCCGCCCAGGACGGCCCCCAGTTAACTCCGTCCGCGGAGTTGGAGGGAATCGGCCCGCGCCCAGGACCCACCGTACCCGCCCCTCGGGTTATTCCGCCTAGCGCTCACCCGCACGCGGCGAGCGTCCATGCTGGTGGCGGGTGCCCAGTCCGGGGCTCAGAGCCGGGAGAGCGAAGCACCGCGCGCGACACGGACCCACTGAGCCGGAGCCGGAGTTGCAGCAGGCAGGCGGGGCGCGCAGACCCGGGCCCGGAGGGGCGGGGCTCCGGCCGGCTTTCCCGCGTTGGGGCGCAGGTCCTGCAAGCTGTGGTAACCGAGGGTCCAGGAGCGAGACCCACTCGGCGCCGGAAGGAAAAACGGCCCCCCAAATATTGTGAACTCGAGAAACAGCCTTGGAGTGCCCCCAAACCTCCGGGAAAAACGGCCCTTTGACCGCTTCCGAGACCACTCTCTTTACGTCGCTGCACGGTCCTGAGCGAATGGCGCGAAAGGGGTTCGTATTGCCTTGGGGTTAGCTGGCTGATTTGCATGAATTCGCCGGCTGGGAGAGGAAAGGTGGAGATGTGGAGTAATGGAGAACTGCGCGAGAGTCTTGGGTGGTCTTGGCATTTAGCACTTTCATTGCGACGCGCGGTTTACATCATTAAATATAAAAATCAAAGATGTAAGCACGAATTACAATCTTTATTAGCCCAGTCACTGTCTTTGAGTAAGGCACCTCTTATCTGGTAACCACACCATTATCTGAAGCAACAAAATGGGGTAAATCCCGACGTCTCATTCCAGAAAGTACCCTAAGCTGTGTTGCTTTACAGACGGCTTGTGATTTTTAAATTAGAAAAAAAAAAAAAAAAAAGGCGGTGCCGTTACTTAACACTTACCTGCGGGATCATAAAGCCTTCAGAATTTATCTGTCGGGGAGAGAAGCTGAAGGCTGAGGCTATTAATGTGGTTTGGCGATCTGATCTTTAGTCAGAACTTATAATTACCGAAATTGGAATGAACGTGAGATGTTTCTCATTTGCCTTTTTAATCAAACCTGACATTCCGACGCAGTAAGGTGTGAGTTTTTAAACATTTCTTAAAGTAGCTTCAAGAAGAAAAAGTAAAATAAGTTGGGTTGCTTTAAAGAGCCCTAATTATAATCTCACCTTTAATACAAGTGCTTGACATGAAAACATTCGAATTTTCGCCCTTAAAAACTTTTCTCTGGGGAAAGAATTCCTTTGCAGTAAGAGCATGCGTAAACACACCGCTTTCCTCTCTGGGTGTATTGAATACAAAAACTTGGGAGCAAGTAATGCCAGAGAACAATGGATTGGAAGAATTGGGAGGGTCTTGGTCGGAGTCTAAGAGCCTTTCTAAAACAAGTCTTGGCCATGGTCATTCTGTCACAGTGCAAGGGACAAAGAACTCACAGTCTCGAAGGTAGGCGCCAAGGGAGGTGGTTTGGCTCAGTTCTTGGCAGTGGTTGTGTGGGCGGCGGGGGGGGGGGGGCGGTGTCAGTGAGCGTTGAGTAAATAACCATATAAATGGTGAAAGAACTAAAATTGTGGTTTGTGCTGTGTCCTTGAGGATACAGTTTTGTGACGCTAAAATTAAGTATGTGAGAATTTGGAATAGTGAAATGCATAAAGTAAGGGAAGATTAAGCCACTTTGAAAAGTTTTAATAGGAAAATTCTTAGTTCTTTTGGGGCACTAGAAAATAATTTAGTTTACACATTTTTTTAAGGTTAAGATGTCTGTCGGTCTTTTTAGTAAATAGGAAGATCTAAGTTAAAACAAAGAAATAGTTCCACTCAGCCTGGCAAAAATGAAAAAGCCTGATAAGACGGGGTGTTGGTAAGGATATGAGGAAATTCCTGCAATGATGTTAGTAGTGTAATTTTATTTTACTGTGGAGGGCAATTCAGAAGTATTTAGTAAAACCCAGCAAAACCACTTCCAGTTATAAATAAAGTTTTTCACACTGCAGGTGACTTGCGAAATGAATTTAGTGGATTACAGCTAGCACATTTTTTTTTCTTTTTGAAATTGGGTTAAAAAAACGTAAGCATAGTAAGTGTGAGTATTGTTTTCTGAAACTTTGTCACTTTGGGTGTGTGTTTTATAGAAATGTGTATTTCATATTGTGCTTCACCATCAACACAATGTTTAAGATAGTGTCCTGGAGAATGTGCATGTTGAGTCTTGTACTGGTGCCCTCTCATTCATTCAGGTTAAGTATTGACAATACCTATTACACTAGACACTTTTCTGAGAACTGGGAACGTGAAGGCCAGGGACTTTACATTCTAGCAGAGGAACAGAAATAAAATAGATAATTTCAGGTGTGGTAACTTCTGAGGAAAAAAATAGCAGAATAAGGAGAAAGGAAATGAAAGAGGTATTAGTTCAAATAAGAAAAATGGGGAGGCGTCTCTGAGGAGTTACCTGATCGGGAGCCTGAAGAAAGCAAGGGAAGAGTCCATAGACAGATGAGGGAAGGGCTCGTTTTAGGCAGAATGAACAGCTGGTTCAAAGGCTCTGTAAGACAGGTCACAGCAGAACCCAGGCATTCTTTTTTTTTTTTTTAATGTTTATGTGTTTTTTTTTAATATTTATTTGGGGGAGGAACACAAGCAGGGGAGGGGCAGAATGAGGGGAAACAGGATCTAAAGCAGGCTCTATGGTAACAGCTGATGCGGGGCTCGAACTCACAAACTGTGAGTCTTGACCTGAGCCAGAGCCACCCTGGTACCCCAGAAGCCAAGTATTCTTGACTATAGAGCTAGGGAAGGAAAGGGAGAGGGGCCAGATCATGTGGGGTCTTCCTGACCATGTGAAGAGCTTTGGATTTCATCCTAGGTACAATGGAAGGATTTTCATGGACAGACCCAATCTGACCCCATGGGCTGTGTGAACTGTAGATTGAAAGGGAGCAGGATTGAAAGCTCAAGGCACTTAGGAGCGCCTGGAGGAGAAAATGATGGCTTGTACTAGAGTAGTTTTGGAGTGGGGAGAAGTGCTCAGATTTAAGATATGTTATTTTGGAGGCACCTGGGTGGCTTAGTCGGCTAAGAGCCAGACTTCAGCTTAGGTTCATGATTTGCATGGTTCATGGGTTCCAGCCCCTCATCCGGCTCTGTGCTGCAAGCTTGGAGCCTGGAGCCTGCTTTGGAGTCTGGTCTCCATCTCTCTTTGCCTCTACCCGACTCATGCCCTGTCTGTCTGTCTGTCTCTCTCTCAAAAATAAATAAACATTAAAAAAAAGTTTTTTAATGTTATTTTGGAGATAGAGCTAATGACACTGGAGGGATGGACGGTTCATTCATATTAGCATTCTGTATCATAGTAAAAGATTGCAAATAAACTAAATGGCCCCCGGAAGGGAAAAAGTTATATGAACAGTGGTATATTCATTCATATAATGGAATTTGAACAGTAGTTCAAATGAATGACATAGCTTACTTACATCAATACAGATAAATCTTAATGTTGAATAAACAGCAAATTGCAAACATTTCTGCAAATTGTACCCCTTATGCAAATTTTAGACACGTAAAACATAAGTTGTGAAAGTATAAAAACATGACACAAACAAAATATGACAGAGGTAAACTGGAAGAGGGAAAGAGGAAAGAAAAGAGAGGAGGTGCAGCCTTCTGCCTGCTCTATCGTTAATTCTTTCTTTAAAAATAACCATGTGAGTGGTGCGTGCATGAGTGTTTTTTTATATTTTTATTTCCTGTGGGTTTTTTTCTTTTGAATCTGAAACATTTTATAATAAAATATTTTAAAATTTTGAAACACTTGTCCTGTCAGTCAAGATAAATATTTGTAGTATTAAATATGCAGTCCCTTTACAGGGTCCTATAAATGGTAATGCATGTTCATGTTGCAATTTTAGCTACTTCATAAAGGTCTTAAGTCACTATGTTAATCATATACTTGTAAATATGTTCATTTTAAATGAAAGACACAAAATGAATAGGAATCGAAATTTACTGCAGAGAATGATGAGGGCCCAGGCCACAGCAACAGGTAACAGGGAATGACATTTCATAAGCATATACCTGATATCTACAGACAGTATCTGGTATGAGGTCTGTAAATAAAATAGATACTTAGAAAATACTACCAACTAAAATGATTATAGAAGGAATTTTAAATCTAAAACATTCTAAAATACCAGTCTCCTGTTGAAGAGCTTTATCTTTAAGGTTTGGTGTGTGTTGCCCTATAGCTTTTATTCAACATGCACAAAGAATTCCGTTTCCTATTACTAAGTTTGAAATTTAACCCTGAGATTCTGAGCACTCCGCACTTATATAACAAACTTGATCGCAGGATGATTAGTTTATGACAAAGAATGCAAGAATTAATTAGATGTATCATTTTTATTTCTAATTTTTTTTAAATGTTTGTATATTTTTGATAGAGTGCGAGCAGGGGAGGAGAAAAGAGAGGGAGACAGACAATCCAAGCAGGCTCCAGGCTATGAGCTGTTAGTAGGGCTCGAACTCATGATTGTGCCCTGAGCCAAAGTTGGACGCTTAACTGACTGAGCCACCCAAGTGCCCCAAGATGTATCACTTTACATGCGATTTCAAAGCAAAGCTGATGTCCCAGTAGATGTGCTGTTCTCAGTCCCATACACCCCTCCTCCTCTCAGGAAATGTAATGTGAACCCCAGTTGCTCAGTGAACTAGAGACCTTCCAATAGACTGCTCACACCCAAGAAACAAAGGGCTGGAAAGGGGTTTCACTGTGTTTGAGAATACAAACAGGTTGCAGTCTGTCAGGTCACAAATCTCTATTCTAAATAACGCCCTAATTATAGGTTTACCTCCCCAGCGTCTGCTCTCAGGATGTACAGAGGCAAGAAACCTAAAAGACCTAAAGTTACCTTTCTGTTGCCAGAAGCCACTCTGGGGGAGGGCCTCGCCCATTACCACCCTGGTTCAGTTTAGGCCACAAACCCCACCTCTTCAAACTCTGTTGGTATGTTGCTTTTGATTACCTGTCAGCACTTAAGCAGATCAGTTTGCAGACAACTGACACCTGATTAGAGAAAGGAGCATGGAAACATGAATGCAAAGCTGGTCATCTGTAGCAAGAGGAAATCTTTGTTTTCTCATGGATAGATATTGTTCATTGTGAAATATTTCACTGTTTAACTAAAGTGTTAAAGCATCATAAAAGAGTGAATGAGATAAAGTCATGTTTTAATTACTGAATCAGTTCCAACATTATGGAAGCGGAACTATATAACCCAACTGCCTACATTTCACCAGCCACAACACCCCTCCAACTTGTTCTCCTACAACTTTGTAAATTTGCCGCTGGCAAAATTTTTGTATATAGGGGTGCACATATCTCTTGGAGATAGTGATTTCATTTCCTTTGGGTAAATACCTAAAAGTGGAATTCCTGGATCATATGGTATTTCTACTTTTAGCTTTTTTTTATTTTTTTAAGATCCCAGAATACTGTTTTCCATTATAGCTGCACCAATTTCTGTTTTCACCACCAGTGTACAGGGTTTCCTTTTGTCTACATCCTCGACAACACTTGTTATCTCTTATCTTTCTGATGCAGTGATAACTTCAGAAAACACCGTGAAGGGAAGAAGAAAGACCAGCAAGCTCTAAGGCAGAATGTTAGCAGAGATCTCTTCTGAGATGAGGGAGTTAGTGGAGATTTTTCTTTTTGTCTCTTTTCTCTCTCTTGTTCTTTCCAAATTGTCTAGAGTGAGCTCAAGTGATTTTGAAAACCACAGGAAGAAAATCGAAGAGTAGCTCCCTGTCCTTAATATCACAGACACAAATCATGCAAAGGAGAGGGGCCGAGGCAGTTAGGGTGACCAGGTGGGCTTAGGAGAGCCTGCTTGTGGGGCAGCAGCTATGACTCGCCCCTCAGTTACCCTGGGAGCCCTGACGGGCACCTGTTCCACCTTCGGGCTGTGCTAGCAAAGACCTGCTGGGCAGCTTCTAGCCCACAGGCACCTCGCAAGATTTTTGTTTTTACTCAAGAACTTTTTGTTTGTTTTTAATTTGATCATTTCCCCTTCTGGAAACGACTGGGGTACAAAAAAAATCTCCATTTTTCAGGTGTGAGGAGTCTCTATTCATCACATAGGCAACTTCTAAACTATTGTAGTTGTGAATTTTCCAGGTCATTGAATTCTTCAGATCTGTTCCTTTTAAGCAGCCCTTTGAGGAAAGAGAACTGTTACAGAGAGAGGAAGTTTAACTATGAGCTAAAAAGAGACTTAGGGATTGTCTGTAAATTTGCTAATTTCTGGAGTGAACAAAATTCAACATGGTGCCGGGACCAGGGAAGAGTCTCTTCTTCATATTGATGTATAGAATTAAAAGCAGTCTACCAGTAGTCCTTAAGAAGTTAAAAATAGAGGGGAGTCTGGGTGGCTCAGTTGGTTAAGCATCCGACTTATGCTTAAGTCATGATCTCATGGTTCGCGGGTTCGAGCCCCACCTTGGGCTCTGTGCTGACAGCTCAGAGCCTAGAGCCTGCTTCTGATTCTGTGTCTCCCTCTCTCTCTCTGCCTCTCCCCTGCTCACGCTCTGTCTCTGTCTGTCAAAAATGTATAAACACTAAAAAATTAAAAAAAAAAGATACAAGATGATCCATCAATTTCACTGGTCAACTGACCGAATTTCAGCTTTTTCTCTTGATCTTTTTTGGAGTCCTCAAAGGTAACCTTGTCATGGCTAATTTCAGTCTAATTGTTTTTCTAAACAGCTTTCCTCAGTCTTCAAATATAAAGCATACGAACTGCTATGGGCTGTTACTTTCTCTGCTGGTCAGTTTGCAGTTTCATGTGTCCCAACCCACAGAATTCATTAGCAAAAGAAACACTGACAGAAACCTGAAAGCTTATTCTACTTTACCTTTCTTTAGGCTTTCAGAAAAACACCCAGGACACCTGTAGTGGATTGAATGGTCGCCCCTCAAGATACATGTCCTTGTTCTAATACCCAAACTGTAAAATGTTACATTACTTAGAAAAGGGTCTTTCGGGGCACCTGGGTGACTCAATTGAGCGCCTGACTTCGGTTCAGGTCATGATCTGATGGTTCGTGGGTTTGAGCCCCACATCGGGCTCTGTGCTGACAGCTAGCCCAGAGCCTGGAGTCTATCTTCAGATCTTTGACTCCTTTTCTTTCTGATCCTCCCCTGCTCATGCTGTCTCTCTCTCTCACAAAAATAAAATAAAACCTTAAAAAAAAAAAAAAAAAAGAAAAGAGAAAGGGGCTTTCCAGGCGTGCTTTGGTGGCTCAGTTGGTTAAGTGTCTGACTGGCTCAGGTCATGATAATGTAGTTGGTGGGTTCAAGCCATGCCTCAGGCTCTGTGCTGTCAGCTCAGAGCTGGAACTTGCTTCAGATTCTGTGTCTCCCTCTGTCTCTCTGCGCTTCCCCTGCGTGTACTCTGTCTCTGTCTCAAAAATAAACAAACACTAAAAAAAAAAAAAAAAAGAAAAGAAAAGAAAAAGGATCTTTGCAGATGCAGTTAAGGATCTTGACCATCCTGGATTATCCAAGTAGGTCCTAAACCCAATGATAAGTGTCCTTATAAGAGACCGAAGTCAGAGATATAGAGAAACTCATTTGAAGATGGAGGCAGAGATTGGGGTGAGCAGCCATAAGCCAAGGAATGAGGACAGCCTCCAAAAGCTGGGAGAGGCAAGTAACCAAATCTCTCCTTAAGCTTCTCGAGGGGGGCACCTGGGTGGCTCAGTCTAATGAGCTACCGGCTTTGGCTCAGGTCAGCATCTCACAGTTCATGGTTTTGAGCCCTGCGTCAGGCTCTGTGCTAACAGCTAGCTCAGAGCCTGGAGCCTGCTTCGAATTCTGTGTCTCCCTCTCTCCCTGACCCTTCCCTGCTCACGCTCTCGGTATCTCAAAAAATAAGTTAAAAAACATTAAAAAAAAAAAAAAGCTTCTGGAGGAAGCAGAGTCCTGCCCAGACCTTGATTTCAGATTACTGGTCTTCAGAACTATGAGAGAATACATTCCTATTATTTTAAGCCACCAAGTTTGTGGTCATTTCTTTTTAATGGTTATTTACTGAGGGAGAGGGAGTGGCAGAGAGAGAAAAGAGAGTCTGAAGCAGACTCCATGCTGGATCTCACGAACCATGAGATCATGACCTGAGTCAAAATCAAAAGTCCAATACTCAACTGAGCCCAGGAGCCCCTGTGGTAAGTTAAAAAAAAAAGAAAAGTTTTGTTTATTTATTTTGAAAGAGAGCAGGCAAGCAGGGGAGGGGCAGAGAGTGAGGGAGAGAGAATTGCAAGCAGGCTCTGAACCAGACATGGAACTCCGTTTCAGTAACCATGGGATCATGACCTGAGTGGAAATCAAGAGTCGGACACCTAACTGACTGAGCCACCCAGGTGCACATCCCCCCCGCCAGCTGGTAATTTTTTATGGCAGCCAATTAATATAGCCCTATTGGCTTCCAGGCTCTAATCTGAAAAAGAGGTGTCCAAACAGAACCAGCTTGACCAGGCTTTCATGCCGGAGATGGCATTGCCATCACAGCTCTGGTGACAAGCTAGATGCGATCTTTCAAACTCTCACTCTGAAAGACAACTGGAATAACCAGGCTTTCCCAGTTTCTAGCTGGTGTTCATGGCTGACGGAGCCGGTGCTTTGGACTGAATGTTGGTATGCCAGCCCCGCCCCATTTGTACGTGGGTGTCTAATCTCTAATGAGATGGCATTTAGAGGTGCGTCCCTTGGAAGTTATCAGGTCATGAGGATGGAGCCGACATGAGTGGGACGAGGGTCCTCAGAGAAAGAGACACGAAGGAAAGTGTGCTTCCTTTCTCCCTGCTGCCCACTGTGACGTGATCAGGAAGACTGCTATCTGCACACCAGGAAAAGGGCCCTCACCAGACACAGATAGCCGGCACCTGGATCCTGCACTTCCCAACCTCCAGAAGTCTGGGAGATGAATGTGTGTTGTTTAAGCCAGGTAGCCTGTGTTACCTTGTTTGTTAACAGCAGTCTGAACAGCCAATTCTTAGTTTTTGATTTTTCCAAATTTGAAATACTTCTCTCCTTTAACACTCTCCTAAGCAACCCAGCTTTCTTACTGCCCCTTTGACACTGACTTAGAACAAGTTTTGGTCTGCCTTGGACTCAGCAACATTTTGCCCTCCTTACCATTGGCCAGCATTATCTCTTGATATTAACAAGAGATTAAACCAAAAGAAAGAAAATGATTGGCTTAGGTTCATCTTGTGGATGTGTATTTGAGGCCACTAAGGAAACATGGGTCAGGGGCCTCCATGTCAGGGGTCCCCTCTGTGCTATCTGGGAGCGGGGTTACATTATCACGTGTTACCAAACGTGGTGCTTAAGCAGCTAGGGCTGGGCATTCAGATGCTGTTTGGCACAGTATTAATAGTAAAGAGTGTGGGCTCTGCTGGCTTTGAAGCATGGCTCTGCCAACCATGACATGTTTTATGATCTTGGGTAAATTAATCTCAATCTCAGTTTTATTATCTAATCTATAAAATGGAGACAATAATCCAAGTCTACCTCACAGGGTTGGCATGCGGATTAAATGAGTACATATCTGGCGTATAGTCAGTCTTCAATACATTTTAGCTATTATTAGGTCTTACGTTTGCCATATAATTTTTTATTTGTTTTTTCTCTCATTGTTTCTCTTTTATTTTTCCTGCTTTCCTGTGGGTCACTTGAACATTTAAAAAAATTCCATCTTGATTTATTTAAAATATTTTTTGGTGTATATCTTTGTATATCATTAATAGTTTTCTCTGGGTATTACATTATCATAATTATATCACAGGCTATTAGGGTTTCCATTACAAGTTCAAACTGTTAATATTGAGCCTGGTAAACTCATGACTTTTCCCATTATGTGGTTCCAAAGATGCCCTCAAGTAACGTGATTCATATATTACTTTACTAATCATAAGCTCCTAACATCATATCCAGCTACTCTATCTACAGACGATCTCATGGAGCAATATTAAAGATGCTTCTCAGTCTTCGCCTTCACAACTTCCTTACACTTTCCATCCCATTCCTAGTTCTGCTACAATCCCTTCTCGCTATTTTTACAACCTCTGGAACGAATAAGTGCTACCTTTAACCATCATCAACATGGCTGATATAGTATTTAAATTTTTTTATTTTAATATTTAAACATGTGAAGCATATGAAAGTATTTAAGTATATTTTATGTATTTAAATGCAGACTTTTAAAATAAAAACTTCTAAGAATTAAAGTAATTATAGGGATGTGCTCAGTCTATTATGAAACTTGCTGCAAGAATGCCAGATCTTGTTTTCCTGCCTTATGTTAGTGTGTGTATACATGCATATGTGTATATGTGTATGTTAGTGTAGCACAGGGCACATGGTGGCTATCTGTCTAGACAGAGCAAGTACACTAATGTGAAGGCCAATTTTTTTTTTGCATTTTTTAAAAGATTTTATTTTTAAGTAATCTATACAATGTGGGGTTGGAACGCACAACCCAGAGATCAAGAGTTTCTTGCTGTACTGTCTGAGCCAGCCAGCAGGTACTGCAAAGATTTTTTTTTAAGTAATCTCTATACCTAACATGGGTATAACTTACAACCCCAAGATCAAGAGTTGCATGCTCTACCGACTGAGCCAACAAGGTGCCGCTTTTTTGCATTCTTATATCAAAACAACTTACTGCTAAAAACAACGTTTTTGTCTTTGCCACAAGCAAGTGGACTTGAAATCCTATCAAACCAACAGACAACAGTCCACCCTGTGCTTTCAAATCACTTACAGACTAAATATTGTTTTAATTCCAGGATCTTTCACATAAAGCATAACATTAGTTTCAAGTGTACAATACAGTGAGTCATCAATGCTATATGTTACTTAGTGCTCGTCATGATAAGTGTACTTCTAATCCTCTTCACCGATTGCACCCATCCCACCACCTACATGCCTCTGGTAACCATTTCTCTGTCTCCCGTAGCTAAGGGTCTGTTTTTTTGGTTTGCTGCCTTTTCTTCTTTGTTGATTTGTTTTATTTCTTAAACTCCACATATAAGTGAAGTCATATGGTATTTATCTTTCTCTTGCTGACTTATTTCACATAGCTTTATACTCTTTAGGTATATCCGTGTTGGTACAAATGGCAAGATTTCATTTTTTTTTAATTTTTAAAATTTATTTTTTTTGAGAGACAGAGACAGAACAGAAGCAGGGGAGGGGCAGAGAGAGAGGGAGACACAGAATCTGAGCAGGCTTCAGGCTCTGAGCTGTCAGCAGAGTCTGACATGGGGCTCCAGCCCAAAACTGTGAGGTCATAACCTGAGCTGAAGTCAGATGCTTAACTGACTGAGCCACCCAGGCGCCCCAAGATTTCATTCTTTTTTATGGCTGAATAATATATACACCACATCTTTATCCACTTATCTATCGGAGGACCCTTGGGCTGCTTGCATAATTTAGCTATTTTATATAATACTGCTGTAAACACAGCAGTGTAGGGGCGCCTGGGTGGCTCTCGCGGTTGAGCACCCAACTTGGGCCCAGGTCATGATCTCACGGTTTGTGGGTTCGAGCCCCACATTGGGCTCTGTGCTGACAGCTCAGAGCCTGGAGCCTGTTTCAGATTCTCTGTCTGGCTCTCTCTCTGCCCCTCCCCCACTCATGCTCTGTTTCTCTCTGTATCACTAATAAATAAACATAAAAAAATAAAAATAAAATATAGCCCTGCAAAAATCCCTTTGAATTACTCATTTTGTATTCTTTGGATAAGTATCTAGTAGTGTGCTTCTGGATCATATGAACTTCTGTTTTTGATTTTGGGGGGGACCCTCTGTACTGTCCTCTACAATGGTTGTACTAGTTTACATTCCCACCAACAGTGCAAGGGTTCCTTTTTCTCTACCTCCTCATCAGCACTTGTTGTGTTTTGGATGTTAGCCATTCTGACAGGTGTGAAGTGATATCTCACTGTGGTTTTGAATTTGCATTTCCCTAATGAGTGAGGGTGAGCATCTTTTCATGTATATCATGTCCATCTATATGTCTTCTTTGGGGAAATATCTTTTGCCCATTTTTTAATTGGATTATTTGGGTTTTGGCTGTTGATTTGTATGAGTTCTTTCTGTATTTTAAATGCCAGCCCTTTATCAGATATGTCATATGCAAATATCTTCTTCCATTCAGTAGATTTTCTTTTAGTTTTGTGGGTTTCTTCATTATGCAGAAGCTTTTTATTTTGATGTAGTCCTAACAGTTTATTTTTGGTTTTGTTTCCCCTCCCTCAGAAGACCTATCTAGAAAGATGTTGCTGTGGCTGACATCCGAGAAGTTACTGCCTGTCTTCTCCTGTAGGATTTTTATGGTTTCAGGTCTCATATTTAGGTCTCTAATACATTTTGGGATTATTTTTGCATATGGTAGGGAAGCGGTCCAGGTTCATTCTTTTGCGTGGAGCTGTCCAGTTTTCCCAACACCATTTGTTGAAGACACTGTCTTCTTCCCCATTGCATATTCTTGCGTCCTTTGTCGAAGATAAATTGACCATACAATCTTAGGTTTATTTCTAGGCTTTCTATTCTGTTCCTTTGCTTATGTGTCTTTTTTGGTGCCAGTACCATAGTGTTTTGATGGCTATGGCTTTGCAGTGTATCTTGAAATCTGGAATTATGATACCTCCAGGTTTGTGGGGT
>NC_043702.1:57172407-57186972 GCF_006229205.1 Suricata suricatta
GGTGTTTTATTATTTGTGGTGCAATGGTAAATGGGGCTGTTTCCTTAGTTTCTCTTTCTGCTGCTTCATTATTAGGGTATAGACATGTAATAGATTTCTGTACATTGATTATCCTGAGACCTTACTGAATTCATTTATCAGTTCTAGTAGTTTTTTGGTGGAGTCTTTCAGGTTTTCTGTATATAGTATCCTGTCATCTGCACTGAATGAAAGTTAGTTCTTCCTTACTACTTTCGATGCCTTTTATTCCTTTTTCTTGTCTGATTACTGTGGTGAGATTTACAGTACTATGTTAGTAAAAGTGGTCTTGGTGGACATTCTTGTCTCATCCCTGACCTTAGGAGGAAAGCTCTCAGTTTCTCCCCATTGACTATGATGTTAGCTGTGGGTTTTTCAAATATGGCCTTTATTGTATTGAGGTATATTCCCTCTGAGCCTACTTTGTTGTGAGTTTTGATCATGAATGGATGTTGTACCTTGTCAAATGCTTTTTTTTTGCATCTATTGACATGATCGTATGGTTTTATTCTTCCTCTTATTGATGTGATGCATCAATTGATTGAGTTGATGCATTGATTGAGTTATAAATAATGACCCACCCTTGCAACCTGAAAATAAATCCCACTGGATCATGGTGAATTATTTCTTTAATGTATTGTTGAATTTTCTTTGCTAATATTTTGTTGAGAATTTTTCTATCTATGATCATCAGCGATATTAGCCTATAGTTTTTTTTTTTTTTTTTTGGTAGTATCTTTATCTGGATTTGGTACCACGGTAATGTTGGCCTCATAGAATGAATTTGGAAGCCTTCTTTCCTCTTTTATTTTTTTGCAATAGCTTGAAAAGAATAGGTATTAACTTTTCTTTAAATGTTTGATAGAATTTGTCTGTGAAGCCATCTGGTTCTGGTCTTTTGTTTGTTAGGAGGTTTTTGATTACTGATTCAGTTTCGTTGCTGGTAATCAGTATGTTCAAATGTTCTGTTTCTTCCTGCTTCAGTTTTGGGAGGATATATGTTTCTAGGAATTTATTAATTTCTTGTAGGTGGTCCAGTTTCTTGGCATACAATTTTTCATAATATTCTCTTGCAATCATTTTTATGTCTGTAGTATTAATTATTTCTTCTCTTTTATTTCTGATTTTGTTTGAGTCTGTTCTCTCTGTCTCTCTCTCTCTCTTTTTTTTTTTTTGAGTCTAGCTAGAAGTTCAACAATTTTGGTGATCTTTTCAGATAACCAGTTCCTGGTTTCATTGATTTGTTGTATTATTTTTTTAGTTTCTATATTGTTTATTTCTGCTCTAATCTTATTTCCTTTCTTCTCCTGGTTTGGGATTTTGTTTATTTTTTTTCCAACTGCTTTAGGTGTAAGATTAGGTTAATATTTTTCTTGCTTCTTCAGGTAGGCCTTTATTGCTATAAAGTTCCCTCTTAAGATTGCTTTTGCTGCATCCCAAAAATTTTGGATTGCTGTACTTTCATTTACATTTGTCTCTCTCTCTATATTTTTAAGCAACCTCTGCACCCAACATGGGGTTTGAACTCATGACTCTGATATCAAGAGTTGCATGCCCTACCGATTGAGCCAGCCAGGCACTCCGTGTCTCCATACATTTTTAAATTTTCTCTGGTTTCTTGGTTGACCCATTCATTGTTCAGTAGCATGTTATTTAACCTCCAGTTAGTTGAGCTCTTTCCAGATTTTTCCTTGTGGTTGAGTTCTAGTTTCATAGAGTTGTGGTCCGAAAAGATGGATTGTGGGGCACCTGGGTAGCTCAGTCAGTAAAGCCTCCAACTCTTGATTTCAGCTCACATGATGATCTCACGGGTTCCTGAGTTTGAGTTTTGCATCAGGCGCTCTGCTGTCAGTACAGAGCCCATTTTGGATCCTTTGCCCCCACTCGCAGTTTAAAAGGTGCATAGTATGTCTTTTGTCTTTTTGAATTTGTTTGAGCTTGTTTTCTGGCCTAATATGTGATCTCTTCTAGAGAATGTTCCATGTACACTTTTGTAAAAGGATGTGTATTTTGCTATTTTAGGATGGAATGTTTTGAATATATCTATTTTCTCTATCTGGTTCAATGTGTCATTCAAAGCCACTGTTTCCTTTTTCTCTTTGGTTGATATGTTCATCGATGTTAGTAGGGTATTAAAGTCCCTTACTTACTGTATTACTACCAGTTACTTCCTTTATATTTATTATTAACTGCATAATGTGTGTGGGAGTTCTGTGTTGGATGCGTAAATATTTACAATTGTTATATCTTGTATTTTTCCCTTTATGATTATATCATGCTTGTGTCTTTTGGTCTGAAGTGAGTCTCTTGTAGGAAACATAGATGAGAGTTATTTTTATCCATTCTGTCACCCTATTTCTTTTGATTGGAGCATTTAGTCCTTTTGCATTCAAAATAATTATTGATAGAAAAAAAAGTAATTATTGATGGGCATATACCTTGTGTTACTTGTTTTTGTTACTTGTTTTGTTACTTGTTTTATGGCTGTTTTTGTATGTGAGGTCTTTATTTATTTATTTTTTAATCTATCTTGAGAGAGAGTGAGAGGGAGAGCGTGCACTTAAGTAGGGGAGGAACAGAAAGAATCCTAAGCAGGCTCTGTGTTGTCAGCATGGAGCCTGATGGGCGGCTCAGTCTCACAACCATGAGACCATGACCTGAACCAAAATCAAGAGTTCAATGCTTAACCGAGCTACCCAGGTCTTCCATATGTGAAGTGTTCCCTAAGTTTTGTTATCACTTTAATAATTATATAATTCCACTGGAGACTAATGTTGTACTATTATTTATGTTATCTGTTTGTTCTTGGAAGTATGGTTTTTAGTTTTAGTTTTTCAAATATATGTACAAACTTATGTACATATGAACGTAGTTCTTTGGCTTATTTTTGAAGACACTAATGATGTTCTCTTTCTTTAATGACAGCACTCTAAATCTCTTTATCAATTCTATCATTTTACAATCTTCACTGCTTATGTTCTTGCTTTCTATGATCTCCTACCTATCTTTTATAACCAGTTTTATGCTCACCCCTCTAATTCCACCTGAACAATATTAACTTAGGTCATCATTTCTTGTCTGGATGGCTAGAATAGCTTCCTGTTCTTTTGGCATCCAACTTCTTTGACCCCTTTCTTGTAAATTCCTCCTCCTACCGCCAGAGCGATTTTTCTGAAATGCATTTTTATTACATTGTTTCTTTACTCAAAACCCCATTGCCTTCAGGATACAAACTTAAGCCTTCCATTAAATCCTGGCCGTTCTTGGTTGCCATTAAATCACCCCTGTTGCACCTACCAGAGCTCTTTTCGACTCCATTGCCTGGTGGTCCTAATCAGCAAACTACCTGCTATTGCAGCTCACACTGCCCATCATCTCCTCAGTCACTAATGCAGATGTTTGGTGACACATGTTGATGTTTTTGAAATAGCAAAAGCTTTCCTTCTATTTTTACAGTTCTTTCATTAAATTCCAAAGAGAGTAGGCTATTCTGAGTTACAACCCAGAAGACACAAGTTTCACCAGAACCATTTATGGACCAGGTTCCAGGAGATACCTGACTTAGCCTGAGTGTTCTATTACCATAGGACATGACACATATGGTGTACCATATTTTATACTAGGTAACACTTTCCAAGGAATGGAGATGCCATTTCTCCCATTGCTGGGTCTCTGTACACCTAGGCCAGATCGATACTTCTGGATGTTTTCTTTTCATTTCTTTTTGATGGACATGAAATGAGTATATGTTTGTGGGTATAAAGATTATGTGCCAATGTTAGTAAAATTTTTTATTTAAAATTACAATTTTTAAAGACTGTTATAGCAAAAGGAAGCTGTGAATTATGATGACTTTATGAACTATTTACAACTGTCATATTTACAGCAATAATTTCTTCTCCTCTAGAAATCTGAGAGAGAGTAGGGTGCCAATATGGTTCTCCACCACCATTCACCTGACCCCATGAGTCCTTGTGGAATTAAAACTTCTGGTGTACTGGTTTTTTGTTCTTGTTTTGTTGTTTATTATGGTGAAATATACACAAATGTACCATTTGAGCTATTTTTAAACATATATATAATTCAGTGGCATTAAGTATATTCACGGTGTTGTACAGCTGTCACCACTGTTTCTTTCCATTCCTTTTCATCATCAAACATAGCTCTGTACCCATTAAATAATAGTTCCCTACCCCGGCCACCTCTTTCTACTTTCTGTCTCTACGAATTTGCCTATTCTAGGTACTTCATACAAGTAGAATCCTATAATATTTGTCCTTTGTGTTGCTCATTTCACTTAACAGAACACTTACGTGCTGTGTGAATGAAACCTGAATCAAAATTTCATTGTTTTTAAGGCTGAATAAACTGTTGTTCACCCAATGTGGAATAGATCATTTGGATATTTTATCACTGTTAATGAGATGGAATGTGTAATTTTAAAATTCCCACAGAAGACCTATCCAGGCCCAAAAGAGATTGTACCAAACATTTAAAGAATTACGATAAGCTTCATTAAGACAATTTGGGAGAAAATATTTACAAACTGCATATCTGAGAAAGAATTGGCATCTAAAATATATAAGGAACTTAACAGTCAACAATAAAGCAATACAACTTGAATGTACACAAAACACATGAAGAGACATTTCACAGGAAGACAGTAGATTTATGATAAATAAGCACATGAAAAGATGTTTGATATCATTAGTTATTAGGGAAATGCAAATTAAAAACACATTGAGATTATCACTATACACCTACCAGAATGGTTAAAATGAAAAACATCCCACCAAATGATGGTGAGGATGGAGAGAAACTGGATCACTCAAATGATTCTAGAGGGGATATAAAGAGACACAGCCAATCTGGAAAACAATTTGACAGTCTCTTAAACAAAACTTGCAAATGCCCTGTGTTCCAGCATTTGCACTCCTGGGCATTTATTCCAAAGAAATGAACACTTATGTTCACATAAAAACCTACATAAATTTTCTTAGCAACTTTATTATAATAGTAAAAAAAAATGGAGAGAAAAATCCCAAAAGATTACTTGCTGAATGATTCCATTTTTATACATTTTTTTTTCAGCAATCTTTACCTCTAACATGGGGCTCAAACTCATGACCCCTAGATCAAGAGTCTCATGCTCTTGATCTTGAACCAGCCAGGTCCCCAATTTTATATGCATTCTTGAAGTGACAAAACTATAGAAATGGAGAACAGATTAGTGCTTGTCAGGGATTAAGGAGAGGATGTGGGCAAAAGGGAAGTAAGCATGGCCTTTTTATAAAGGCAACATGAGGAATTCTTGTGATGATAGAAGTGTTCTGAATCTTGATTTTATCCCTGGGTATATTGTACTATAGTTTTTAAGAAGTTACCATTGTGGGGGTTGCTGGGTAACAGGTACATGGGGTCTCATTTTATATGATGGTGTAGGAATCTATAATTATCTAAAAAATCAGAAATTTGATTTAAAAACAAAGCTATTAGGGGCACCTGGGTGGATCAGTTGGTTAAGTGCTCAACACTTGATTTTGGCTCAGGTCATAATCTCAGTTTATGAGCTTGAACCTTGCAGATTCTCTGTCTCCTATCTCTATGCCTCTCCCCTCACTCATTTTTTCTCTCTCTCTCTCCCCCCTCTCTTTCCTCTCTCTCTCTCAAGACAAGTAAATAAACTTAAAAAAAATAATAAACCTGTTAAGCATAAAGTATACTGAACAATTATTTATAAAGTAAAAGTCTAAAGGTACTGTCCCTAAAGCAGTCCAATTAATTTTTTTTGAGAGATATAAAAGGAAAAACAATGCTTAAGTTCTGCTCCAATAATGGTATAGAAGCTTCTATGGCACCAACACTCTTGGATAAAATATAAAAATGAGTTGCCTGAAGACACAAGAGAGAGTGACCAAAAGAAGTCAGGAACTGAAGAGTTGGAAGAAGGGACTACTTTAGTGTGAGTTTCCCATTTTTATGACTTTTCACCAAAAGGTAGTCCCTAGTTGGCACGAGACAAGTAGGTTAAAACACTAATAGAAAACTGCAGTCTTACTGGCTTGAAGAACCAGAGTGTAAAGTGGCCACAGCAGCAGCTCGAAACTGAGTGAGAATCTCGGAAAGAAGAGAATCCTAAAGGGATAATCTCAAAGTCTGCACATAAATTCTGCCCACATCTTTGCCTGACTCCTAAACCACACGTGTGAGACAGATTCAGAAGTGTATCCAGGACTAAAAGAAATAAACAGATTTCTATTGCTGCCTGCTACAGAGGAGTTTGAGTTTGAAGTTTGAAGCAGTCCTAGTTAACTTTCTGTTAAACAAACAGGACTCTTTCAAAGAATAGAATAGAATCCAGAGTTTCTACAGTGATTATAAATAATGTCTTGAGTGAAATCCCAAATTACTAGATATAGGGAGGCAAAAAAAACAAAACAAAAACCCATAACTCAAGTATTCAGTACAGACTGATTTCCCAGATTTTGAAGTTAGCAAAGATTATAAAACAGCTGTTATAACTGTACTCTGGGACATACAGGAAAATGTCTTGCAATCAATAAATAAGAGATATGAACAGAGAAATTAAAAATATTTAAAAAGTAACCCAGATGGAAATTCTGGAGCTGGAAAAAACCTGAATAAAATGTCTAATGGATAGACTTAACAGAAGATTAGAGATGACATAAGAATAAATGCACATGAAGATAGATGATTAGGAATTATTAAGTTTGAAGAACAGGAAAAAATAGAGAATAAAGGAAAATATTAGAACAGGGACTTAGTAATATATGGGACATTATAAAAAATCCTAATATATGAATTAATTGGAAAGCAATTAGAAGGAAAGCAGCAAGAGAATGGTAAAGAAAAACATTTGAAGGAATAATAATAGCAGAAAATTTCCCAAATTTACAGATTTGAGAAGCTCAATGAATCCCAGTAGGATAAATACAAAGAAAGCCACATCTGTGATATCTTTAGTAAATTTTATGAGGACCAGTGATGAAGAGAAAAATCTTAAAAACAGTTTAAAAATATTTATAATGAGAATACAATAAAAATGACCACTGGCTTCTCATCAAAAGTATTTAAGTATTCCAAAATCTGTGTCTTAGAGTAATGCAATTTTAGCGTACTATCAGCAAGAAAAAATGGTAGGACACATGTTTATGATGCTAGGCCCTTAAGAGAATTGTTGGAAATTTTTTCCTTAGTCCCATTATCTCAAATAGATCAAAGGACAGCTACTACATAGTGGACTGATGAAAACCTACTTTCTTAAGAAAACAAAACTGTGCCTTCGTTATATAAACAAGTATTAGCACCAAGTTGTCGTACGAACCCCTGAAAAGTCTGAGCAGAAAGTACGGGTAGCAGAGTTTAGAAAGAGGATAGCTGATTAAATTGGATTATCATCATGACAGCTTCTTCCAATCTCTAGTCGATGCCATCTCCCTGGGGGTTTATTTTCTCTATATTCTTTGGATAACAAAAGTGTTACTTTTCAGGTGATATTGACCTGATCCAAGACTAGAATCATATGACTTAAAAGAAAATTTTATAACTCTCCTCAGGATCAAGATCAATGTAGAAAAAAAGAAAGGCAACAATAGATATTTCTGAAATTGAAGTTTCATCAGAGACATTCAAACAAATGAACTTATAGAGCTATTTTAAAGCTATCTTCACAATGGTTGGAAATAGAAGGCAAAAATCAAATAAAAAACACATAAATCAGAAGTGGAATTGAACATGTTATACTGATTCTTACAAAATTTAACAACCTATAAGGATAAAAACATCTCAGGGAACCAAAGATAGAACCTCTTGAATGGCTGTATTCTCAACAACCTTTTACAGTAAAGCTGTAAAACCTGATTTTAACAATGGCACTGGACTGAAGGTCTTAAGCCTTTGAATTCTCTAATCTCTGTTTCTGGCCCTGACTTCTCCTCCAAATGGTAAACTGTCATTCACCGCTGTCTCGTGGTCAGAGGAAGTATGTTACTGAACAGTATTTTCTTTACTTCATCATTCCAGCATTCTTGTCTCGTATTTTGCCATAACTGTATAACCGTGATACTATTAGTTTTTACTAGTTTTTACTAGTTTTCTGTATATTGAGTCATATTTTCAGTTGTGTTAAACTTGAAATCATAGCTGCAATTGGAAAAGTATAATGAGCCATAAGTAAACTGATAGATGACACACAAAACATGGTTATTAAATTCTAATCAGATTTTTTGTCTTCTAAAGCCTGAGACCTGTTCTGTCTTCTATTTTGGATAAAACTAAAGTCTATCTCCTTTATATAATAAGGATTTTTAAAGGATTAACAGAAACCTGAGGGGCACCTGGGTGGCTCAGTGGATTAAGTGTCCAACTCTTTTTTTTTTTTAAATGTTTGTTTATTTTTAAGAGAACAACTTGAGTGGGGCAGGCAGAAGAGAGAGAGACAGAGACAGAGGATCTGAAGTGAGCACCGAGCTCATAGCAGAGCACCTGATGTGAGGCTCAAACTCATGAACTGTGAGGTCATGACCTGAGCCGAAGCTGGACACGTAACTGACTGAGCCATCCAGGCGCCCTTCCCTTCAACTTTTGATTTGAACCCTGCATCAGGCCCCATGCCGAGAGCACTGGAGCCTGGTTGGGATTCTCTCTCTCTCTCTCTCTCTCTCTCTCTCTCTCTCTCTCCCTTCCCTGTTTGCTTTCTCACTCTCTCAAAATAAATAAACTTTAAAAAAATAAATCAAAAATAAAGTAGTTTAAAAAAGAGAGAGAGAGAGAGAGAGACCTGAGAGCTCTGGTGTTGATAATAGAGAATAGCCAGTATGAAAATAACATTCCCAGAGATTACAGTTGTAAACTCTGGACAAAGCATAATCAAAAAATATTTAAAACTCTAGGGAGGGCCCAAAGGCCGACAGAAACTGAAGGGGGAACTTCAAGACCTAAAAGAAGGGAACTACATACAGTAGAGGAAACCTACATTTATGCAGATATTCCCATGTCTGTGCAGCACAGGGCCACAGAATTCAAATAGAGATCTGCAGTCTTACTAGCTTGAGGTGGCAGAGCTAAAAAGCTAATAGAGGAACTAAGACATTGGATACTAAAAACAACAACAACAACCCAAATAGAAGAATGGGAAGGAGAAATAGAAGAACAAAAAACAGTTCAGACAGATAGAAAACAAACAATAAAATAGTAGAATTGTATTAAACATCCCAATAAGAAGGAGCCAAGATGGCGGAGAGGAAGGGAGCTCTGTAAACTCCTTCTGCCCCATCGATCGAACTGAGAAGGACATTACTCTCATCTGCAAGAGCGGAAGGAGAAAATACGGACTCTAGAAGGAAGAGAACCTGAAGGATACCTGAGTGAGTGAGTGCGAACTGGGGAGATTGGAAAACAGGCCAGCCCGAGACGGGCAGGGGAGGTGGGAGCCCCAGCCCAACGCGGGGCAAGCGCACGGAGCCCGAGAGACAAAAGGAAGAGACATAGAAACTGAACACGCTCATAGTGCTGTCTCTGGGGAAGAGATAAAAAACATTTAACCACGCTTGGAGAGAGAAACTCTCACTCCATATATAACTGCTGGGTAGCCCAAATCCCAAACCCAGGTGGCACAAGGGAAAGAACAGCTTCCAGCCCTGCGCCATCCTGGCGGGGAGTTGGCGGCCGCCGCTGCGGCACCAAGAGTGCTCACTTTGACCTTCGTTGTGGGAGTGGGAGCACGCACCTCATTTCCACGGCGTATCTCACCTCCAGCATTGGCCACACGAATCCTGAGTCCTGGGTGCCAATAGGGAAAAAATAGCGCCGGGCTCGCGCTCCGGAAACAGGAGCTCCCAGCTCATTTCCGGCAGCGCCCTGCCCCTCGGGCAGCAGCAGGAATCCCAGCCGGCACCAAGAGAAACGGCTCCCTCCCACTAGGTGATCGCTATCCCGACTGGGGGCTGGGAGTCCACAGCTGTGTTTGTGAGGGCCTGCACTTCACCTCCTGCTGCGCACCTCGCCTCAGGCAGGGGCAGCGCAAATCCCGGCCTGAGTCAAGACAAACTGATCCCTCCCCCTAAGAAGCCAGCCGCCAAAGCAAGTACATCTCATCTGTGGTAGCATAAAAGTTCATGGACTAGGACTTTGAACTGAGGCGGGCCTGGAAAATACAACTTGGCTCAGGTGCGGCCCAAGGAGATGGTATGTATATATATATATATATATATACAATGGAGTATTACATGGCAATGAAAAAGAATGAAATATGGCCATTTGTAGGAAATGGACCTTGAGAGTGTCATGCTAAGCGAAAAAAGTCAGGCGGAGAAGGACAGATACCATATGTTTGCACTCATAGGTGTAACAGGAGAACAGGAGAAACCTAATGGAGGACCAGGGGGAGGGGAAGAGGGAAAGAGTTGGGGAGAGAGAGGGACGCAAAACTTGAGAGACTATTGAATACTGAAAATGAGCTGAGGGTTGAAGGGGAAGGGGGAGAGGGGAAAAGGTGGTGGTGATGGAGGAGGGCACTTGTGGGGAAGAGCACTGGGTGTTGTATGGAAACCAATTTGACTATAAACTATTTAAAAAAAATAAAAGGAATTGGCCTGAAAAGAAAAAAAAAACATCCCAATAATTGTATCAAATGTGAATGAACCTAACACACCAATTAAGAGGCCAGGATTGCCAGACTGAATTTTAAAAAGGAATATCTAACTATGTGATATCTAAAAGAGCCCCACTTGGGATGTCTGGTCAGTCGGGTAGGTATCCAACTCTTGATTTTGGCCCAGGTCATGATCTCATGGTTTGTGAGATCAAGCCCCAATTTGGGCTTTGTGCTGACAGCATGGAGCCTGCTTCGGATTCTCTCTCCCTCTGGCTGCCCCTCACTGGGGCATTCATGTGCTATCTCTGTTCCTAAAATAAATAAACTTTAAAAAAATGAAAAAAAGGAAAGAGTAGACCTGAAGTTTTAAAATAAATCCTAAAAAAAGGAAACCCACTTGAAGAATGGCTACATGTATTATGAGGCAAATTAGACTTCACAACAAGTTTTACCAGAAATAAAGGAGAATATTTTATAATGATAAAGAGATTATTTTACCAGGAAGACCTATCAATCCTAAATGTATATAAACCTAATAACAAACATTAAAAATATTAAGAAAAATTTGACAAAACTAAAGAGAAAACTAAAGAAATTCATAATCCTATAGGAGATTTTAATTAACTTCCCAACCTCAAAAATGGACAGAAGTGGGGTGCCTGGGTGACTCAGTATGTTGGTTAATCATCCAACTTTTGATTTCAGCTCAGGTCATGATCTCACTCTTCTATGAGATCAAGCTCTTCCTAAGGCTCTGTGCTAACAGCGGGGAGCCTGCTTGGGATTCTTTGTCTCTTCCTCTCTCTCTCTGCACCACTCCCACTCACGGTGGGTGCTTTAGCTGGTGTGTGTGCGCGCGCGTGTGTGTGCGCGTGTGTGTGTGTGTTGGGTCTAATTTTGTCAATTTTTTGAAATTTGAGGAAGAACCCGTGTCGTTCAAGACTATTTTTCTCTGTGGTTTAGATTAGTGTTCTCCCGGTGTGACTATAGACGTAGCACAGGTCTTGGAACTTGTTAAACTTGTTAAAACTTGTTAAAAATGCACGTATCATCTGCCCACCCCAGACCTACTGAATCATTCACTCTAGGGATGGGCCCAGCAGGCTGTTACTATAAGGCAACTAAAGTTTGAGAACCATGGGTATAGACCTCTTCTGAACATTTGCTTGTTCTTTCATCTATCTGTATTTTCTTATTTTTCACATAATATTTCCTTTTATGGGAATGTATTTCAAGGAAATAATCTAAAATGAGAACACTGTTTTATATAAAAAGATGTTAATTACAATATTACTCATAATTGGGAAATATTAGAAACAAGCTCATTGTTCGTGATGGGGAACTTCTTAGGAAAGGACAAAGGAATACTAAAATGATATTAAGTCGTTAATCATAGGGAAATGATTCTCATAATATTTTTTAAAATTTTAAGGAAGTCTGTTATAATAAAAGCTATCTTAAAATGTTGGTTTTAGTACTAACAATTGGCTATGCTCTCTCCTGTACCCCACTAAACCCATAGTAACAGGGGTGTCCTTTGTTGGTTGGTTGTTTTTAAAATAAAACCACAAGATCAAAAAGGTTAGGAGAGGAGACAAAAGAAACAATATTTTAGAACCTGGGAAAGAGGGTAGAATGGATTGAGAAAATGGATTCCTTAACCAGCAGTGAGGAATGCCAAGAAATAGGAATGTCATTTCTGAGATAGAATTCCCAATACTCAGGAACTGGAAAGATTGCATACATTTCTAAATAAGGACACAGGTGGGGGAAAAAAAAAAACAGGTACAGAGGAACCACAAAGGGGAGGAATGGCTAAGATTCGATGTAAGGAGCATGTGAGCCCACGTACTGCCCGCAAGACTGAGGGCTGTCATCTTTAGAGGGTAACATTAAGGGTATCTGAAGTGAGGGGAACTCTACGCCTAAAAACAGGTGATTAGTGATAGTTTACATCTCAAAGATAGAGGCCCCATCATCTACCCCTATTTGCTCCTAGACGTCTGGCCACCTCTGAACTTCCCACAAAAGGTCTTTTTTTTCCCCAGGAAAAAATATCTACTGGGTACTTGCCTGGTAGGTCTAGGACAGAAAGTCTGGCCGAAGATTCCCCCCCAAAAACAGTCCAGCAAGATAACCTCTATAAGTGCTCTTCAATTATGGGGACAAATTACTATATCATAAAATCAATTTAGTTGGCTGTGTTTATAAAATAGAAAAGAAAATATGAGAACATACCACATGCAATAAAAGAAAGTATTAATAAAGTAAATGAATTATGAAAAATTTATTTAAGACACATTTGCATACACAGAGTTATTATGTAGAATGCATTTCTTACTGTTTACTCGGTCAACACACTGTTTTAAGAATTTAATTTCTTTTAATTCCAGTATACTTAACCTACAGTGTTAGTTTCAGATGTACATTATAGCAATTTAACAATTCTAGATATTACTTAATGCCCATCAAGATAGGTAGGTTTATTTCTAGGCTTTCTATTCTGTTCCTTTGATCTATCTTAATCCCTTCTCCTATTTCACCCATTCCCCCCACCTCCTCTCTGGTAACTGTCTCTTTGTTTTCCGTAGCTAAGGGTCTGATTTTTGGTTTGTCTCTCTTATTTTTTTAAATTGTTTGTTTTGTTTCTTAAATTCTGTATATGAGTGAAATCATGGTATTTGCCTCTCTCACTGACTTATTTCAGTTGGCATTATCCTCTCCAGATCCCTCCATGATGTTGCAAATGGCAAGATTTCATTCTTTTTTATGGCTCAATAATGTTCCATTAAAAAAGGGTGTGTGTGTGTGTATACGTGTATGTATATATGTACATATGTTTACGTGTATACACACACACACACATCATATCTTCCTTATTCATTTGTCTATCCATGGACACTTGGGCTGCTTCCATAATGTAGCTATTGTAAATAATGCTACAATAAACACAGGTATATATATCCCTTCAAATGACGATTTTTGTATTCTTTGGGTAAATATTCAGTAATTTGGTTACTGGATCATATGGCACTTCTATTTTTAATTTTTTAAGGAACCTCCTTTAAAAAAAACTTTATACAGTGGCTGCACCAGCAACAGTGCATGAGGGTTCCTTTTTCTCCACTTCCTTATCAGCACTTGTTGTTTTTGTGTTTTGGATGTTAGCCATTCTGACAGGTGTCAAGTGATATCTCACTATGATTTTGATTTGCATTTTGCCTAATGATGCTTGATGGTGAGCATCTTTTCATGTATATCATGTCCATCTATATGTCTTCTTTGGAGAAATGTCTGCTCATATCTTTTGCCCATTTTTAATTGGATTATTGGGTATTGGCTGTTGAGTTGTATGAGTTCTTTCTATATTTTGAATACCAGCCCTTTATCAGATATGTTATTTACAAATATCTTCTTCCATTCAGTAGATTTTCTTTTAGTTTTGTGGGTTTCTTCATTGTGCAGAAGCTTTTTATTTTGATGTAGTCCCAATAGTTTATTATTGCTTTTGTTTCTCCTCCCTCACAAGCCCTATCTAGAAAGATGTTGCTGTGGCTGACATCCAAGAAGTTACTGCCTGTCTTCTCCTGTAGGATTTTTATGGTTTCATGTCTTACATTTAGGTTTCTAATGCATTTTGGGTTTATTTTTGTGTATGGTGTAAGGAAGCGGTCCAGGTTCATTCTTTTGCGTGGAGCTGTCCAGTTTTCCCAACACCATTTGTTGAAGACACTGTCTTCTTCCCCATTGCATATTCTTGCGTCCTTTGTCGAAGATAAATTGACCATACAATCTTAGGTTTATTTCTAGGCTTTCTATTCTGTTCCTTTGCTTATGTGTCTTTTTTGGTGCCAGTACCATAGTGTTTTGATGGCTATGGCTTTGCAGTGTATCTTGAAATCTAGAATTGTGATACCTCCAGGTTTGTGGGG
>NC_043702.1:57187072-57200445 GCF_006229205.1 Suricata suricatta
GGTGTTTTATTATTTGTGGTGCAATGGTAAATGGGGCTGTTTCCTTAGTTTCTCTTTCTGCTGCTTCATTATTAGGGTATAGACATGTAATAGATTTCTGTACATTGATTATCCTGAGACCTTACTGAATTCATTTATCAGTTCTAGTAGTTTTTTGGTGGAGTCTTTCAGGTTTTCTGTATATAGTATCATGTCATCTGCACATAGTGCAAGTTTAATTTCTTCCTTACTAATTTTGATGCCTTTTATTCCTCGTCTGTTTGCTGTTGCTAGGAACTTCTAGTACTGTGTTGAATAAAAATGTTGAGAGTGGATTTCCTTGTCTTGTTCCTGACCTCATGGGGAAAGCTCTCTGTTTCTCCCCATTGTCTATGCTGTTAGCTGTGAGTTTTTCGTATATGGCTTTGTTATGTTGATATATGTTCTCTCTGAGCCTACTTTGTTGTGAGTTTTTATCATGAATGGATGTTGTACTTTGTCAAATGCTCTTTCTGCATCTATTGACATGATCATATGATTTTGATCATCCCTCTTATTAATATGATGTCTCATGTTGATTGAGTTGTAAATATTGACCCACCCTTGCAACCTGAAAATAAATCCCACTGGATCATGGTGAATGAATTTTTTTTAATCTGTTGCTGGATTTGCGTTGCTAATATTTTGTTAAGGATTTGTGCATCTATGTTCTCAGAGATATTGGCCTGTAGTTCTCTTATTTTGTAGTGTCTTTATCTGGATTTGGTACCAGGGTAATGTTGGCCTCATATGATGAATTTGGAAGCTTTCCTTCCTCTTCATCTTCTTTTTGGAATAGTTTGAGAAGATTATGTCTGAACTCTTCTAGAAATGTTTGTCAGAATTCACCTGTAAAGTCATCTGGTTCTGGACTTTTGTTTGTGGGGCATTTTTCAAGATTTTTTTAATGTTTATTTTTGAGAGAGAGAGAGAGAGAGCATGCATGTGAGCGGGGGAAGGGCAGAGAGATAGGGAGACACAGAATCTGAGCAGGCTCCAGGCTCTGAACTGTCCGCACAGAGCCCAGTGCAGAGCTCAAACCCACAAATGGTGCGATCATGACCTACTTGAGCTGAAGCGGAACACTTAACCAACTGAGCTACCCAGGTGCCCTGTGGGGCATATTTTGATTACTGATTCAATTTCATTGCTGGTAATCAGTTTGTTCAAATTTTCTGTTTCTTCCTGCTTCCTTTTGGGGGAAGAATGTGTGTTTCTAGGAATTAATACATTTCTTCTAGGTGTCTAATTTGTTTGCATACAATTTTTCATAATATTCCCTGACAATTGTTTGTATTTCTGTGGTTCTTTCTCCTCTTTCATTTGTGATTTTGTTTATTTGAGTCCTTGCTCTTTTTTTCTTTCCTTTTTGATGGGTCTAGCTAGAGGTTTATCAGTCTCAGTGATTTATTATTATTATTTTTTTTTAGAATGATCTTTTCAAAGAACCAGCTCATGGTTTCATTTATCTGTTCTGTTGGGGGTTTTTTAGTTTCCATATTTCTTATTTCTGCTCTAGTCTTTATTATTTTAGAGCTTATTTCTGCTCTAGTCTTTATTATTTCCTTTCTCTTGCTGGTTTGGGTTTTTATTCTTTTTTCTCTAGGTGTAAGGTTAGTTTATTGTGATTTGTCTTGGATCTTAAGCTAGTGCTGTGCTGCTACAAACTGCTTCTTAGAATTGCTTTTGCTGTGTGCTAGAGATTTTGCGCTGTTGTGTTTTCATTTTCATATGTCTCCATATATTATTTGATTTTTTTTCTTTGATTTTTTGGTTGAATCATTCATCGTTTAGCAGCGTGCTATTTAACTTCCATGTAGTTGTCCTCTTTCCAGATTTTTTTCTTCTTGGTCATTTCCAGTTTTATACCATTGTAGTCAGAAAAAATATATGATATGACTTTGATCTTTCTGAATTTGTTGAGATTTGTGTTCTGGCCTAATATGTGATCTGTTCTGGAGAATGTTCCATGTGCACTTGCAAAGAATGTGTATTGTGTTGTTTTCAGATGGAATGTTCTGAATATATATTTTAAATCCATCTGGTCCAATGTGTCATTCAAAGCCAGTGTTTCCTCTTGGATTTTCTGTTTGAATGATTGTCCATTAACATAAGTGGGACATTAAGGTCCCCTGCTATCATTGTATTACCATCAATTAGTTTCTTTATGTTTATTATTAACTGCTTTATGCATTTGGGTCCTCTTTTGTTGAATGCATAAATATTTACAATTGTTATATCTTCTTGTTGGATTGTCCCCTTTATATAGTGTCCTTTTTTGTCTCTTAAAATCTTTTACAGTCTTGTTTTAAAGTCTATTTTGTTGCATATAAGTATTGCTACCCTAGCTTTCTTTTCACACCATTTGCATGATGAATGTTCTCCATCTCTTTACTTTCTTTCGGCATATGTGTTTAAGTCTGAAAAGTGTCTCTTGTAGGTAGCATATAAGTGAGTCTTGGGTCTTTTTTTTAATCCATTCTGTCATGCTGTGTCTTTTGATTGGAGCATTTAGTCCATTTATATTCAAAATATTTACTGATAGGTATTTATTATTTTAAATGTTGTTTTATGGTTGTATGTGTAGTTCTTCTGTTTATTTCTTCCCTTGCTCTCTTAAGATAAGTTGGCTTTCTTTAGTGATATAATTGGATTCCTTTCCATCTCTCTCTCTTTTTTTTTTCATATCTGTTACTGGTTTTTGGTTTGTGCTTATTACTAAGTGTGTATGTAACATCTTTTGCATATAGCAGTCTATGTTAAGTTGATGGGTGCTTAAGCTTGAACCCATTCTTTACATCCCATTTTAGAGATTTGTTGTCATACTGTAAATTCTTTTATTTTGTGAGTCCCTTGACTGATTTTTAAAAACATACATAATTTTTCTGCTTCTGTGCTTTCTACTTTTATTGCACTTACTTATGGTCTCTCCTTTCCACTCAGTCCCCTTTAACATTTCTTGTGGGCTGGCTAGTGGTCATTAATTCCTTTAGTTTTTGTTGGGAAAACTTTTTATCTCTCGCTTTTTTTCTGAATGACAGCCTTGCTGGATAGAGTATTATATATAGATTTTTCATTTCACAACTTTGAGTATATCATGCCACTCCCCTCTGTCCTCTAAAATTTCTGCTGAAAACTCAGTGGATAGCCTTAGGAGGTCTCCTTTGTATGTAATTGTTTTCTTTTGCTGCTTTAAATATTTTCTCTTTATCACTACTTTTTTGCCATTCTGATTACTCTGTGTCTTGGTGTGGACATCCTCGGTTGATTTTGCTGGGGGATCTCTGTGTCCCTTGGATCTGAATGTTTCTTCCTTTCTTCAGATTTGGCAAGTTTTCAGTCATTTCTTCAAATAAATTTTCTGTTCCCCTTTCTTTATCTTTTCCTTCTTGGATTCCTATAATGTGAATGTTATTACACTTGGTAGTGTCACTGAGTTCCCTAAGTCTATTCCTCCTTTGCATAATTTTTTCTCTCGGTGTTCAGCTTGATTACATTATTCCATCATCCAGATCACTGATTTGTTCTTTGGCTTCTTCTAGTCTGCTGTTTATTTGAACTGGTGTATTTTTATTTTTACTTATTTTGTTCTTAATCTCTTTTTTTTTTCTGTATCTCTTTTTTAAAGGTCTCACTGATGTCCTCTGTTTTCTGAAGTTCAGTGAATATCTATGATCATCACTTTAAATTCTCTATCAGGCATATATTACTTTATGTTTTGCTTAGGTTACTTGCTGTGGTTTTTTTTTCCTTTGGAAAAAATGCAGAGCCTACAGGTCTGAAGATGATGTGTTAGCAAGGCTTGCCGTGGCCCTCTGGGAAGGAGATCCACAGTGATGGGACTGAGGCAAGCCTGACTAGAAAGCATAGATCCATGATAACCAGGGGCAGGACTTGATGTGAGGATGTTGGGCACTTTATGTAGGCACAGCACTGGTTCCCGCAGACGGCCGTGTTTCCATGCTGGGGTGTGTGGGAAGGAAGTGGTGCCTCCAGCTCCCATGTTCCTGAGGAGTTCCCATGCACCTCAGTCCTTCCTCACGTGCTCTAAGATTAGTAAATAACTGTCCCTGCCATATGTTGCAGGCATTTTTCTAACTCCTCCTTGTATGCTGTATCCGTGTGGACTGTTGTGCTCTCTGTAAGTGTGGGGACCCAGTTTCCTCTTGCCTTCCCAGCTCTCCCAGAGCTGAGTTACTGGTTTTTAAAATTCCAGGTTTACATCTCATGGTTGTAAGAACTCACAGAATTTGGGCCTTCTGATTTTCAGTGCTAAATGTTATGGGTATTCATCTTTCCTGGTGCAATAGTCTTTTTCTCTCCCCTCTCCCTACCCACAGTTCTTCCCTCCCATGGACAGCTTCACCATATTTTAGCTCCCTACCATGTCTTTGCCCTTTCTACCCTTTTTTTGTAGCCTCTTGTGGAGTTTTTCTGCCCATCTTTGGGTCATGTCCTGGGTTATGTACACTGATATGAGTGTTATCTAGTAGTGTCCATGGGATGAGGTAAGCTTGGGGTCCTCCCACTCCACCAGCTTCCCAGCAATCTCTGGTCAAAACATTTGGGAAGCTAGTGCTCTATAGTGAGAGCACAGTTTACAAGCTACCCTGAAAACTATCAGAGCTTCCTATCAGCTTTTCGTCCTCACTCTAAAAAATGACTTTGGAGGAAAGCATGTAATACGATAAAGACAGAAATCTAACAAAAAAATGGAGGAAACTTGGTGAAAATAGAGACTCTACGTGGAAAAATAAACATTAAAAGAAAAAATTACACTAATATTCTGAAAGGGACGAGAAGATATTAAACAAGGACAGAGACCAAGAAAAGAAATCTTTCAAAATAAAAATAATTGCAGAAATGGAAACTTTAATATAAGTGTCAGAAGATAGATTTGAGAAAGCTTTATTTACCTTTGTATTCCTTTCTAGCACCACATTCTGCACAAATCAAATGATAAAGATTTATTAATGACTAATTGGATTAATATTATAGCCCAGAGATGATAAGTGGTTTGCCTAAGATCACACAGATAGTTTGCAACATTGGTATTGTAAACCATATCAGCTGGCTAATAAATCTTTCTACTATTATACCTAAGTATTTAAATGTATTTTGTTTTGGGGCAGCTGGGTGGCTCAGTTGATAGAGCATGTTACTTTTGATCTTGGGGTCACGAGTTCAAGCCCCATGTTGGGTGTAGAGATTACTAAAGGGAATTTTAGGGGCACCTGGGTGGCTCAGTGAGTTAAGCTTCTGACTTTGGCTCAGGTCATGATCTCATGCTCCGTGAGTTCAAGCTCTGTATTGGACTGTGTACTGACAGCTCAGAGCCTAGAGTCTGTTTAGGATTCTGTGTCTCCCTCTCTCTCTGCCCCTCCTCTGCTCATGTGCTCTCTTCTCTCTCTCAAAAAAATAAATAAACATTAATAGTAATAATAAATTTTAAAAATATGTTTTGTTTTCTGAAGCATGTGTTTTGTTTGCATGTGGACATGTGGGAAGAGGGAGTAGGCTATTCTGATGTGACATTTGAACACCAGTGTTTTTATCCAGGAGAGCTGAGAGTATCTGCTAGTCTGTGTCTATATTCCTGTGTGGAGCTGTTGGATGTTCAAAGGATATTATCAGTGACCCTGATGAGGAGAGCTGCATAGTGAGAAAAGACCAATCTACAGAAACAGACTATTTTAACTCTTTATTACTTAGTGTGGATTAAAATCAAGTGATAGAGTGTGAACAGACTATAAGTAGTATAGGAATTTTGAGAAAGGAGAATCAAACTCTCTGTGAGCCTGGCTACTCCTGGAAGGCCAGAAAATCACTGGGGAGGCTTTACCTGCCCTGGTAATCTCCTCTAGCAGAGAGCTGGTGGATACTGTGCTGCCCCTGCAGTCTTCAGCTTAAGCACTCCGGTGCTTTCCAGCTGGGTCGAACAGTGGGCCGATTCTGTTTCCACACCAGCTGTTTGCACATGGTTAAATATAATCTCCACACACTGTTATTAACTGTAGACATGTAGAAACTCCTACATGACCTCCAACCTGTCACACCCAACAATGTGATTCTTGGAAGCGCTGGAAGTTTATTAGAATAAAAAATTAGAACTACTTCCGTGTCACATGAAGCCCATCACGAAATATTTCCGCCGATCTCCATCTTTTTCAGGAGAGCATGGTTATTTTTTTCTAATTTATTGATATGAAATGTCTGGCTCAGGTTTTTCCCCCTCTCAATTGCCAAATAACGTGTCTTTTCTGGCTCAGAGTAATAATAGTAATTAAATCAGAGGGCATTTCACCATGGAAGTAAAAATTCAAATGAAGCACGTCTTCACCATATTTGGGAATTAGGTTTGTGGAAAACACAGGCTTAAAAGGCAGAGATCTGATCCTCCGCAGAATCGCTTAGACGGGTAACAGAATCGTCGCTAGTGCTGGCGGTCATAGAGATCCTTGTTTTGAGTGATTGCACCCAGTGGGGAGGAAGGAACAAAGAATGTCTGGGAAACTTTGTGCCCTTCAATCAGCTCAGCAAGTTTCCGGATAATGGTCTGGGAATAGTTTTGATGTGTCCCCTCGTGGGGTATGCTGCTGCTGGTCTTCCTCAAGTACTCCCATATGCGTGGGGACATCTACTGGGGGAGGCCGGAATAAAGAAGAGGAGACCGGGGAATTAAACAAATAATAAGCGACTCAGCATTCAAACACGTCTGAGATGACTGAACTTGACTGGAGGCAGAGCCAGCTAGTTATTACTGTAGTTTATTGGAAACCCCCAAACCAGGTTTCTCCACGGGGAATGAATAATATTCTGCCACTCAACTTCCAGTTACATTGGTCATGCAGAAATTACTTTAGAGACTGTCTATGTATGTCACGTTCTCTTTGCTATGACAATTGTATGCACATTTAATGGTTTTCCAACAATGGTTATCATTTGAAAGAGAATCCTGCAGGTAGGCAGTTTGCCATTCTGATGGAGTTGCAAATATTCATGGAGTATATTTCACTTTTATAATATTGATCACATAGAATAATAGCTACTTACTGTATGCTGGGCTCTCCCTCTTCTAAGCACTTTACCTTATGAGATAGAACAGGTACTATGCTTATCTTATTAAACTGTGGAGGAATCTGAAACACTGGGGGAATAAGTAATTTATCACATGGCTTGAAATGAAGAATTGGAGGGGCAACTGGGTGGCTCAATCGGTTAAGCATCTGGCTTCGGCTCAGGTCATGATCTCATGGTTTGTGAATTCAAGCCCCGTGTCCGGCTCTGTGCTGACAGCTCAGAGCCTGGAGCCTGCTTCAGATTCTGTGTCTCCCTCTCTCTTTGCTCTTCCCCGCTCATGCTCTATCTCTCTCTCCTTCAAAAATAAATAAATAAACAAACATTAAAGAAAAAAGAAATAGAGAGCTGGAATCTGAGCTGAGGCAGTCTGATTTACAGCTGTAGCCTTGACCATTTTAGAGACACAGACTTAGAAGACGATTGTCAAAAAGATTAAAAGGGGCACCTTACAAGGATGGCTGTCAGTGAAGCATCTGGCTCTTGATTTTGGCTCAGGTCATAATCTCATGGTTCATGAGATCAAGCCCTGCATTGGGCTCTGCACTTACATCACAGAGCCTGCTTGGGATTGTCTCTGTCTTTCTCTGCCCCTTCCCTGCTTGCTTGCTCTCTCTCTCTCTCACTTTCTCTCTAAATAAATAAATAAACTTAAAAAAGGAAAAAATGTAAAAGATCCAAAGATACTGACACTGAAAATGAACCTTGTCCAAGAAACATTTTATAAACTTAATTATTTAGATAGGGAGAAGGTCTTTAAAAATACAGGTGGTTAATAAATTAGAAGGGTAAGCAGGACAAAAGCTTCATTGTTCTGGATCAGCAGTAACATGTACGACCTGGTAGTCATTTAATCAGCTACCAGATCAGTATAAACAGCTGACCTAAGCACAGATTTTGGATATCTATATGTAACGATTATAGATATATAAAATAGTACGGTCTGAAGAGGTGTATGCATCTTCATCATTTCAACAGCAAAGGAGTGCATGCTGGTTCCCTTTCACTGGTGGATCTGTGTAGGAGAGCCTGCCTTTGGAGATGTTCATACTTTATTTTTTTTAGTGTTTATTTTTGAGAGAGAGAGAGACACAGCATGAGCTGGGGAGGGGCAGAGAGAGAGGGAGACACAGAATCTGAAGCAGGCTCCAGGCTCTGAGCTGTCAGCACAGAGTCCAATGAGGGGCTTGAACTCATGAACCGAACTATGAGATCATAACCTGAACTGAAGTCAGACAGTTAACTGACTGAGCCACGCAGGCGCCCCTGGAGATGTTCATACTTAATGGGGGGTGGAAACAGCAAGGACCACTTGCTGTTGTACCTACAGAGAAGAAGCATAAGCATAGGGACCACATGTTGAATGCTGGCTCTTGCCAGGCACTTTGGGGTTGTATCATCCCTAATATTCAAAACTGTCCTGTGAAGTCATGATTCATGTACCCATTTTATAGATTGCGAGCATGTGTCCAACATGGTATAGCTCCTAAATGGTAGATTAAAATTTAGGGCTTTCCAAATCCCAAAAATTAAGTTGTTAGCTCGCATCTGATAGAGCAAGAACTCCATCTTTTCAGTGGCAGTGGTATTGATTTGTACTGTTTATTGGTTACCTTTTGAAAATGGCTGGAATGAGGGGTGCAGGCTGCAAACTGGGCACATCTGGGATAACTGGTGTGACTCCTTCAGAGTCTAGAGAGATGCAAAAAGGACCCGTTAGGCTGAGGCAGAGGAAATAGAAAGCCCTCCCTAGTAGGCTTATCTAAAGATATTCAATTACAGTGTTTATGGAACTACATTTTTAACTAGATAAAGATACAAGTAATTCACCCTCATTTTTAAAGTACTAAAAAAATAAGCAAAATAATGAGGAAGTACAAAGGTACCTGCCTTTCCACCACTGAGAGATAAACATTTGATCGTATGTCTTTCCAGACTTTGTTTTCTCTCTCCCTCCCTCTCTAGCTCTCCTCTCTCTCTCTCCCTCTCTCTCCCTCTCTCTCCCTCTCTCTCTCTCTCTCTTTCTCTCACACACACACACACACACACACACACACACACACACTTCTAAACTTGACTTTTTGGGGTGCCTAGGGCACTTAGTTGATAGAGTGTTTGACTTTTGATTTCAGCTCAGGTCATGATCTCATGATTCCTGAGTTCGAGTCCTGCATTAAGCTCTTTGCTGACAGCGTGGAGCCTACTCGGGATTCTCTCTTCCTCTCTCTCTGCCCCTCCCACACTCGCTTTCACTCACTCACTCTCAAAATAAATAAATAAACATTAAAAAAAAGAAATTTGACTTTTTTGTGCAAATAATACCAGATTGGAATCTTGGGGTCCATTAAAAATATACAGAAGTTTGCACCAAATACCAAGCTGCCATGGTATTTGGTGTTAGGAACCTAAAACTCATACAGGCAAGCCCCGGATGTACAACCCTTAAAATAGCCAAAGCTTGGAGGCAACAGGTGTATTTCTTCTAGGGGAAAAGTCTACTGGATTGTAAAATTTTAAGGAGTTTATATTTGATCCACTACTAACATAGCATCCTTAAAGTGATAACAAAACAAAGGGCTGGTGACAATGGTTTAAGCAAAGGTTAACAGACTAAAACAGGTGTGCAGGTGCTCCCCCGGGCAAAAGCTGGAGTAGAGTGCTGTTTTATCTCAGGCCTGGCCATTTCTTTTTTTTTGAGAGAGTGCAAGTGGCAGAGGGGCAGAGAGAGGGGGGACAGAGGATCTGAGGTGGGCTCTGTGCTCACAGGCTGTCAGCAGAGAGCCTTGTGTGGGGCTCAGATTCAGGAACCGCGAGATCATGACCTGAACTGAAGTTGGACCCTCAACCAACTGAGTCACCCAGGTGTCCCTGGCCATTTTTTTAAAGTTTATCTATTTATTTTGAGAGAAAGAAAGAAAGAGCATGCCAGAGCAGGGTAGGGGAGGTGCGCCAAGAGAGAGAGCAAGAGAGAGAGAGAAAGAGCGGGCAGAGAGAAAAAGAGAGCAAGAAAGAGAATCCCAAGCCGGCTCCATACTGTCAGCGCAGACCCTGTCTAGGGGCTTGGTGCTATGAATCACGAGGTCCTGACTTAAGCTGAAATCAAGCAGACTGAGCCACCCAGTTGCCTCAGGCCTGACCATTTTAATTTGAGTTTTAAGATCTAATAAAATACTAATAACAATGATTATAGTTCTAATTCATTGAGCCCATGGTGGGAGCCTGGATGAGTTGAACACTTTACATTATACCCTTTTATCTTTTAAAAATCTTTATTTTTTATTATTTGTTAAATTTTTTATGTTTTTTGAGAGCAAGAGAGAGCATAAGCAGGGGAGGGGCATAGAGAGAGGGAGACACAGAATCCGAAGACAGGGTCCAGGCTCTGAGCTAGCTGTCAGCACAGAGCCTGACACGGGGCCCAAACCCACGAACTGCGAGGTCATGACCTGAGCCGAAGTCGGACACTTAACTGACCACCCAGGTGCCCTTTTTAAAGATCTTTATTAAAGATGCTTATCTTATTCTTATTTTGTAGTTAATGAAACAAGGGCTAAGGGCTTTGCTTCCAAGAAAAATAACTTTCTCTTTACCTGTTAAGTTCTAGGTCAAGACTTCGTGCCTCCTTCACCCCCCACACCAGTAATAGAAGACAGATTAATGGAGAATGATAATATTCATACTGGAGTCCCACGAAAATATGAATTTCAAAAGGTGACCAGCAATTGAGCGAAGGACAGTCTTTAAACGGCGGCTTCCACCGAGAAGCCATTGGGGGGGGAAGGTGAGTAGAAGGATGTTTTGCAAACAAAGATTGTCCCTCCAGGCTAGTTTAAGTCCCTCAGGTGAAAAAGTTAATAGCTCTCTTCCTGGAGCAGGCCCCCTTTCTAATGTAAATTTCCTTTTTAAATGCAGATACCCTTTACAAAAGGAGCTTCTCCTGCATTTTGCAGTTTCTTAAAAATGATTAGCTCAAAATCGGCTTTACACCAAAGACGTTTTGGAGTGGCACATTGGGCTACCCTTCAGTAAGGGGGGGAAAATCCTTGGAATGATCTTTAAAAAAAAGGCAGAGAGCTTTATTTTGTGTGGTTTTGGTCTTTTCAGTTATGTTTACTTTGGTAAATGAGCCATTACTTTCAGTAGTGGGTCCAACAACCTTCTTACCCTCAACCCCACTCGATTTCAGTTAAATTCACAGATTTGCCCAGGGTTAAAGGTCAAGCCGTGTACTGTGCTGAAGTGCTGGGGATCTTGCCTGTCAATAGCCTCGTGTTGTTTCTCAGATGCCACGTGTGTGTTGATAAGCATTGCCGTATTTTGTGTTCATAATAATTTGTTTTTAAGCCAGAATCAGTGTTAAGGCATTCTTTTCAATCTTGATATCCTCAATACTAGGGAGGAGAGGGAGCAGGATACGTGACCCCCAAAATGTGCTATTTTGCCCTGTGGATTATTTTGAGCTGAAGGCAGTCAAGACCTGACAGGCTCAGGAAAAGGTGGGGTGTTTTTTTTTTTTCCCCTCTCCCTAACTGCGTATGAGAATTTTGATAGGCGGACTTACCAGGAAAAGCTACTACCAGGGATAACTTTTTACATTAGATAGACTGATTTACACCTAGAACATTTGTTTACGAAATATCGCTCTTACTTCTTCCTGTGAATTGTGTTCTTTCCCTTTGAAGTCCTAGACCCCTACCCCCTTCTCCTTAGCTCCAAATGGGAAATAAACCTCAATTGCCTCTCTGGGAACCTCATATCTTTGGGATCCCTGTACATATGAAATTAATTTTTTTTCTCTGTCAACCTGGCTGATATGAATTTAAGTATTGGATTAGCCAAAGAAGCTAGATGGGAAGAAAGGAAAAGTTTCTCCCCTCTAGGAGCTGCAGAAGAAATCTGTTAGATATGTCTGGATTTTAGTATAATTTGTTGACTGAAAGAACTTAACAATGTTTGAGATACCCATCCCGTGTAACAGATTCACAGTGGGGATGGGGATTAGCTATCTTCTGAGAAATTCTCTTTAAGATATAAAGTTAAAGAGGGAAAGTTTTCTGTTATCATAAATTGTACACTTTCTCCTGTTAATCCGTTTTTGCCGGTTTAATTTCAGAATCAGCCAGAGACCATAGAGGGAGGAGAAAAATGTTTTCCTCCCCTACAGCATTCCTTCTGTCTTTTCCTGTAGCAGTCACTGGACTCAGTCTTGTAATGACAGTGTGGTAAATGGGACCACAACGATTTGACTTAAAGACTAAACTTAAGTTTGTCTGCCTTCCAATTTGGATAACATTCTAGCTATTTCTAATACCACGAGGAAAATCTTTCCACCTTGTAGAACAGAGATCAGGGTTTTCAGCACAGCGGTGTCCCTGGGTGTGGAGTCCGCCATCTGTGGCATAGCTGTAAAGCACCTCGTAAAGGAGGGGCAGTGTTACATGTGGTACTTTTCCTGTTTTGTTTGGGAACACTGTTTATGAAAATGGGTTGAAAGGAGAAGAGGAGGGGTGTTTTCTTTCAGGGAACCTGGCCAAGGGAAGCAGCTCACAGCAGAACACATGAAATACAGAGGTTTCCACTAATGTCTAAACTGCCATGTATTGAGCACCAATCACCACAGTTGTGTCCCAAGCAAAATGAATGGTCTCTCTTTAAAGAATTCAATAGACAAGTATCATTAATTCAGTAGACACAGTAGCCTGACTCAGGGTCAAAGTGCCAGCCTTCAGGAACACTCAGCAGCCATTCATCTTGAAAAGCTGGTAAGCTACCAAAAAAAAAAAAAAAAAAAAAACCTAAATGATAAAACAAAACTGAGGACAATTTAAGATTTGAGAAGTCTAAGTAAACATTATACAGGGTAATGTTTACAAAGCACTGGGCGCATAGTAAGCTGTAGTTGAATTGTCGTTAAAATTATTGCTACTACTGAGAATGAGAGAAAGAAAAAAGGCAGGAAAGGACGCTGGAACGCTGATGGAAGACAGTATTGATGAGGTTTTGGGGTGATGGTGGGGTGATCCGGAGCTGACAGCCAAGAAAGAATTCTTGAAGACATTTTTGCTGCAAAAAGGTGATTTTATTAAAGTACAGGGACAGGATCCATGCACAGAAATCGCTGCACTGGGGTTGTGACAGGTAACTCATTATAAACCCTCAGGTTGGGAGCGGGTTAAGGATAGAGTGAGTCTTTAAGGTATTTTGGAAGCAAGGTTTCCAGGACCATGTGTGGCTAGTTACTGTTAGGAAAATTCCATTTATTACCTTTTAGTAAAACC
>NC_043702.1:57200545-57341882 GCF_006229205.1 Suricata suricatta
CTTTTCATTTGCCCTAGTTCCCACACCACCACGGCAAGCACTCAGACCTCTTTCTGTCTTGATGAGGGTGATATATTAGGGCACCAGGAAACAGAGTCTATAGGTTTCAGGAGATTAGGCTATGGATAAGATTGCCTTTTTCTTGCAGTTTAACAAGTTATCTGTAAACTGAAGGAAACTCTTGTCCTGCGTGACTGTGATCTCTATCAGTCAGCCATCGGCGTGCTTTCCTTTCCCCTGTTCTTGGGCAGCCAGGAGTGTCCAAAGAATATCACACATGTCCCGCCTGGAGGTGAGGGTGGGGAGTGCTGTTAGCCTGCACTTTGCCCTCAGCTTGCTCCACGCTCCCTCATCATTATGTGTCAAATATATTTATAGTTTTTAAAAAGTCAGAAAGTCACAGTTAGGTGACCCAGCTAGGAAAAGACTGACAAGCCTCCCGGGCCTGAGGAGGGGGTAGGGGTGGAATCTAGGAAAGAATATAGGTGTAAAAAGCTAGCCTTGCCTCTGTCCCCATCTTGCTGTGGTCCTGGGCACTTGAGTTTAGTAGCAGTGTGTGGAGGAGCGAAGTTCCGGGCACTCGGGGTGAGTAAGGCACAGTCCTGATCTTAAGTAACTCACAGGTTCCTTTATAGTTCAGGGCCTGTGCCTTCCAGCTGAACACTAGTTAACCTAAATCAGTGTTCTTCAGACTTCAGTAGTATATGGTCTTCTTTTATTTCATTTCACTTCACAGAATGGGGGAGGGGTGCCGGGGTGGCTTAGTCAGCTAAACATCTGACTTAGGCTCAGATCGTGATCTCCCAGTTTGGGTTTGTGAGTTCGAGCCCTCCTCCCCACCATGAGCTGTCTGTGCTGACAGCTCAGATCCTGGAGCCTGCTTCAGATCTGTGTGTCCATCTCTCTGCCCTTCCCCCACTCACACTCTGTCTCTCTCTATCTCTCTCAGAAATAAATATTAAAAAAACATTTTTTTTTAAAGGAAAAGAATTGGGGCACCTGGCTGGCTCAGTCAGAAGAGGTGCTACTCTTTATCTCAAGGCTGTGAGTTCCAGCCCCATGTTGAGTATAGAGATTACTTAAACGGGGGCACCTGAGTGGCTCAGTTGGTTAAGCGTCCAACTTTGGCTCAGGTCATGATCTCACAGTTTGTCAGTTCAAGCCCTGTATCGGGCTCTGGGCTGACAGCTCAGAGCCTGGAGTGTGCTTCAGATTTCATGTCTCTCTCTCTCTCTGTCCCTCCCCCAGTCACGCTCTGTCTCTCAAAAATAAATAAACATTAAAAATAATAAAGATTACTTAAATGAATAAATAAAATTTTTAAAAAATAATTCATGAAATTCTAAACACTAAATTACTATTAAATTATTAAAAGAAATTAAGAGTTATTAAATTTAATAAATTATTTTGGTGATCATGTTATCTAAAAATAAATACCACCGCCTGAGAGAGTATAATCTCCTTGCCTTGTGCAGTAATTGTCATTCAGCTGTGCAACCCCATTAATTTATAAGCTAAAGCTCAAACTTGACAACATTGACTGGGTATGAAGAATGATGTTTTTTGACGTAAAGTTGCTATTCCCATCATGAAGGTAGTGCCTTCACTTACTTAATTCTGTCACCATTTTTCTCTGTTCAAACTGCCGGGCAACCAAACCACTGGGTGCAGTGTGTTTTGGAGTAGATGCAGCTCATGTCTGTTGTTAGGTTTTCCTTTTGTTGTTTGCTCACTGAAATAAACACTGATGCTGTTTGGCATCAACAAACACAGACCCAGACATCAAGATTGCACGACAGTACATAGATTTGAAGCAGCCGTGCAGATGATCCCCAATGTGCTCCTATATTTTTTAGATTATAATTAGAATACAAACACGGAAGTTAAGATTTCTTAAAGGACATGTGTCCTTTACAATACATCTGACCCCAGTTTGGGGGACACTTGGGAACACTAAGTCTTTGCTACCCCTCAAATCCTAAAAACTCTATTTCTTCTCTCAGGAAGTTTGTCCTTGATGTTACTTGTAGTATGTGCTCAATTAAACCTTGGTTTGAATTGACTACACTTTGGTATGTACAGTTATCCAATATGTGAAATAATAGAAAATATATATTGGTCTCTGCCCCTGATCGTTGGAACAGAGCTCCTTCAAAGCTTGTAATTTCCTAAGTGAGAAGAGCATGTAGGAGCATCTTTTGTTTTAATATTTTGTTTTGACTCTGGTTTCTGCCACCAAGCTCCTAAATCCCTTGCAACTTACTGGGTAATAGGAATGTGTGTTCTAGTGAGGAGACTCTTGGTGAGCTCCTGGGCTGGTCACTAGAAAGACCATGTGGTGATTAGAAGCATGGAATTTTCAGCCCCATCACTCATTCTCCAGAGAGGAGAAAGGGGCTGGAAATGGAGCTAATAATTGATCATGCATACGTAATTAAGCCTCCATACAAATCCCATTGGTATGGGATTTGGAGAACTTGGTGGGCTGGTGAACAGATGGAGGTGCTGGGAGGGTGGTACACCCAGAGAGGGCACAGAAGCTCTGCCCCCCTTCCCACATACCTCGTCCTACACATCTCTTCTGTTTGGATGTTCATCTTTATTCTTTATCATATTCTTTTATAATAAACTGGTAAATAATCAGTAAATTGTTTTCCTGTGTTCAGTGGTTGCTCTCGCAAATTACTGAACCCAAGGATACAGCCTGGGAACCTCCGATTTATAGCTGGTCGGAAGCACAGGTGACAGTGTGGACTTGTGATTGGCATCTGAAGTAGAGGGAGCAATCTTGTGGGCTGAGCCCTTCACTTGTGGCATCCCCAGGGAGATCGTGTTAGAATTGAGTTAAATTGTAGGACATCCAGCTGGATTTGCAGAATTGTACAGTGCGGGCAAAAAGCCTCATGTATCTAATGTCAGAAATTTTATGAATGCAGTAGTCATGGGAGAGTAAAGGAGAGATTCAAGAGGAGTGTGAGTAGGAAAACTTGTTTACAAGTCATACATTTTTATTTGCATAATTTTCTTGGTATAGTTTATAAATGCCATATAAAAATACTTACTAAATTCAGCCAATTAGTTGGAATATGCCCTTCTAATACACTGGATAGATAGGTAGTAGAGGATAAAAGTGTTCTGGAAAGTCTGCTTACACCCTGTTCTAAGAGAAGTTATTCTACACGACCTTACATCCTGGATGGCCATGTTTTCTGTCCTACGCCATCCTCGTGCTTCTTAGGCCACAGGACCTGGGAGGATACCCAGCCAACGTAGGGTCTGCTGAGCATCCTGTGACTTCTCTGGTTTGTCTCAAAAACACGAGCTGGGCCAAGCTGGTTCTGTCTCTTCTGGGGACTTTGAAACAAGGAATATGGATGGAATTTACCAGTTAAAGTTGGGAACTGTAGCTGAAAGTTCATGAGGAGGCATCAGCAAAGGGAAGCCTTGTTGGTGCAGACTGAAATACAGGAGAGCAGCAAACATCAGATGTTGGTGGCATGGAAAGCAGCAGCCATGTTGGGGTATCTGAGTCACATTAATGGTAGAGCATGGGGGCAAGGATCCAGTGACTAGGACCTTAGAGCCACCGTGAATTCTGAGCGGCCCTCCCCTAGCACCAATCTTTGTGGGGTCTTATCCTGTTGCAACACCACTTTCTGAATTACCTTGGGCAAATAGCTAACCTCTCTATGCCTCACTTTTCTCAACTATAAAATGGAGATCATGATAGAATCTATCTCATAGGCTTGATTATGAAGATTACTGAGGGAGGGCTTAGTACCAGCCTAGGCATATAGCGATTAGTCTATAAATGTTAACTCTAGTCATAATTACTTCCTCCATGATATATTTTATATTACATGAAAATAAATTTGATTGTGTTTGAACTGGCTAGAATGAGAATCTGTTTCTTATAATGAGACCTCAATAAAACAAGCAGATGGTGTTGTTTTCCTTTGAGTTTACCTCAGATATCATCTGTGTTGGTAAAAAGTAGGGGATCTCTGAAAATTCACCATCTAGCATTGGAGCTCTCCTTTTGAGTAAACTCATTTTGATTCTTTGATAAAATAAGATGGTGATTTGTTATAATGGCTCAAATTTAAAGGTAGGTCATTATTGAGAATTTTATATTAAATGAGTTAGTGGTTTTTAGATTTTTTTTTAGGAGAAAGACAAAGAATAATTAGGTAAACCAAGTCCTGAGAACTTAAGGTTCAGAGCCACAGATCCCCCAGGCAAAGATGAAATGCAGAGAGTCAGAGAAAGGGGAGGCCATGAGGTGATCTGCAGAAAGAGCCAAACAACTGTCAGAGAAGTGGGGAAGGAATTATTCCTGTCCCACAGGATAAATTCTCTCTTTTCCATTTTATGCTTCAATCTTTTTCTTTCCAAGTTTCTAATTTAGTCTATAGAAAAATAATTCCCCCTACCTCTGAGATGTTTCTTTTTTTTTTATTATTTTTTTAGTCTTTATTTATTTTTGAGAGAGAGAGAGCACAAGCAGGAGAGGGAGACACAGAATCTGAAGCAGGCTCCAGGCTCTGATCTGTCAGGTACAGAGCCCGATGCGGGGCTCAAACCCACAAACCATGAGATCATTACCTGAGCCAAAGTCGGACACTCAACCGACTGAGCCATCAAGGTGCCCCTGAGCTGTGTTTCTGAATTCACAAGGGAAATCACAGAGAAGGGAGGGCCAATGCCTGACATACAGCATGACCTCAGCAAATATTTGCTTGACCAAATTGAGCATCAAAATGTACTCTGCAGACAACTTTATTAGAAATACTTGTTCCAAAAAACAGATGCTCCCTTTAAAGTACCAGAAATCCAGAGGAAACTAACACAAGGCCTGATGAAAGAGGGACTATAATTGCCTCGATGTTTTTTAGAAGCATTTAGTCATAGCTGCTAATCCACAAAGACTCCCCCAGTTTCTATAGAGACTTAAAAAAGCCCAACTGTACCAAAATTAAAAAAGTGTTAACCTATAGCGGCCAGACCCAGGAATACCAGTTTTACATATGATTCAACATTTTGGGCAGCATAGGCTTCTGTGAGGACAGTGTGGAATAAGAGCCCCAGTGGGGTGGCCTTGAGCTTGTAGCAGGCTCAGTTGCTGGGCAGGTATGTCACTCCTACAGGCTTTGATTTCTTCATTGGTAAAGTGAGGGCACTGAACTTTGGAGATGGTCTTCATGATGCCTTCCTGCTCTAACACTCAGTTGAAGTAGGTCAGGTTCGAATGTTAGATTGTGGGGGAAAATGTAGAAGAAGCAGAAAAGGCAAAGCTCAGAGAAGGTGTCAAACCACAATTGGGGTGTACAGTGATTTTACTGGTGTCTGTGGTAGCCAGCCTACAAGGTGACTCAGAGACTCTTTCCTGGTATTCACACTCTTGGGTAGTCCCCTCCCATCCTGATAGGGCTAACCTATGTGAACAGTAAGATAGGATGGGAGGTGACCGTGTGTGACTTCTGAGACTAAGTCATAAAAGACATTGTGGCTTTCACTTTCTTAGTTCTGTTTCTCTGGGGAAATCCAGCCACCACGTCACGAGGATACTTGAGTATGTGGAAATATAAACATGCGAAGGAACTGAGGCCTCCTGCCAACAACCAGTACCATGTGAGAGAACCGTCTGGGCAGGAGACTCTCCAGCCCCAGTCAAGCCTTCAGATGAAGGTAGCCCCGGTGAGCATCTTGACTAACACTTCATCAGAAACTCAAGCCAGAATCAGCCAGCTAAGCCATTCCTGAATTCCTGAACCACAGAAACTATGTGAGATAACAAATGTTTATTCTTATTTTAAGCTACTAAAAGGCTTGGGATAATTTATTCCACAGTAATACATAGCTGTTTCAATGCCTGTACGAACAATACAGTCGTAGATACAGAATGTTTATATAACATGCACTGGGCATTTCACCATCATTCCTTAATTTTGTTGCTCATTAGAAATTTTATTGAGAACCTATTGTGTGCCACGCACCATACTAGGTGGTGAAATTCAGGAAAAAATACAGTTTCCTGTCATGGAGCAGCTCATAATCTGGGAAGCCAGGGACTGGGTAGGTGGTGGCAAACCATAGATGCTTATAACAGATGCCACTTAATACGCCTGGTTTAGTATTTCATTTTCCATGTCTGCATTTCCATTGAGTGCATCAACTTTGGCTGTGACTTCAGTGGTTGAAGAGAAGGCTTGTCAGTTACTGCCGAATGACTGTGGTTTAAATAGGAGTGATCAATACCATCAGCTCCCCCTTTAGATGCTAATGAACACTTTAACACAGCAGATGTAGACATACAGTACACTGCAGATTAAAATTAAGCACAAAATTAAATTGCTTACACATAGGAAGGAGCCAGTTTGGACATCTTGATGATCAGCCACAACCAGCTGACAGATCTTGAATTGTCCCTGCACCAATGTCAAGCCTCCCCCAGGCTCAGCCAGAGCAGAATCATCCGGCATCAGGAATGTGCCTGGTACCTTTGGGTATGAGAAAGGAAGACTGCCAGGTCAGACTCTGAGTAAAGCTTTATGTGCTTTTAGGAGCAGTCACAGCTGCACTGGGGAGGGCACTAGGATTAGGAACAATTGTGAATCAGTAACAAAACAGAACTTTGGGCTGTGGAAAGGAAAGCCTTATAGTGAGACTCTATAAATGTCTAAAACGACAATATCTATCTGTGAATTTCTTGAACATACCTAGTGTTTGTATTCTCTTTTATTCCTGCAACATGCATTTGTTGAGAGCCTGTGTTTATAGTGCTATACTCTAGAGATTCAAAATGGAAAATCATACAGTTCATTATGATACAATGCTGGTTTCTTGGGAAAAATAGGCTGACCCTTTCCCTGGGGGACTTGACATATCCACAATCTGCTGTCAGTGATAAGCCCCAAATTAATCAGTGTCTCAGAGTTCTCAGGGGCCAACTCTCATTGGCAAAACTCACAAAAGGCTGATGTATAAAGTCAGGATGGCAATTATTTTAACACTAGAAATGCAACTCTAAAGTGGAGGGGAGACTCCTGGTAAGGTCACTTAATAAGCAGAAGATTAAAACAAGGATTTAGATGACTTAATGGTTCGTTAGCCTGATTAATTAATGCATTCATTCGGCAAATAGACCGAGTACCAACTCTATGGTGGGATACACTCATCATCAAGATAGGCACAGTCCCTTGTCTTCATAGATCTGATAGCCTAGTAAGGCGTACAGATAACCAAATTCGGGGACAGTTATAACAATGGGGAATACATATGATTGCATAACCCAAAGTTTCTCATGAGGGAAGGCTTTACCCAGGCCTGGGGATCTTGGAAGGTGTCCTGGAGGCAGTGACATCTTAGCAGAGAGTTGAAGGATGACCTAGCCACACAGTGCTAGGGAAGCTGGATGGAGGGATGGCCAGTTTTGAAGACAAGAAGGAACATGGTGGCAATTCAGTATGACTAGAGCATGGTATTGGATTGTCATGGGAGAGGCCAGTGGTGATGCAGAAGAGCAGGACCATATGACCATCTCCACCGAAGGTTCATATTTCCCTAACTGAGTGGATTCTCATTTCTGTTCGGAAGGGGTTCACCTGGACAGTATTGTCCTGCTTAAGAGGTCTCCATGCATGACTGCACAGATTATGCCCAGCATGAAGGCGTGGCATGGATAGTATGGCTAACCTTTTCCTTTGTGTGTCACCTCATCCTAGGCCTCCAAAGACTGACTACTTCTGGCTGTCTCCAAACCTGCCTCTAAACCTATACCCTGGCCCTCCCACCACCTCTAAAAGATACAGGCTCTCTTTGGATTGCCTCCTACTTCCCGTCTGATTTGCAAACACGTTCTTCAGTCCTAGGAGATACTGCAGCATTTGTGGCCATTCCAGTGATCATATCTCGGAGGTTAGTCTTGCTTCCCTGTCAACACGTTCTTGGGCAGTCCTGCACTGCTCTCACAGAGGGCCTTCGGGGGAGTGGGTTTGGAGGGTTGTGTAGTGGTGCTAGGGAGTGAGTGATAAAAAGGCCTGCAAGAGGAGTACAGAATAGGGAAATCCATTGGAACTGTGGAGAGAGAAGCAGGGTGTCCCCTGGATCTTGAGGCCTGAGTGGGATTTCTCTAATGATAAGGGAAGAATCTGGGCGCCGGGGGAACTGAGGATACAGATCATTGGCTCTGGAGAGTAAATCTTGATGTTAGTTCTGCATGAATGAACTATGAGGTCACGAGTCTTTATTCTTTAACCCTCTTGATTTGGCCATGTATTATTTGGCCAGCTCATTAGTCAAATGGAAAGGGCCATTGAGTAAGAAGTCACTGGTGCCTGCTCCGCTGAAGTCTAGACAGGTTTGGTCGTGAACCTGGCATTTCTTCTACCTCTGGAATCTTAGAAACCAGTTTCAGTAATGGCAAAGAGAGGTGGGCCCAGGGCTTATGCTCTGACTTCCCTAGGGCATCCTAGCCTACCTATAGCCTCTCAAGGTAAGACACTTTATAAGCCTCCTAAGTACAGTGTCTATAATTTAAAATTTCAGTGATGCTAGGTCCTGAACAAGTTGGCACAACCAAATCGTGGCATCCTATAACTGAGCAGTTTCTGAGAGCCAAAATTTCAGCAGCATGCTGTATCTGTACCAGCTTGTTGAGGCGAACTGATGGATTATGGCAAATGTACATGGATTGTGGAAAATGTACATATAAAAGTCATAAAGTAGCTGGTACTTGTGAAGTGGAAAAATCTCAGTGATGTCACAACGCCTGGAGCTGTGTCTGCGACGTTCTGGCTCTGCCACTTTGTGGTACTGGACATTTTGAGTTCCCTGGGACATCTGACTCTATTGGTGAAATATTTTTATCAATACTATATAACTAGTGAGAAATTTTATTTCAAGAATTCCATGAAGTGAATGCCACTGTCCATTTAACTTCCTGATTTTCTATCCAACATAATAAAATTGCCTCTCATTTTTAAAAAATATTTATTTTTGAGAGAGAGAGACAGAGTGTGAGGAGGGGAGGGACAGAGAGAGAGAGAGAGAGAGAGGGAGACACAGAATCTGAAACAGGCTCCAGGCTCGGAGCTGTCAGCACAGAGCCTGATGCTCAAACTCAAGACCGGTGAGATCATGACCTAGGCCGAACTCAACTGACTGAGCCACCCAGGTGCCCCACCTCTTGTTTTCACATTAAATTTTTTATTGTACCAATTTTTTCCCTACAGGATTGGTTCTTTTCAATTTAAGTTTTATATTGAAAGTCTTATATATCAAAAGTTGTTTTGTTCAAATTTTTACCACTTATCACTTGTGCCTTCTGTGGGTACTCTTTGTGGCCATTGTTTTTTAATTTGATTTTCCCAAGTCAGATTTTATCATTCTCGATTTCACTGTGAATAGTTTTCAGTATTGAAGTTTATTTGTTATGGTTTTTATGAACTATATTCATTATTAATTGGTTGAAAATAAGTGTTAGTTTATATTTATTTCTAATGTTAGTCCCTGATAAATAATCTCCAATTTTCCTTTACAGATTTGGGATTATTTGATTATTCAGACTTTTTCTATAGAATTGCTAATTCAGTGACTTTGCAAGAGCAAAATATCTTGCTTTGTTTGGGCTGAGCCTGTATGGAGCCACCCACATAGATTCATTCCAGATTCTGTCAAAACCCTGCTTAACGACCACTAAATCCCCACATTTAGAGATGCTCAACTCAAGTTATATTTTCTTAATTTGTTTCTACTAGAATTTTTTTCTTAAAATATCTTTTTTTTTTTTAATTCACCCGCTTGTAAGTTCTATAGTTTCTCATTATCGGCAGCTGATTTAGTTGGATGGAAAAAAGTTATTTTAATCCTTGCTCTGTTTTTATTTCATCTTTCAACCTGGCGAGCAACTTTTGGTGAATAAGTATCATTAGAAAAAAAAAAAAGACCATCCAACTCTTATTATTTCTTTACAACCAAGAAGCAGATTCCAGACGTTCTAGTTTCGTTTTGACTAGGAGCATTGATGCTAACCAGTATTTTTTCCAAAAGGCATTACAAAGTGGTCAGTTTTGTGTGCTCTTGGGATAACCAATTTGCCCTCAGTTACTACACTAAATAGGGCTGAGGTCATTAAGTCATTACATTATCCGCCTGGATTCTCTTTCCATAGCCCAGGAAAGCAAGAAGTAGAGAAAATAGCCTGTAACAGGCAATCATTTATGTAATGCTTTTTAAACTAGAGTCTTAAATAATTCTCCAAAATGCCCATTTTGGTTAGTAATTAAAGCCATACTTTGTGGTCCCTTCAGACTGACTTAGTTAAGACTCTGTTCTATGTTTAGCCACTTCTCCAATATTCTAATCAAGGAAATTTTATTGCTTATTTGGAAGTGGCATGCCATTAAGATAGCATACTTTCTATTAGCCCATTTTTCTTTAAATTTAGACTCAAAGAACAAGGGAAAATAATAATTGAAAACAGGCCATAGTTGCTATCAGCTTTGTGAAAAAGGATCACGGTGGAGCTTAGAACCATTGGTTAATCATGATGGAAGAGAGCACCTTGCTCTCTGATTTGACCATTCCCCACTGTTTTTGCTTATAAATGCAGGTGGCAAACAATACAGCTTACAAAATTGAATTATTGCATCAACGTTTAAGTCACAGCTTCCCTTGTAAATAAAGATCATTTCCTATAACCTTGACTTTAGTGCTCCCCAAATAAGGTTTTCCCTACCAGGCCCCAGGCACTGTGTTAGAGCAGAGCTGCTCCTCTGGGAACATGCATGGTCCTTGATGACTGGTTTCTACTACAGGAGAACTCGACCCCCTAGAATTATCAGTGTGGCATTTGAATTTCTACAGAGCATTGAGAGTCCTGTGCAGGGCAAAGGACACTTGATATTCAGGGTTAGTGACTGTTGAACAGAACTCAGAATGTATTGGAATAAAACATTTATTTATTTGACCTAAAAGTTTGTTTCCTCCTGACTTTCTGATTTGTAAACAGATGAAGAATTTCCTAAGTTGGGTCTCATAATTCCTGTTCTGAACGCAGGCAGGTTCCTCCCACCTGTACCGTTTACTTCTTTCCCCCCAGCTGCTTAGAGCTTTCTTGCTGCAAGGATGGTGTTTACTGTCTTGCTCTAACAAGGATGTTGGTAATTTTAAATTCCTTTGGCTTGTGATGTTATTTCTCCCACTCTGTCTGTTTCCTTTCAGGTTTTAGATTTCTGACATCCCAGGAGGTCTTTTTGGACTGTTGTTTTTTCCCCCTCTTTGCTTTTCCTTTAGTAAAATGTGGAAAATAATATTCAAAAGCAGTCCTTGGGAGCTTTGGAAAAGCAGTAACCACAAATCTCCTAGGCAGTTTAGATCTTTGGTTTCTGATGTGCCTTAATGAAGGAGATAGGCATCACAATCAACATTAAGTTCAATAACCTCTTTTATTGCCTAAAAATGACAAGCCAAATCACTTCAGCTCTGACCATGATAAGAATCCAAATATCTTACTAAAATAAATACTAACCAGCAGTGTCAAGACTGGCAGGTAAGGCCAGTGAGGCCCTTGCCTAGGGCATGAAATTTAAGGAGGCCTCAAGAAAAACAACAAAAACTCCCAACATCTCAGTAATCAAGATAAATTATATTTTAATGCAGTATTTTTTAAGTTAATGCAAAGATTCATGATGAACAAAATATCAAAGTTTTAAAACAGCATCTACAGTAACAGTGCCTTGCCAAGCCATACTGGAGTCTGAGACAAGAGGGAAAATCAGTAATACTGACCCTATATTTATGTAGAATTTTGACTGTATATCATAGAATTTTTGCATTAATTTTCATTTATTTAAATCTTGCATTAGAGTATGTATCTTGATTACTGAGCTTCCTGGTGCCCCCTTAACTTTTGCACCCAGGACAAGTGCCCCACTGAACCTCCCCCTGGCCCAGGCCCTGCTAACCAGAATGGTGGTGGTTAGGGAAATGAGATGGCATATCCCCTCCTCTCAAAATGTTAATTCAGGAGTATGGGCGTGCGGGTATGTATAGTTATGTTGAAGCCTGGTTATCATCCTTGGGCAACCAACACCCATCATTTTAGCTGTGGTTTGGCTGTAGTCTCAATTAGAAGGCATTTCCTAAGCCCCAAAATGGGAAAGTTGTCTTTTTGTTAATTCTGTCTGAAGATATCAAAATCCATTACATCTTAAAAAAAGAAGAAAAGAAAAGAAAAAGCCTGTTTAAGAAAACTCCTCTAGTTCAGTTCATCAAAAGTTTCTTCTTCCCCGGTAGCTTCCTCTGGCTCTTTCTCTGTTTGTCTTGGCAGGAGAGGGCCGGTGAGGTTTCTTCCGGTATTCCACTTTGGTCCATCCTCCTTCGCTAACTCTGCTCTCCTCTTCACTGGCTCTGGAGTCCGTCTCTGTGTGCACAGGCATCCCCGGTATGGTCCTGGACTGGTGGCAGTCACTTGGGCTTCTCTTGAATTCAGGCGACTGGTGAGTATTAAGTGTGGACTGAGAAACCCTGTAGAATTTTCCAGAATACCTTTCTCTTGAAGGAGTGGAATGCTGACTTTTCCCACTGTACCTTCCCCTAGGAGAAGAACTGAGTGACACACTACCACGCTCGTATTTGTTCTTGCTTCTCTCTGAGTACCGACCCCTCTCTAAAGAGTTGTCACTTGGAAGACTGGAAAAGCCACTGTCCCTGGAGTTGAGGTGCAGAGAAGAGAAGTTCTTGGTCAGTCCATACTGAGTAGGAGAGGAGCTTCTGGATTGGTTTATAGGTGTGATCTGTTGATACTTAATGGGCACCTGGGTCCGCCTTACAGCAGCAGCGTAGGAATCCTGGTCATTGAAATACGGGAAGAACTGTGACCCCAGAATGGGGTTGCTCTGAGAACGCTGTAAAGAAGTGTCAGATGCGATCTGCCGCATCCTCAGAGCGTCCAGCCACTGGAGGTCGGCACCTGCAGAGGAAATGGAAATGAGCATCTTTCAAGCCACTGTAAAGCTGCAGGCCTAGTTCATAAGACTCCCTCGAGATAATTCAAGCCTGTTCGGGATGCTTCAGTCTTTACCATTCAGAGAAGTTCTAGGCTAGGTATAAGGACATTCCCTTTATTACTAGAAACACTTTTTTAAAAATAAGGGTGTTTGTACTTACTGAGTATGTGTTATATGCTTGGCATTGTTCCATAGGCTTTACTTACTTGACCTTATTTAATCCTCTCAATAATCTTCTCAGGTAAGTACTAATAATCTTATTCTATAAACAAGGAGACTACAACTTGGGGGGCCAGGGAACTTGCCCAAGGTCAACTCCGCTAATCCAGGTCTTTCGGCATCTGAATCCCACCTTCTTCCCACTTGGCCATGTTGTCACTTCTAGCAATTGCTGTTGGCGTGTTTTGGATGGTAGGGGCATGTTCAGTAAATGAAAGTCTTTTTGCCAGCAGGCACTTTTCAATCCTCAAGAACCCTTAATGCAGATAAAAGAAATTGGATTCCAGCCAGTTGAGACAGCTAGGGATTTTTTGGAAGAAAGACCATTCACGTCTTCAGAGGAGAGATTCTGAAGTCCAAGAATAAGAATTGTTTTTCCCTCCATGAAAAATGAAGGTTCACAGCAAACAGGAGTTAAGGTAAAAGAAAATGATGAATTAAAACAGGAGGCATTTGATAAGCACTATTTCAGTGAATAAGCCAGTCCCTCCCACCTTGGATCTTTCTGCCGCCCCCAGGGCCTGAATCATATTGCCCACGTTCTTGAACTCCCTCAGAGTCCTCCCAGAGCTATTCTGGCCGTGCGTGTGTCAGGCTCACTCCTCACTCCCAGCAAGCAGCCTCCCTCACTGCCCCGCACAGGTGACCCACACGTCTGAGGCGAGTAACTTGTCCCCATACAGGTGACCTCTTATGTCCAGACACTCCTCACAGCTTCACCCAACTGCAGTGCCTTCTCACCTTCCCCTTGATTTCTCTGAAATTTTAGCTTCTAACAGAGCCCTGATTTTGTCCTGCGTCCAGCCCCCTCCTGGAGCCACGCGCAGTGCGGGACACCGACCACATTCTGGCTGTAGTGGCAGACTCCGATTGGTCTGAGCCACATGCAGCAACGTCGTCTTTAGGACTGACTGGACAGGTTGCTCAGTTCTGGCCGAAGCAACCTGAGGGTGGTCTGCTGGTGGCGTGTAGGCTGGTCTTTGTCACCCCTGGACAGGGGAGCAGGGAAAGCGTCAGCCTCTTGTGGCCTCTGCACAGTGCCGTATCTTTGTGTGGCGACAGTGAATGTGGCGGAGCTAGGTGGCGGGCAAAGGCACACACTGAGACGGCAGAGCGGAAAGAAGGAGAGATGTGTCCCTGGTCCTCAACATGGGTAAGCCATCTTCTCTCACTGCACCCGAATGAGCCCAGCCGCCTTGTGGACTTCTGTAGTCCAGAAGATAACCTATTTTATTACAGCTGAAACCCATGTTTCCGAGATTTGGCATGCCTAGATTGCTGGTCCCTCCTCCCAGTTTTTGATTCATCAGGTCAGGGGTTGGGCTTGAGAATTTGCATTTCTAACAAGTTCCCATTGACCCTGAGGCTATTATTCCTGGGACTACACTTTGGTCCATTTGGGAAGAAGCCAGTTGAAGTTGGATTTTCTGTTAACTTGCAACTAAAAAATATATCTTAACTGATCCAGGTGGTGTCCTCTAAGTTTTCACAGCAAAAAGGAAAAAGAAATACTAGGAAGAAGGAAGGGGGAGGCAAACTAGCTAAAACTGAAGTGAGCCATTAGGGCGGTCACTCTTTCCTTTTATTCTGCAACCTCTCCAGTTAATAATAGAAGGAAACGTTTATCCAAAGCCATTCCACTGGGAGATTGAAGGGTATTGATGATTCTTGACTCTCTTAAGGAAATAATTTGCTTTCTCCCAAAAGATTTAGCTATCAGAGAGGTATAGGATACTTGGTAGACATCTGCTCATTGTCTTCTTTGGGGAAATGTCTTCACCTGTCTCCACCCATATGGCTACAGTTCACTGCATATGATGTCCTCACCACCTCCCTGCCCCACTCTGCTACCCGCCGCCCCCTTCCCTGCTGACAGAGTTAATTGGCCTAGAAGAGAATGCTTGGGGGGAAAAAAAACCGCAACAGTCTTACTCCAGGAAATCTAGAATTGGGACTGTTGAAGTATTTGGTGATTCTCAAAATGGTGGGATTTGAACCATGTAAAACTTGGAGGTGGTTGGGAGCTATTCTGTGTCATGGGGCTGAGGAAACAGAAAACCAGTTTTTAGTAAAAGGGAAAAATATAGCAGAGTGGAGAGAGAGGACCTCCACAGATTTCATAGGAGTGTTGAAGGGATCAAACAGGATCGTAGCAGTAAAATGTGCTCCATAAATATTGATTACTTGGGAGGGGAAAATTATTATAGTAAGAAATCCTTTTAAACGTGATAGTTGGCATGCAAAACAAGATTGTTGGATTAGCAAATAAAAGAACTTAGAAATGCAGTGCACCTGGTAGGACGGGTGGCTAGTGACACTCAACACCTATTACCCGGGTTAGTGGTGTGTAGAAACAGCTTGCCCTAAGAGAGGTTTGAAAATATGTGTGTGGCTGAGAAGGTCTGAACTGATGAAAACTCCAGTGCAGTCACGGTGGCCAAAATGTCTTCTTGTGATTCATTGTGAAAGAAAATAACCAAATCAACTGTGTTGACAAAGAAAGGCAGGTGCTGTCAAAAACTGGTTGGTGAGTTTCAAGTACTGCCCAGTAAGCTGAGCCCCCCTGGCTGGCCCATATGACCTATGAAAAGATCTGGTCCGGTTGGTAAGCCAGTCCTGAGAGTAGAGGACACTTAGCTAGGTCCTCATAACTCAGTGACAGCAGTCATTAGGGCACTTTGTTTCCATGCCACCAAAAAACTTTCTGATATGGCTTCTCAGGTATATTTTCTTACCAGGAAAAATAATGCACTGATCAGGTAACATGTATTTCTGGTTTGCTGGGCAGGTATATTTCTCCTGGTGAAAAGTGAATTGCATGGGGGTTTATGCACCCGTCTCCCACGCATCTGTTAGCTTGTTGGAGTCCTGCAGAGCCTAACTCTGGGTTGTATTAGAGTTTCTAGACATCTACGAAGGTGAAGGTCAGGACCTCTTCCCTGAATCTACCAAATAATGATCAATTTAGCAGCAAGGCAGCCAGCGTTCCCCTGTATAATTTCTAAATTGTTTCAGTGCAGCATCTGTAATTACTGTCACCACTGTTCGTCATATGCATTTCATGTCTTCTCGTTCTCTCTCCTCCCGTACCTTTATTATTCCCCCCCTTCCTCCCTTCCTCCCACCCTTCCCCTATCATTGCTATGCTTTGATGTATCCATGGTGTTCAGGACACAAGAAATTGCCTCAGTAATAGCATTGGTTTCATAGGAATGTTTGCGTGACACAGAAGATTCCTATCTGTCTATGATTTTGGAAACTAAATCTGTCAGTGTACAAATAGACATATATATTCTTATTTACCACTATTAACATAATTATTAATTTTCATCTTTATCTTAGTTATCCAAATACTAAAATTTATTATAACATGCTAATATTTATAAGTCCATAATCACTACTGTTCTTATAGTCCGTTTATAAAACCAATATTCTAAAAATAGAAGAAGGAAGTCTTACATTGTCTGTTCACAGAGTGGCACTTATCCCTGGTGTGAGAGGTTGATACTTAAGGTTTTTGGTCTAGCACACGTCTCGAACTCACCTGAGTCAGACCTGCTTCTAGAGCTGCCCTCTAAGTTGGGGAGTAGTGTCTGAATGGCAAGCTGAACGGCTTTCACTTCATCCTGAGGTTTCGTTTTACTCCACTGAATTGAGTGGACATGTTTAGTGCTCTTTGGAGCTCTGACATCACTCTGTAAAAAGAAGAGAGAGAGAAACTTGCAACGAAATGCTTGTGCTTATAAAACAGGAAGAAAGGAACTTGTTATTATGTCACTCACATTTTACTCCTGATAACACTATTATCATAATGCACTAGGTGAAATATTTGAACAGCCTGCCTAAATATAATCTTATTAAAAGGAAAATGTTTTGTTTGTTGTTTTTATTTTGAGAGAGAGAGGGCACCTGTGCATGCACAAGAGCAGGGGACAGGCAGAGAGAGCAGAAAGAGAGAACCCTAAGGCAGTTCTGTGCTGTCAGCCCAGATCCCAAATGTGGGGCTTGATCCCATGACCCAGAGATCATAAACTGAACCAAAATCAAGAGTCATATGCTTAACTGACTGACCACGCAGATGCCCCTAAAAGGAAAGTTTTGGCTACTTTATTTCTTAGTGGATTATAATAGTTCAAAATGTGGTTGTCATCTCCCGGAATTTATTCTATCTGGCAAACCTCAACTTACCTTTTTGCTTACTGAGGAATGAAAAACAATTTCTTCTGTTTAGAGTGCCTGAAGATAGATTTGAATACATAAAAATCTGACCCCTATTTTGCCCATGACTGCCTTTGATCTTCAAAGTAACTGAATGAGTGTGGGAAGCTTGGTGGATTGATTATCCCCATGGCAGGTGTACGGTAACAGAAGGAAAAGTGAGACTAGGTAGGGAGTTAAAAATAAGGACTAGAGGGGCGTCTGGGTGGCTCAGTCAGTTAACTGTCCGACTTCGGCTCAGGTCATAATCTCGCAGTTTGTGGGTTCGGGCCCTGCGTCAGGCTCTGTGCTGACAGCTCAGAACCTGGAGCCTGTCTTCAGATTCTGTGTCTCCCTCTCTCTCTGCCCTTCCCCAGCTTGCTCTCTCTCTCCTTCTCTCCCTCTCTCTCTCTTAGAAATAAACATTAAAATATAAACATTAAAATAAAATTAATTAAAAATAAAATAAAATTAATTAAATTAAAAATAAACATTAAAAAGTAGTACTTAAAAAATAAGGACTAGAAAAAGGAGAAGATACCAAATCAAGACCAACCGCCTTCTCATCCTGAAACCCTTTATCATTGGGTGTCACAAATCAGGTTCAAGAGCCTCTCAGGCTTTAACGTGGTTATGAAAATATGTTTAAGAAACCCTGAAGTGACAATTATGGACACAAGTAGCAAGTCGTCACAGAGTATAAGAAGGAGGAAGAGGAAGGAGAGAGAAGAAAAGTTACTAAAAAGGCTTTCCTGCATAGTGGGGGCTGGTCAGCAGGTTCCAGAACAGTCTAGATTCTGTGTTCCTCAGGACCAATCAACTGCTCTTGTTCAGGTTTTATGTCCTACAAACAGCACTGTGACAGTTAATGCTATTTCTCAGGCACCTCATCCCCAACAAGCTGTGTTCCCTGACTGGTGAGGATAAGGAACTGTTTGTTGTAATGCTTCTTGGCTTCCAGCATCAGGTCACCCCGGAGAAGTGGACTGTCCAGGGGACAGATTTCTAATGCTGAATCAAAGCCAGTTGGGCAGCTCAGACCACAATGCAGCAGTGCATGGAGTCCAATTTAAGGCCGACTTCCTTCATCTTACTGCTGGGAAGGGGACAGGCAGGACTGCTGAGGAAGGGTGGAAACTATATTTGTAGTCAGAGAACCTGGGTGTGGCTCCACCGACCATCCCAGACCTCAGGACTTCCTCCTATCTCTCTGCGCCTGTTTTCCCTAGCTGCCAAATGACGCTAATGCAGCCTATCTCCCAGTGTTTCTACAAGATTAGTGAGATAAAACAGGTGTAAACTCCTGTTGTAGTGCCTAGGTCTTGGGGAATCCTTACTAAACGTTTCCTGAATGAGTAATCAAATGAATGAATGAAACGCGTGTCCTTTTGATGGCAGATGCATGCTAATATAATATCTCCATGTGTCACGAGATTCTGTGCTCTCCTTCTTCCCTTCCACCCTGGTCCTGCAGGGTTTCTCTACCTTGTGAAGAAGCATTATGTCCCTCCAACCATATAGATGTTACTGAGCTTTTATAAAACATTTTAAATATTCATTTTTGAGAGAGACAGACCGAGAGTGTGTAAGCAGGATTAGGGCACCGGGGGGTGGGGGGGACACAGAATCCAAAGCAGCTGCACGCTCTGAGCTGTTAGCACAGAGCTCAACACGGGCTTGAACCCACAGACTGCAAGATCATGACCTGAGCCAAAGTCGGCCGCTTAACCAACAGAGCCACCCAGGTCCCCTAAGATATTGTTGATTTTAAAAACATAATTAGATTATTTTAAGCAATAGACTGCTTAAAACACCCCGTTGGCTTCCTGTTGTGTTTACAGTAAGTCACATTCCTCACTGTGGTCCCATGAAGCTCTGTGATCCAGCCTACCCCCTTCTCCAGCTTTGTCCTTGTCCTCTGTGCCTCAGGAGCTTGGGCTTTACTTTCCTGTGGGTTCTTGCTGCCTCTTCGCCAGAGGAGAGGCCTTCCCTAACCACCCAGTCTCATGGCCCACGTCTCACTATTTTCTGGTTACCGCTTTTCACTCTCTGCTTATTTGTTACCTATTTATTATCGACCGCCTCTCACTGGAACCTCAAGAGAGAGTATAGATTTAGTCATAATCACAGAACAGTAACTGTCAGTAGGTATTTACTAAATATATGAATTTTAATTTCAGTAGCATATTTTTTAAAGTGTCAGTTCTTCTATTTTTCTATATATTTTTTTCTATATATACTTTCTATAGATTTTTCTATATATTTTATATATGGAATCTCTTTTGATAATAGCCCTCTCCCCCCACCAGGTGATAGTAGGAGTTGTGCTCTGTCCTTGTGAAGAATCACTGATCTACGTGTGAACTCAAAGCACTAAGAAGGCAGAGCTCTGTTTTGATATAACCCCAGGACCTAGCATGTAACACAGCATGTAGAAGATGTTCAATCATTAGCTGATGAATGGATGTATTACTATCTCAATCTTTAGCTAGGTGAGAATATCCTGTTCTCTTTCCTTACCAACATTTCGTTAGAGTAATTATGTTAATCTTCCCATATTCACGTTGGTTAAAGAATTTCTCTTCCAATTTTAAGCACTTTGAGGGAGCTAATACATTCCTACTGAGAAACTGATGGTAAAGCCACCGGCGCCCCACCCTTCCCCAACCCCAGGCTTACCTCATATGTGACAGTGCATTCTACAGTTTGATTTTCCATTATTCCTACATTCCACTTCTCCATTACAAATGGGGGCTGAAAAAACAAAAGTTAGGATGGTATAGAGCCTGCCCTTCCATGGCATGTATCTCTGAGGCCAGCTATGCCATATGCGGTTGGCAAATAGGGGATAATGACAGGTTATCATGAAAGTCATGGTGTTGGTTCACATGTGATTACTCACAACGTGCTAATGATCTGGATGTTAGTTTTCATAAGACCTGTTTTTCTGTAATAATAAACATCTAGTCTTAGTCCCATGATCTTCTCTTTTCTGATATACCTACCACTCAGTCCTATCATTAGGTCAGTCATTATTCATGCTAATGTTTTGAAGCATCGTAGAAAGCTTCTCATAATTAAGAGAAAGCTTTAACGATACAGACTCAGAAGTGCCTTCCTTGAGTGCAAGCAATGGCTGGGTTAGTGGCTTCAACAACCACTCTGCTTTTCATTCCATCAGGCTACCCAGCAAGACTGCGCATGCAGATGAAACTGTGGCGACATTTCCCCGCTGTATGAAATCAAAGGATTAATGAAGACACCTGTGCCTTTCAAGGGGAGACTATGTCACCCCAAAACATGGCACTTTGGCGTGTGTATTATATTTTTAGCTGAAGGCCATCAAAACCCAGCAGACTCAAGAAAAACTTTTACCTCTCCCATAACTGCCTAAAATAATTTAGATAGGGCACCTGGCCCAGAAAGAGAGCTTTTATCAGAGATACTTTTTTTCTTTTAATCTGAAAGACCTATCTGCATGGCAGGGCAAGCTTCTAATTAACAATCATCTGCCCTTATCTTCCTCTGAATTGCCTTCCTCCCCTTTGAAGTCCCAGGCCCCTGGCTCCTTCCTTAGTTCAGGATGGCATGTGTAACCCTCAATTGCCTGACTTGCCCTTGAGTCTCATATCTTTGTGACTCCTGTATGTGCAAAATTAAATTTTTCTCTTGTTAATCTGTCTTATGTTAATTTAATTATTAGACCAGCCCAAGGATTTAGGACACTTTTTTACCCTGACATCTTGGATCCTATTTTAATTTTGATGCAAATGGTCTTTATCATAAGTGAATCTTTACTCTCCTAACCACCCTTTCATTCTACACTTATGGCTACAAATGACTGACTGGCCTTGAGATGGGTACAAAGCACGTGTGGTAGATATTTAACTGGGCTCTTTTTTTTTCTTTTCTTTTTAAAATTAGGATTATTATGATTCTGTTGATGTTAAAAGTTCTACAGATTTTGGATGGTCTGCCCCAACCCTAGTTTTCCTATAAACCCCAGTTAATGTTGGTGTGTGATTTTGTACAAGATGTGGCTCTTTGGGAGTGCATATGGGGCTTATACCAGAAACACCTGTGTTTGGCTTTACAGCTGTACCCCATCATTTTTGCGATGAGCAGCTTCCTTCTGTTAGCAGGCAAGGACTTGGATCTTGCTTCTAAATGGCATAGGCTGGGGGGAAAGAGCAAGGATCTGGCCAGTCTTCAATACATCAAAACATAATGTCCCAACAAAATAAAGGGAAGTTAAAGCCAGATCATAACCTTTACAGATAAATAACACCATTGAAATGACTCCCAGTTACTCAGAAGATTCCGACAATGAATATCAAATCAGTCGACTTGATGAATACACTTATAAATTAAAAGGACTTGGATGTTTAGCAATCTTATGCCTGGGAAGGGAACACATTTGCAAGTCTAATGCTATCGTTTTGAAGACTCTTCACTTCCCCACTTGTATTTGGACCCGGGTTCTTCTGTGCTTCTTCCAACCCCACTTTCTTCACTGCAACCAAATACACAGTTCATCATGTCCTAAAGAATGGCTTCTGTGAAGTTTCAAGTGATGGTTTGGTGGGTAACATGGTCATTCACCTGAGTGGTTGACTTTCTCCTACTGAAGTCTCACATGTACGTCCTCAGTGTTCCTGGGACAGAACTGATTTTTTCCCCCATGTTGAGGAGAAGCTAAGCATTTCTCTGAGTCCGTCTTCTGTGCTGTGAAGAGCATACTTCTACCACTGACCCTAAAGTAGTGAGGTGTTCTCTGGCCAGAGGTGTGAACTCGAGGAGGCCAGAAGGCATCAACAGGTGCCTCAGTCATGAAAGCCTTCCTCTGTACACGTTTTTCGAAGTTTAAAAAATGACCTCAAAATTGAGGTAAATATTTTCACTATTGCCATTTTCCTTCCTTTAACAGATGACAGAGTAAGCATAAAAAAATAAGAGAAGAAAATTTTTAAAAATGACACTTTCTTGTAGTACTTTTTAGTTCACATAGCATACATGGAATTTTAACAAAAAACTATTATGATCTCAATCTGCTAAATAAAATGTGCCTTTCCACAGGCAGCGTGAGGCTGAGCTGACGTGAACATGGACAAGCACAAAGGCACGCTGCTGGGGGATTTTAATGTCTTTGTTTGATATCTGTGAATTCAAAAAAGCTTTTAAGCCGTAAATAGAACCCTACCTTTGTCATCTTTAAAATCTCGGCATCAGGTAGGTTAGTGGTGAATGTCACGTCTTTGATGTAGGTTATTGCAATTTCATCCCCGTCCATCTCCATATACATTTTCCACTTACAATCCTGGAATTGAAAGCAAAATTATCGAATTTCAGAAAGTGAAACAATTTTTTCTCACCTCAATGTTTTATAACACACTTTTCTAAATGAAATACTATTGAAGTAATTTTTTTCCTTTTTTAGAAAAAGGACATGAAATTAGATCTCTTTATATATTTAAATAACCCCCAGTTAGTGCATTCTTGAGACATAATTTGTCTTTGTAAATGTCCTATTGTTATAGGAGTTGCAAACTCAAAATCCTAAAGGGATTCCTACATATTGTAGGAATATTTTTTTCATTCGTACAAAGAAATGTGGACTTCCCATTTTGAAATACAAGGCCCTCTTGATTTAACTTTTACTTTTCCAGTGTTGATAATAATATGGGCTCAAGAAATAGCTCACTTTCCTCCTAACAGGAGGGAACTGCAAATATGATGTATGGCAACTGATAACTAGCCCATGTGTTGGGGAGTTACGGGAGGGTTAGGGCTCTGGGGGTCCTAGGGCAGCTGTCCTAGAGGGACGGCCATCACTCAGCTTCTGTTGCTTGTCCCCATCTGGGAATATGACCTCAGTCTTGCTAGCTCCTTTAATGTTCCACAAAAAGCTGGATATCTGGATTCTTATGTAAAACCTTTAGCTTTTAAAAAATGATGTTATGTTAATTAAATTTTCAGTAAAATCACCATGTAGTGCAAAAGGGCTCTACATCATTAGTCACCAGGGATTAAAATGTCACCACAATAAGATGCCACTATATGCCCACCAAACAGCTAAGGTTGATAACATCCAATGTTGGCCAGGATTTTGAGCTACTGGATTGCTGGTGGAAGTGTAAATGGTACAATCACTTTGGGGAGAGCTTTGGCAATTTATTATAAACATATCTATATGTATAAACATACACTTATTCGATGACCCAGAAATTCAACTCCTAGATATTTATCCAAGAGAAATGAAAAAAGACTTGTACAGTGTCATTCTGAGCAGCTTTATCATAATAGCCCCCCAAAAAACAAAAACTAACCTAAACTAAAAACTCCCTAGAAACAAGTCAGGTGTTCCTTAGGAGAATGAATGAAGTGTCATATATTTGTAGAATGGACTGTGACTCAGCAACACAAAGGAACAGATCACTGACACCTGCAACACCGTGGATAAATCTCATGAACCATTTCAGGGAGTGAATAAAGTCTTATACAAAAAAAAAAAGAACATACTAAGGATTCCATTTATATGACATTCTAGAACAGATAAAACCAATCTACAGTGGAAGAAAATTCAGAAAAGTGGTTCTTCTGCATATGGGGACTGACTGGGAAGGGGCATGGTGAGATTTTTCTGGGGTTGCTAATCCTCTGTTCACAGGGGTTTGAGTTACATCGGCATATGGATTGGTCAAAATTCAGCAAATGAATACTTAAGATGTTCTTATTGAACGCTAGCACACCTAGGTGTTTAAGAGGAAGTGTATTGGCGTCTGCAAATTACTTTGACATGCAAAGATTGACGTAAGCCTAGAGTGATAGATGGACAGATATGTGATAAGGCAAGTAGAATAAAATGTTAATGGCTGAATCTCAGAGGTGAGTAGAGGAGGGTTCATTATAAATATTTTTAACTTGGCTGTATGAATAATTTAATAATAAAAATGTTGGGAGATAAACACTGTGTGTGCAATGAAAAGGAAAAACACGCCATATCTTTGCACCAAATTTGACCCCTGAACCATAAATTCATCTTCTCTTTTATGTTACTTAAAGAATGAAGGATTCTGAGAGGTTAAGGATATGTACTGAGCACCTTACATGCTGAAACTAGAAAATGCTCTCATAGGAGTAGACCTGGAATGTCTCCTGAACAAGCTCTGACAAAATTATTATGGAAAAGCACTAACAAGGAGGCTGTTGAAAACCTGTTGGCTTCAGCAGGAAGCTGGGGGAGCCCTTTGTTTTCGGAAAACTTCTAGACAAATTGGAGAACCAAACAGGGCCGGTGCCTGAGGGGAGTGACCCTCTTTGCCCAACCACATTCACAGGATGGAGAGCCAATTAGTGAAGGAAAAGGTCTATTCAGTAATGTGAAAACCCAGCTTTCAGTTAGCAGAAGTCAGATCAGTCACTCAGAATGGACAGATCTCTCAGTATTGCTTTGTTTTGGGGCCGCACCCCTGGCAGCGGGAGCCCTGAGGTAACTGGGCAGGATAATGACTCTTTGGAGTCATGATTGCACTTCTCAGACATGGCAAGAGCCTCCTCAAGCAGTGGCTGGAATAAAAAGCCTTAGGAAAGACGAGGTGACTTAGTTGTTTCTCTTACCTATCCAGTTTTGGAATGAAGTTAGCCAAATCACAGGTGAAAGACCTCAGGCTATGTGTAAATGCCCGATACCCTCTGCTCGGCTCTTCCACCTCACAGCCTGACTCTCCGTGACCTCAGGGCCGCCGCCAGACCCCTCCAGTGCACACACGCAGAGGAGCTCTCTGTTGAGAAGGAGCTGACAGGTGGAGTGCTTCATCTGCGCCAGGCTGCTGGCTACTTACTTTCTGCTATTTTTGTTTGAGATCCACAGTAACCCTGAGTTAGGTTTATTTTCCCCTTAGGTGAGAAAAATGAGGCTCAGATCAATAAAGGAATTTTCCTAGGGTTTCCTGGCCAGTAAGTGGTAGGGGTGGGATTATAATAGCAGAAGGCTGCCTGGCTCCAGAGTTGGAGGAGCTACCAATAGGGAAGCGCAATTGGGAGAGGTGGCCTGGGGTACCCACTGGGCGGTTCTCAGGGCTCCACAGAGGGACCGGCTATTGACAACAGGCAGGTAGGGGAAGGACCGGGGAAGATTTTGCTTGTAACCGAAAAAGCAAGTGGCCACAGGTCCTCTCCTGCAGCAGCTGCTTCCCTGTTCCCCAGAGTCCAACTTGGAGAAACAAGGGTCCCCATAATGGGGTTATAGACCTTTTTACTTTTCAAATTCTTTCTCTTATCTGAAAGAAAGGCTTTTTACCTGAACCATAAAAGATAGCGACAGAAGCAATAAAACTATACTCAAAGGCATTATAAGACAAGGGGGGCATTATCCATTTCATTAAATTACAAAGCTGGGTGGGAAAGGAAAAGAATATGCAGTGTTCACTTAAATCATTAACTTAATATGTCAGTGCCCTGACGTAATTGCTAGGTTTTTTGGGGGGCATCTGCGATTTCACTGTTACCTAGTTAAGAAAAGTAACCCTCAAATCAAGTCATGGAATTCTTTAAATTCTGCTCAATTTCCTATTACCCTCAGGTATTCCCAGCATTTTTGCTACACAGTGAGTCATTAAGTTGTCAATGAATTGCATTGCTCACAACTGCCAGGATTTAAACAAGGTATTGAATTCCACAGGGCCCAACAGAGACAGGATGCCATGTAATGAGTTCTTGGCCAATCGATCACTGAAAGGGTTTTCCTAACAGTGAGATGAATTAAATCATCAAGAACATCACTAAAAGTAACAACTGAATGTATTTATGAGTCTGATATAGGACCTTACATGCAAAATTGCTACCTTTTCGGTTTCTGGGTAGTGGTAGGGACCAGGTGGTGGGAATGTGGGCTCAGATTTAAAAGCCATTCAGTTTTAGCAGGGTGAACTATTGATTTGGGCTTGATGTGAGTGACAGAAATGTGGGTATTGATTTATGAATCGGAAACATTCAAGAGTCACTTTGGACGACTTGTGAACAACTCTCAGTCCTGACAGGCAGAAATCAAAAGCAGACAGCTCTGCATTCTGAGAACCCATGGGGGCCCGAGAGGACTTCTTTCCCAAAACCATTTCACTCCTGGCAGTCTGAAATGGCCCTGTTACTCATTTGGTTTAAATGGTGGATGATGATTATTAAGCTATAATATAGAAAAAGCGTATACATTAAGCCATTGCTGGGGGGAGTAGCCGGGAATGAGGTGAAATATGACAGTTGAAAGTCCAGCTGCTGAGCTTGAATCCCATTTCTGTCACTTTCCCCCAACTTTAGCGCACTTACATAACCTAAGTGTTATATAAGTTTGGACCTAAGTGTTTTTATTCACAAGTGTGTTATATGATGATTAAATGAGATAATGTAAATAAAGTGCCCAGCACAGTGCCAGAGCCAAATGAGGCGCTTGGAGAGGAGTAGTTGTAATTATCGTTACCAACATTACTCACCAACACAGCTCTAATTAGTTTATTAGACTAGCCAGCCCACTATCTAGCAGCGGTCTAAGGGAACGGGCCAGAAGCTGAGTAAGCTTTGACAGGCAGGAAGAGACAATGTTTAGAAAAGGTCTCTGACCAGAATAGGCAGTTGTGGTCAGAGCATGTTACTTGGGCAGGAGTTTGGGCACCCAGAGGGCACCGAATAAATCTGGTGCCTGGGAATTATCAGTGTTGAGGGAAAAAAAAAAAAAGATGCAGGCAGTGGTAACATAACAACAACTGGTCTTACAAAATAAACAGAAGGAATTAAACTTGTGTCTTCTTACATATATGGATTATAGAACACCAGTTCTATGTCCTTTCCTGCTTCAACAGGTCCTAATGCAACCCTACCAGTAGGAACCATCGGATGTCCGGAGGACAATAGCTATGAAATGGGACTGACAGCCTAAGAGTCTTATCTTGATGAGGAGACTGAAGTATAGAGAGATGAGGAAATGTGACCAAGATCTCATGGACAGCAGGAGATGGAGTTCGGAACTGATTTAAGGTAGTCTCTTGGTGCTATGAAGAGCAGGTCTCCAAACCCTCAGTCTTTTCTGAATCCCAAACTTCTCCTCGTTACGGGTTAAACAAAAGTAAAAATTACGTCACAGAGGAGTTCCATCCTCCAGAGTCAACGAACAGTCCAGATTATGTTGGTGACTTTCTTTTAAGTCTCATGGCAGAGACTGAAATACGGAGTCTCTAATAAGTCCAGCATAGCCCATGATCCCTCCATTACTGACAAAGATCATTGTTAAAAATGTATATGGTGCCATTCCACCATCTTTATGCTTCTTTCCTTGATTTCTCTGGCCAGCATTTGGAATCGCAGACACTTTCACCAGCCCGGGCCTAGGCTTCACGGCTCGACACGACTTCCACTCTCCAGACCAGAAAAAACCCACTCCCATCTAGTTGCACAAGCAGATCCTGGGGCCAGGTCCTGACTACTGTGGGTTTCTAGTTCATGACCAGACCCCCACCCAAGCGAACAGTGTCACTCTCAAATTTGTATCTTGATGCTTGTTTCTAGTGAATGCCATTAGTAACCAGTCGGAAAAAGGCACTGGCATATGAGCAGTGGTTGGCCCTGGAATGTTCTTTGCTTTGAATAGAAAAAAAAAAAAAATGGTGATCCAAACCTTTCCACTGACTGGATCATCTGCCTCTCAGTGCAAATCTACAAGAAATGAATGGAATTTCGTTGGGAAGAGTTTGAAACTGATGAAAAGAATGACAGCTCTGTTGGGTGCCCAGGATATGTACTATTTATCTGGGCAGCTGCTGAAATACCTGGGTAATTTTAGAAGCAAGTGTGTGGTTAATGGAGGAGGAGAAAGCATTCCATTTGAACTGCTTCTGTATTGCCAATTATGTTAAAAAATTTTCTGAATTAAGATTACTGGCCAAGTAAAACAGAAACTCTTAACACTCTGAAGATAAAATCCTAAACAACACTCAGTTAATGCTAGATTAAGTATCTCTTTGTGAGAAATCACTATTACATTCTTTGCAAGCTGTTTAAAATTCTTTGGAGTTCCAAGCTAGTACAAGTGATTCCAAACATAGACATCCCTTCTCCCTCCCACAAAAAAAAAAAAAAAAGGGAGGGAGTAAAAGAAATGATCCATATGGAGGTAAATTTTACAAGTAGAAAAAGGATGGAAGATAGCATAGAAATTAACTTTAAATACTGTTTCAAGTTCTGGGCAGTTCAGAGGCAATGCTCTCTCTCTCTTTTCCTACTTAAAAATTTTTTGCAAATGTGAACAGTGTAGATAAATCATAGAGACTCTAGGGCCAAGATTATTCAGGACATTTTAGAAGAAAACAGACCCCACATTAGGCTTTCAGATTCCCACTTCTACCTGAAAGTTGCAGACAAAAACATTTTTGATAGTGTTTTTTTATTGAGGTGTATACGTTGCAAACAGTAAAATGCACAGATTTTTAAGAGCACAGTTCAGTGAATTTTGACCTAGTACATACCAGCGTAACCACCCCAACAAGCCAGACAGTCCCACTGCCCTAGAAAGTTTCCTGGGGTTCCCGCCCCGCAGACCTTCCCCGCACAGGCGGAGGTGCGCACACTCACTTCCCTCACCATAGTTAATTTTGCCTGCTCTATAACCCGACAAAATGGGAACTTCAGAGTATGTACTTGTCTGTGTTTGGCTTCTTTACTTGGCATAATGTTGAGATTTGTCCATGTTAGTTAACCTTTCCAGCCTTACCCTGTTATTGATAGCCATGTCTCCACTTTACAGATGAGTAGACTGTGGCTCAGAAAATGCAGAGATTTGCGGCCAGTGCGCCTGGCTGCACCAGGGCCGCAGTTTAGTTCCTGGGCATGCCCCGTCTAGTGGTAAAGACACTGAGTTTTCAAATCCTATCTCTGTCTTCCCTCCTTCCCCCAGTTAGGAGAAAAGGTGAAACCACCAGAGATTGCTCAGGATTCTAGCAAAGAGGCCTCTTCACCTTAAAAAGACCTGCAGAGGCAACATTTTAAAATTGAAAATAGAGGTTGAAATAAACTTTTTAAGATTCAAGAAGGAGGGGGTGACGGAGGGGTTAGGGGGTGGGAGGGAAACTGTCTCCTAGCAGGTGACTGTTGGAAAATGTAAGAAGTAACACAAGATGAAATAAAAATGCGGTGGAAATGTTGGTCATGCTGGTATTAAAAGTAGTAAGATGTTGATGATTTAGCCTCCGAAGGCTCCTTTGCACACGCTGCTATTATCTAGCTCAGCTGCTGAGACCTGCTGTTTTAAAGGCAGGAGAGTGGAGCATCCCACGATAGCACCTGGGTTATTTGTCATTATGTATCACCCCGCTACTCTCTGTTTTATTATGCTGCCTTTAAAAAGAAGATAATGCAAGTATGGTTAATTTGCTTCTCTTCTTTATCCGTACGGTGTCATGACCCATCACGGCTTTGTCCCGCGAGATTTGTTTTTCAACCAAAAAGAAATCCACAAGAAACTCTCCCTAAAAATTCCATTAATAACCTCTTTCAGCGTGTATAGGTTGCAGGGTCTGGAACTAAGAATGTTTTAATCTCTTCAGCAAAACAATGTCTCATAATGATGTACAGGACTATTGCTGTACTGATGAAGAATCATACATAATTCAGCACCTTTCACTTGGCACCACTGTGATGTCCTCATTAGCCGTGGCTCACAGTGTCTGTCAGATGGTGTCCATGCGAACGCAGGCATTATATTGTCTTTGAGATGTGCAGCTGCTTCCATGACACTGCCAGTATATAAAAACATGACGCCAGTTTGTTTTATTTAGTGCTAAACCTTCCAGTTTGTAAAAACAAGGCTGACACAGAGCCTGACATGAGGCAGTGAAAATAATTAGCTCTCATTTTCTCAGCCTCCTATTTCCTTCTCCCTGCTGTGTTCTCTTTCCACTAAACCACCACATGTCAGTCGAAATGGGAGGCAATTAGTGGGCTCATTTCAGTCCCCACAACTGTGCTGAAAAGAAAGTATTTATGATGGCACAATGAACAGCTGAAAGATTAAATAACATTTGCCTTTTGAAAAGAAAATGACTTCTAGCTAAATGGGCAATTTTTGATTATTCTCAAACAAGCTTAGAGTAGTTGGTTTTTAAAATACAAGAAAGGAAAATGAGTCATTTTTAGGTGAAAGAATCAAATAAAACTTGACACAGTAATGCAAATAACTGATGTTTTATTGCAAAATATGTAAATGCGTTATACCCTTAACAATGGCTTGTGTCTAAGGTCAGGGCAGATTGGTGCCAGCTAGACACCAGTAGAGATAAGGTTGTTATATTGCCTTTTGGGGGGTTGTTATTCGAGTTATGTATGAAAAAAGATGATGTTAAAGTAAAAGAAATCAAGTGAGACCTACTCTCAATATGATGCATTACACAGTACCTGAAATGGTTCAGATGTTAGCTGACATGTTTGGAAAGGACTTTTTCGGGTTTTGTTGTTTTTTTTTTTAACTCTTTTTAAAAGTGGAAGGTACTGGGTATTCATCTTAGGAAAAAAAAAAGTAAGTCTTGTTACGGATTTTGAATAATTAAGAATCTGTTCTCAAGACTAGGTTTCTTAACCAACATAGAAGGTGTTCTAGCTTACCTAATTACTGCTTATAAGCTTTTAAAAATGCTAACAAATGGGCTGCAAGTTGACTTTTACCCAGGACACTCAAAATATAAAAACAGCTCTTCTGACTACTAACTTCCCCTCCCTTGCCAGGACTTCAGAGGTGATGCCAAAAATTAATGACTTTTGAAGAAAAACCACTGGCCTGGTTGGTAGGCATTGTTTACCCTTTGAGCTGTCCTCAGCCCAGATCCTGATGTCCAGGATTGATAACGGCTGTCGTACATCTTTGCTTTTCCAATGTGGTGCTTTTCATTTCATTTCACATTATCAGTCCCTATTATAATTGATTATCCTCAAGACCTAGTTTTCCGTTCAGAAAACTCAAGTCATTGTGAGTTACCAAGGTCTTCTCTCTTTCAGTGGCTTTGGGAAACCTGCCTCTAGAAGTAAAGATGTCCTGTCCTCAATGAGAGTCAACAACTGTGACTGTTCAAACATTTTAAAAAGACAATCACAGATTTACGTTTTGTTTCTCTGTTTCCGTAAGTAGTATATTCTTACTCTTTACAAAATCAAATCCTAATTTTTAAGTCCTAATGCGGAGTCATCGTATCTGTATGAGCCAATGGCAACCCAAGGAGATCTGAGCCAACCATGGATTCGCTGGGAAGCTAGAGCTCTCTGTGAGCTAACTACACATATGATTATAGCTGGAAACCAGCAATAATGTGTTTGTCGTGTGGTCGTACCTATGTTTTGTCATGTATACTTCCTTGCTATTCACTATCTTAAAAGGAATTCAGGGTCTTGATGAAGAAGACCACAGGGACCAGCGGTGTGCTGGAGCCCCCCTCACAAGCTGGTTGCTCATACTTCTTCCCAACGTGACGTTCGGTAACTTGAAATTGGCCCTGGTGAAGATATTCATACCATGGAGATGGGCAAACACTACAAGTCAGGACCATTTCCCCCATTGTTAGACATCTTCTAGTGTGGCTTTTCCACATGTGATTATCCCTCTATCAGCAAGTCTGTGCTGAGCAGCTCTGCGCTGGGCCTGTAAGCAGCGGCTTGACCTGTTTGATGAAGTGTAGCCCCACTGTGATTAGAAATATGCAGCAAGTTCATGCAGTCACATTCTAAGCCGCATTTGCTCCTTGGCTGTCAATTAAAAGTTGTATTTCTTACAGAACCCTGCCTCTCTGCAGCCTCATATACCTAGGTGCTCTGACACGTGTGTGTGCGTGTACTTTGCCCCTGAAGAATAGTTGGTCATGGGAAATAAGCTTCCTTACACTGCATTTTTAATAAATGCAAGATAAGTCAAAGTAAAGCATTGCTTTTAGCTGTTCTGAAATTTACAAAAAGTGTTGGCTTTTTTTTTTTTACTTCCTTACAAAATCCTTTTCTTTGTGCTCTGTTATTTTATTCATGTTTATCTATTCATTTATAAAAATTACACAATAGGGGAGAAAAAAGCCCCTTTGACAGTTTTTGATATTTACAGTGCTCTGAGAAAAAGCCTGTAGATTCAATTAAGTTTATTAAATGTAACATTTTATAAGCGATCCAGTAATAAAGACCTAAAAGCACAATAGTAGGTGGGAAGTATTTGTAACAAACGGTGTTTCTCACCTAGAGAGGAAAGGAGCAGAGAAGCAGAACTACTGACTGAATTGCTTCTAGTGAGGTGTGGGAGGAGAAAGGGGGGCAGGGTGGACAGAAGAAGCCTTTGGCTTTGGTGGGGGCCGTTACTCTGCTTCTACACCTTCAAGATTTTATTCTTTATTTTGTCTAACTCACTGGCTTGCTCCTTCAGAATATTGCTCAAAAGGAAATCAGAAATGGTGATCCTCTGGTAGGAGGTACAGGAGTCCAGAAGACTGTGTCTACTTCAGGGCCCACGGTAGCCAGGATGCTGGCAGAGACAGGGTGTCGTTTCCCAGGCTTCTCCCCTGTCCACCGTGGGTCATCAACTTAGACCCACCGGTTTCCATGCCCCACGGGGGAGGGGAGGGGTAAGGACTCCAGGGACCAAGCCTGTGACTGTCCAGCACCTCTAAGGAAAGCATAGCTCCCCACGTAGTTCCTTCATAACCTTGCTTTTGAATTTTAATGCACAGTCTCAAGAAAGTTTCTTGGTGAGAAAACTGCTGGGCGATTTGATAGTTTATTCCTTGGCAATTTGAGAAGCAATATTCCTGACTGGCAAGTTTCTACGAGATACAGCAGTAAACTCTATGGAGCTGAATATTTCAGTAAAAGAAAGGGTGGTTGCCACCTTGAGGGGGAGTTCGGTGCACGAAGCTGAGATTATGGAAACCTTTTTCCTTTGTGCCAAGTGGAACGTCTTAGATTACAACGCACAAGGCATTTCCCACACAAAACAAAAGATGGTAATTTAGTATTGAGTGACTCCCAAATTATCTTTTTATTACCAATATATCTATTTTGAGGGGATGATGCTACTTTCTAGAAAGGGGCAGTAGGACACACAGGTTGAGTCCTTGGACTAGATCTTCCCCTAAATAGGTGAGGACTCTGGGCAAACAGCTTTATCTCTCCCTCCCTCAGTGGGATGGTGGCTTATACCAATTCCATGAGAAGAAAGTTTGCAAGGCACTTACCACAGTGTCTGGCAGAGGTGTGAAGTAATAAGTATCACAAGCATTTCAAACCTGAGCACAGGAAAATTTTGAGCTGAGAAAGACCCAATTTCTGCCAATTCCACTGTCATAATTTCAAGTTCAAGTTTGCCTCAACATATAGCATTATTTAAATTAATAATTTCCTCATTAGAAATAGCTCAAAAACATGCGTAAACCCCATTCTCACTTTTTATTCATTTAAATTGCCAGTGATGCCTTTGGTCCAATTCTGTTTTCCCTGCCAGTTGGCTGCACCTCAACAAGGAAAGAAGAAACGTGTATTTCATTCGTGCGAGAATCCTTTAAGTATGCATGGGGTTTTGGTCTGCTGAGGTCCTGCTTATCCAGAGGGCGAGGCAGTAAAGACGCATCACAGCAAGGCGTCATGCGGTGGCCCCTGGCCATGCTAGCAGGCACATAGGAACTCAGACGGAAATGGCTTTCCTCAGTTGAGCAAATCAACCTCACTTTTGTGCCAGAAGCCATCCGGTTGTAAAATGAGACTAAAAAAGAGCATTGCATCTGAATTCTTAGAGAACAGAAGGTTGATAGGTCTTACAATGGAAGGGTTTCTCCTCTACATGAATTTGAGTATCTGTGGATAAGATCATATTTTCATGGTTTCCTCCTGGAAAGCTTTCATGTTATTTGTAAAAGGAAAGGTGAAATGGCCAGGCAGACCTCCCTGATATGCAAACCCCAGTTTGAGAGAACTTGCAAAGCATCAGTGTCCTCTAGTAACTTACTCTAGTCACGGAGAGGCTTCACCTTTTCTGTGATGATGGGTTTATGAGAACTCAGTGGGGATTTTGAGGATGTCCTTTTTTTCTTCGGTTCTACCTTTAAAGGTCAAGGCAATAAGGTTTTCATGTGAGGAATTGGAATTTCAAATGTTGGGGGGGAAATGTTTCATAATATTAGGGTGTAGGCTGGCATAACTGGGTAGTTTAGACCCGGACAGTAATTTATTCTAGGATTATTTCATGAAAATGTACAGATGGCTTAAATCTCTTGGGACAGGTCTGCGGGCTGGCACATGTTTAATAAGAAGGTAGTGATAAAGATGTAACTTCCAGTCTCAGCTCTGTCCTCACCCCATCTAAGGCCGGCCACAGGCTTCCTCTTGCTCTGTTTCCTGATCAGTAATGACAGTACCGTACCTTAAGCATCTCGCAGAAATGCCAAGAGGATAAATGAGATGACATTTATGAAATAACTTGAGCTCTTTAGCACGAAGTGCTAAGTATAAGCTTTTAAACATTATATTCAGGAGATTATTTGCAAATGACCGTGAACCTCTTCGAGCCTTGTTTCAAAACTCACCCCTTCCAAAAAAGCTTTTCCTGGTTAACGTCATACATTCCAGTCACTTCTATTTTTAATTAAAAAACAATTTTTTTTTTTAATTTTAGAGGGAGGGAGAGTGCATGTGCCTGAACTGGAGAGAGGGGTAGAGGGACAGAAAGAGAATCTTAAACAGGCTCCACACTCAGCACAGAGCCCGCCAGTCACTTCTTTATACTTTTAGCACCGTGGCGTGATATCCACATTGTACATTTCACTTTTGATCTCTTACGTCAGAACATCATCTGCCCAGCTGCCCACACTAGAAACCCGGCAACATCCTGGCTCCTTTTCCCACCCCGATGCCATTTCCAGCTGGTGACCCGGTGTCATCAGTTCTCTGTCAAGGTCCTCGGACTCCTGGCGTTTCCACAGCACTGCCATAGCCTCCTCTCCTTGTCCCCTTTAACCTGCTTGTCCGCACTGCCCGCTAATGGGTCGTTTTCACTTTAGCCTGGTCCCTTTCCAGTGCACCCTCGCCTGTGCTTTTGAGAAATATTTATTTGCTTCTCAAAAAAATTTTTAAATATTTTATTTTTAGGTAATCTCTACACACATGGGGCTTGGACTCATGACTCCAAGATCGAGAGTCGCATGCTCTACTAACTGAGCCCGTTAGGTGCCCCTGAAAGAGCTTTTAAAAACACAAAACTGATCCTGTCTATTCCCTGCTTAAAACTCTTCAAACTCCTTTGTTTAGCACCTAAGATCGTACTTTCTCTTGTCACCAGCCTCTGTTCTGGCCTAACTCTTACCACACTAGTCCCCCTACGTCATGCTGAGCCCCAGAGGCAGTGATGCTTGAGGCGAGTCGTGTGGTCCGTAGAAATTGGCCTAAAGAAGAGCTCCGTGTGCCTTCCCGGCCTCACGCTCCTGACTTTTGCATATGCCAGCTGTTCCTTTTGCCTTTCAGGTCTTCTCCCTACCTAGTAATTCCTAATAGTTTTAAAATTTTAGTGGAAGCATCATTTCTACCCAAAGACCTTAAGACCCATTCTGATCTCCTTACGTGTCTGCTTTTAACACGTAGCCAGTATGCTTCCATTGAATGAGGTGCTTGATGTTGTTAAAAAAGAAAAGAAAGAAAAGCATCATTCTGTACTAAAACTATTCATTGATCTTGTCTGTTTCTTCCAATCAGCAAAGGGTCCTTGCAAGCGGGGGACTGTACTTTTTGATTTTGTATTCTGACCTTCCGGCAGAGAGCCAGGTCCCCCAGGAAACGTCTGCTGAATGCATGGTTGAAATTATGACTCTGTAGGCATGACCACGGATCAACAAGCTGTCAAAAGCTCTAGTGACTTTAGGCCTTGTGAAACCTCGGGTTCAAGAAGTCTACACACTGTGGACAAACCAGACCACTGTATTTGGTCTCCAGTATCATTTATACCTTCTAAATTTTTACAAAAAATGTTTTTTACTTTTCTACATTAATAAGTCATTTCTTTGTTAATTGTAAGTTCTTTTTTAAAAAAAAATGTTTAATGTTCATTTATTTTTGAGAGACACAGCATGAGCAGGAGAGGGGCAGAGAGACACACACAGAATCTGAAGCAGGCTCCAGGCTGCAAGCTGTCAGCACAGAGCCCGACGCGGGGTGAGAACTCACAAACTGCGAGATCATGACCTGAGCCAAAGTCAGACACTTAACCGACTGAGCCATCCAACCACCCAGTTATTTTCTTAATTGAAACTAATTTTGACAAGTCTCCCTCAAAAAAATCCCTCCCTCTTCTTTGACCACGTACAAGCCATAAAATGGCTTAAACAAAGAGCACTAAGTCCCATGAAGTCGAGGATATCAAAGAGGGCAAATTAAAATATGTAATTTGTTTATCATCACATGGACTGGGGAGTGCCCACAGCTACAGAATCTCTGGGCTAGCAGGGCGCCTGGTTGTGGTTGGAGAGAGAGGATCTTACTCTGCTGCCCGCCTTTCTGTAGCTGCTTCTAACAACAGGAATGACCAGACCATGACCCATCACAGGAAGAAAGGAAAAGTGTTCGATTACGAGAAACCTGGAGTCCCAGCAGCTTTCACTCAGCCAGGTGCTGCTGCTGCTGCTGCTGCTTTTTTTTTTTGTTTGTTTTTTAACTCAACCAGCTTCTATGGTAAAACCAGGGAGATAAAGATTTCCACTCAGCAAAAGCACTGATAGATCTGTAGTGGTGCGGGCAGGACACTGTCAGGCATCTAGAAAGTGTCATTTTTGAAGTCTTCACCCCCTCAAAACCATTGCCAGTCACCCCCAAACACTGCTTTCAGGAATGGCCTGGGGTGCGCACTGTGTAATTCGGGACAGGCCACGGGCAGCTGAGCCTACGCTCACGCTGCCAGGGCCACCGGCTCTGGGCTGCAAGGAGCTGTATTCCCAAGGTCTCTTAGCTGCTGCCTCCAAAGAAAAGTACAAATGGCGCCGTAGGTAAGCGCTTGGTTCTGGGATCAGAGAGGCCTGCATTCAAGCCTCATCTCTCTACCTGCTATCCAGGTGACCCTTGGGTAAGCTATTTAACCTTTTCAGAGCCCCAGTTTCCTCATTTGTAAAGTAGGGGGAAATAGCGTCTACGCCTCAGTACTGTGTGCCTGAAACACAATAAGTGGTCAATTAATACAAATCATCATTATTGCCTATTTATGGCAATCCAAAGTAACACAAACCTACTGCGATTCCAGTTCATATGCCACCTGGGTGAAATAATTTTGCTGCACTCTAAAATTAACATAGTAAAAGCCTGATTGAATACGTGTTGGTCAGATGCCCTTCTGCTCTCATTAGAGCTGATAATTTGGGTTTCCGTATTGCCTACAGTTCTACTCTCGATGTGGTTTTACTCTCAGTATTATAAAACAGAAACAGGAAGAGGGGATGCCCCATGCCCAGCGGTCTCGACAGTCTCTCTGGCATCCTGCCCCCTCGCCCCCCATGTTTGCTGTGAGTGTCCCTCAGGGTTTGGCGGGCTCACACAGGACTCTTCAGCTGAACAAGAGAGTAAGATTCCGAGACTGGATTACATAGGTACTGGCAGCCTTTCTTTTCTTTCTTAATTTTTTTTAATGTTTATTTTCAAGAGAGAAGAGGGAGGGAGAGAGAGTTGACGAGGGGCAGAGAGAGAGGGAGACAGAAGATTGGAACCAGGCTCAGTGCTGACAGCAAGCCAGCCGATGTGGGGCTCGAACTCACGAACTGTGAGATCATGACCCAAAGTTAGACCCTCAACTGACTGAGCCACCCAGGTAGGTGCACCTGGCAGCCCTTCACTAAATTCTATTTTTTAAAGTCCATACACTTTACTTATATCTAAGTTATCAGCTGGTTGGGGATATGAGGGAGATGTATGAAATCACAGAGTTCCAAGAGAGAAAAATGGTAAATTAGATCAAAATTTATCCAAAAGATTTAAAATGTGATTTACCTGTGGGCCAGTTCCTGGTTTCAAGTGAAAACCAAAAACAAGTTCAAGGTTCACTACTTTTTCCTCATTTTCTTTAGGTTCATCCACTGAGTCCTAAAACAGAAAAACAAGCACCATTTATTCTAGGTAGTACATAGTATCTTTGTTTTTATTTCTCACATAAAAGATGATTTCTCAGTACTAGGGTTTCCATTCTAACCTATCGTTTAACGTTTGGTTATTTTGGATCAAGCTACAAAGTACAATTCCTTAAAGCAAGAGAAATGACATCTTAAGCCTTTGAGCACATTTCCACATGATTTATCTCATGCACAACAAATTGAAGGTCACTGTCTTCCATGTTTCACAATACATCTTGCATTGTACAGTTCTACCCTAGCAGTGCACGTAGCCCCTGGGGGTCCCCTATGAGGCACAATTCACTCTGAGAGTTCATAACACTAGAGACATTTGCAAGCAATTCCCAAAGCGAAGCTGTTTACTTGCTAGAACAGATGAGGGTGAAGGGCTGAGAAAAGGAACAAAATGAACCTTCTGGAGTTTAGAGATTGAAAACCATAGTGAGTGAGTGAGAAAAGAGTTCTGTGTATTAACTATAAACATGTACTAACTCTATAAAAACATAGGCCACAGACCTTTCAACTGTGTTCAAAATAATATATCAAATATAATAACATGGTATTCAAATAAGACCTCTTACTCCCTGCCCCCAGTGCAAGTGGTAGGTAACCCAGCGCCCTACTAGGTGAATTCCTTTCGTGACTTCTGTGTTGGACGAAGGTCTCTGGAGACAGGTGGGAGGCCACTGTGCTAACCTACAACGTTCGTGCTTAACATCCCTGAGTCACCAGGCGACATGTGTTGTTCTTATCACGGATACACTGTTAATATTTCAACTTGCAGGAATCAAGCATGTTCACACATCCTAAGCTTAACTCAAAGGGTCTTTTGTTAGACAATGATTCAAGTTAGCTTCAAACAACAGCTCCCGACATAGGCAAATTTAGGTGTGGATGTAGCAGGTGCATGCGTCAATAAAGTAGCACATTCTCAGTAAGAAAAACACCTTACTTACCTTAATTAGTGGTGGGAAGTGAAACAAGTTTAGGTAATCATGGGTTAATTTCTCAATGGCTGACTGTAAAAAACAAAACATGACTTTATTAATGATCTGATTGTGCCAAGAGGGGATTAAAATTATTGTGCACATAAAAAGGCATCCTTTATGTAGCCCATAAAATGTCTTGGGGATGTTAATATCCAACATCTATTGAGAATAAAACTGATTGTTCAGAGTATTCTAGGTAGTTCATAATTGTTTAATGGAACGTGAAGATATTTTAAAGATGTTAAATCTCAGAATACACAATAAATAAAACCGTTCTTCAAACACGGGTAGAACGTACTAGCGGCAAGTTAATGTTCTAGTGTGCAGAGTGCAGTTGTCACTCTGGGCAACTGGGAAAAACAACAAAGAACATGAATATATCACCAGAGACTTTCATTAAGGCTGAAATCTCGCTAAAGGGTTTATTGCATGGTAAGGGCTTTACTATGAGCATGTGTCCAACGCTCCCCCCACCCCCACTGAAGCACAAAGAACTCAAAGGAAAGGGGGCCGATTTAAATTATTTTTTTGTACTCCTCAGGTATAATCCAGCTTTTCTGTGAACCAAACGTATCACGTAGAGAGTAAGAAAGTACCAATGTGAGAAAAATTAGATGCATTTTTCAAAGTGAAATGAAAGCTGTTGACACTTGACAATGTAATGAACACTTACGGATGTTCAGCCCCGTTCCCTCCGCACGGCCCCTCCACGTGAAGGCTTCCAGGCACAGGGGGAAGGATGCCGAGACAGGTTTAAAGGGACAACCAAGTGGCAGAGAGGTAGGTGGAAAGACTGTTTAGTTTCATGACCTACCATTTAAGGGTTGAGAGTCTCTTCGAGAAAGTACACAGCGATGATTGTACTTTCCTTGGTGACAGAGCAGAGAATCGAGGGCACGTTTGTCTTGTCAGGGTGTGTGTGTGTGTGTGTGTGTGAGACACACGCCTGCCAAGTACCAGGAAGGCTCCTCTAGTCTGGAGGTAGTCACCTGGTCCTATCCCCAGAAGCCCACCTCAGTGCATGACTTAAATGCTCATACCCCCACAAGTGTATGCAGGACCCCCGAGAACAAGCCTCTGTCATCCTGTTCTCTTAATCCTTCTCCATCAAACAGGCTTGTTTGTCAGAAATACCCACGCCCAGCTGAGTTACGTAGTGTCACGTGTTGGCTGAGCCCCCCATGAGTGGCCAGTAACCTAGCCATGGCCTTGGTGGTTAGGTGGGCCATCCATACGCCTGACTTTTGAGACTCCCCTCTCCAGGAACTGTCTCTGAGCGTATGCACTCTCATCCATGAGTTTCAGGCGCACTCTTGGGTTCCCCCCAGATACCCGTCTGCTCCCTCTTTCGGAGCTCAGGGTAGACACTGCTTCATGAGCACTGACCCCACCCCAACCAGCTGCTTCCTGTGAGGGCTTTTCCTCCATGCAGGGGCTTCATGGCTTCTTTGCAGCATTAGACTCTGTTTTTATAAAGCTTTTTAACCTTTGGCTTCTGGAACACCGCTCACTCCTCCTTTTCCTACTTCGTGAGTGGGCATTCCTCTTTTCCTCCTGCCCGGGCTCTTAGGACCTCTCCTCGCCACACACATCCTTCTTGACGGCGCCTCGTCCATCGCATAAAGCTTCCCCACAGGAACTGTCCGTGGTCAGGTGTGCACGTGCCACTGTGCTTTCCTTTTTATTTATTTATTGAGGTGAAATTCACTATCATGAACTTACCCATTTTAAAGTGCTGAATCCGTGGCACTTAGTACCTTCACAGCATTGTACAGCCACTGCCTCTCTCTGGTTCTAAAACATCTGGGGACCCTGTGCCTAGTAGCAGTCACTCCTGACTTTCCCAGCCCCTGACAACCACTAAGCTGTTTTGTGTCTGCATGGATTTACCTCTTTTCTGGATATTTCATGTAAATGGAATCATACACTAGGTGATCCTTTGGGTCTGGCTTCTTTCACTCTGCATAATGGTTTTGCGGTTACGCTACGTTGTGGCGTGTGTTTACTATGGTTTCCTTTTTTTTTTAAATGTTTTTCAATGTTTATTTCTTTTTGAGAGAAAGAGACAGAGTGTGAGTGGGAAAGGGGCAGAGAAAGAGAGACATAGAATCTGAAGCAGGCTGGCAACTCAGAGCCCGATGTGGGGCTTGAACCCATGAGCCGTGAGATCATGACCTGAGCCTAACCGACTGAGCCCCCAGGCGCCCCTATGCTTTCCTTCTTGAACCTGCAAACAGATCTGTTACCCATGGAATCCTTCCCTGCTCTATTCACGTTTTCATGACACTTAGCTAGGCCTTCTTACTTTGTATCATACCCTCCAAACTGGTCTTTCAAAACCCAGCCTTTCCTTTCTAATCCACTTCACTTTCTTCAAGAAGCCAAGTTTTCAACATGTAAGTTCTGAAAACTTCCAGTCCTCCCTGCAGCTGGTCAGAGCCCAGACCTCTGGCCTGAAGCCGTTACCTGCCCTGGGTCTGGCCGCACCTCCCTCCCACTCTGTGCGGCACCCTCTACTCCCCAGCTAGGCTCCCCTCCATCAGACAGAGCCTCCTACTGTCCTCTTGTACCTTGTGGCGAGCCAGGTTTTTCTGTTCCTTTACACTCTCCTCTCCTTCCTTCCCTCTGAACTCCTTATTCTGTCTCAGTACATGTTCTTGCCTTTCCTGCACCTGTGTGCATTCCGAATTCTGTCCCTGCAAGATCCAGCTCAGGGCCCCTCCCCAGTCCATGAAGCCTTCCCTCTCACTGACCCCCACGGCCCCTCCCAAGCAGAGGTGGTGAACGACTCCTTTCCTCCCAACTGCCAGGACTCCTTATCATGAGGAGTTGCATGGACACGCTTTCTCTCTTCGCTGGGGCATACACTCCTCAAGGGCAAGATTCTTCTTTGTATCTGACAGGCCCAGTCTTGCAGGTAGGAGGCATTCACCGACTTTGTTGAACAATACTAAGTTTGGACATCTCTTGCCCTAATGATGTCAACCAGCATGGAGGGGGCTCTGTCTCCTAGGCCTGCTAGGGGACCTTAAGTCACTCTGGCTCTGTGATTTAGAGCTTGCCACCCCCTTTCCTCCTGATGGCTCCTCAAGGAATGTTGGTCCTTTTTCAAAGACAGCAGAGGGGAAGGGAGGTGGGAACATCTTACTTGCCTTCTGCCAAATAGGACAGGATTCACCACAATGCTCTGTTGGGACCTTGAAACTTCTCTGCACTAGAGAAAATAATTTTTCCCATTGCAGCTCATCTGAGCCAGCTTAGCTTTTCGGGATGGACATGCCCTCACCCAGAGGTCAACATTAAATTACTTGCCAGCCTCTGAGATGTGTGTTCATGAATGAGGTTTCCTGCCTGTATTCGAAGAGGGAGCAGATGGTGAGGTTAAGGCTAAGCCATCAGCCAGCAGGTGCTCGGGGCTTGAAAGGACAGTCCTAGCACGGGCCCCGGGCTCACGGAATGGAAGTAGATGGGTTCTCTTTGGACCTCAGAGAGGATTTCCTTAGAAAAGAGAAAAGCCACATTGGTGGCTTTAACCGAAGTAAAGGCAAAAGCAGTTGACATGTTAGTAGAGACTTTGTGAGATGGGGTTTGGCCAGGAAGCTGCTTGCCTACCTTTCCTTCTTTGACTTCTCTTCTTTCTAACCTATGCTCCCCCCTCCATCCACCCACACTGGGGTTGAGGAGGTTCAGGGAACAAACTGATTTTATCCTAAGATCGCTCTTGAAACAGACCTCTAATAACAGTGTCCACACAGATGCCAGCAATTATTTGGTTTGGGTAACTAAAAAACAAGACAAAGAAACACATCTGGTTGCTAAACTGCCCCCCCCCCCAAAAAAAGCAACAGCAGCAAAAACAGGTTTAGCTTTGAAAGTGTTCAAGACTTCAGTCTGGGGGGATGTTAGGATTTCCTGAGAAAAACAAGGATTAGAATACACACGTGGTTTGTCCATTCTAGGTCAAGATCACAAATGCCACAAACTGAACACATGTTCCCGTGACATTAGGTACTATCGTGGCTTAGCTTTCACTCAGCCTGTGACAGGCCAGCATCCTTAGGGCTCCTAATGGGCAGCCAGCCTCTCTGGACGGGGCCACCACCGGTGCTCCCGGCTGGACGGCAGGGCTGCAGGCGCCGCAGGGCCACGTCTCCAGGGCCTCCGCACACGGAGCTGCCTCTCGCCCCAGCCGTGCCGCTGGCACTGCCTTTCCTTCCGGACCGCCCCCCCCATCCCCTTCCCTTTCCCCCGATTCACATCTGCTTGTCTTTAAGCTGTCAGCTCCTTCACAACTTCTTTGCCAAAGACTTTCCTCACCTCACCCTTACTGGTCCTTTGTGGCATTTCCTACAGCCTCTTTATGTCTCTTTATCACCATTGCATGATCCCTGTCTTCTCCACTAGACTGGGGACTTCCTGAGAGTGACGTTCAGGTGTATCTAGGTGACTTCTGCTGTGCTGGTATGAACCCTTTTGCCGTTGGATTGTGAGGAGGGAGTGGGGGTCCCATGGGGTCAGAGGCTAATTATCAGCTGGTGTGGAAGCATTTCAGCACCATGACACCAGCGCATTCACGTGTGTATCCTCAGCCTCTGACAGGACACACGGTCTGCTACATAGTAGGTGCTCAGTACATAGTAGGTGCTCAGTAAAGATTGTTGACCAACTGTCCTCCCTCTCTGAGGTACCTTCAGGTGGATGATGTGCCCCTTGGAGACAATGCCCATGTCTTTCAAGTCCTCTTCCTCCAGAAGCAGCAGTCGCTTTCCTGTAATGTTGTTTTCCTTAAACAAGCTTGCATATATGCTCATCTCTGCGGAAGAGTCCCCTGAAGGAAGGCATGAGAGAAGGCAGAACAAAATGAAATGAAACCATGTCCCAAGCAAAGTTAACTGCATGAATTAAGAAGGTAAGTTATTCTACTTGCCTTTTCTGACGAGCTGCTGAACCCAAAAATACTGTGAAAGAGAGGACACATATGGTTTTGAAGATTCACACACGGTCAGTGGCCTGACTTCACAGTAAAACACACTTTTCAGTAGATTGAAAGATCTGTAGTTTTGCAATGTAAGTTTTGGCTCAACCACCAAGGTAAAAGGAAAGAGAGTCTCTTTACGGATATAAAGCTTTCAAATGGAGATACCCCTCCCAGTGGACATCTTGGGATGCTTGAGGAAATGTTGGTTTTCTGCTTAATTTGGGAGATTTAAAAAAAAAGTCCTTCAAGAAGGTTCTTGTAATGCCTTTTCTGTTTATGTGCTGGTGGTCCCCAGGGCTGCTGAGGGGTGCGGATTTACCCAGGAATTGTATGGGGAATAGGGACCACACAGCAGTGGACAGAGAAGTGGGCAGAAAGCGCCAGGCGGTAGACCTGATCCAGAAGCAGCTCAGGGGCCCAAGACCAGTTACAGCACGGAGCTTCCTGTACAGAGTGAAGCTGGACCCAGTGACCCTCAGGCCTGAATATCATTGGCACCTGCTTACTGGTAGCCTCTCACATAGACAGAAGGGAGGCCAGACCCGGGCCCAGCAAGTCTCTGGGGAGCCCTTGACCCTGGGATTTTATTTACATGGCTTGAAACCACTCGATCTCAGAGCAAAGACTAAAAATAACTTAGAGCTCAGTGCTTTTTAAAAAATTTCTTCTCAGATGAGATGGGCCAACTTTCCAGCTGGGGATAAAGGGATTATATCTGGGCCCGTGAATAGATCCTAAGTTCTTTTTCCTTGTTAATAAGCAGGGCTGGTGGGAACATTACCAACAATGAGGCCCAGTGAATGGGAAGAAGTAGAGGCAAGAGGTGCCAAGTTTCCCCACCCTATAGAAGCCAAAGAGGTGAGCTAATGTTGAAAGCAGTTTTACTTCACCAGAATACGGTGGGCAGGAGGGAAAATGCCCGAATCCAGAAACCAGGTTGAGTCAGTTAAACAGACCTTCCCGAGAGTTTCTAGTAGTGAGTAGTGGCATCTGGTCTGTTCCCTGCGGTGAAGACTTGCTAAGGCTGGCATTACAGCTGTTTTTCTTTCTCATTTAATGATGCTTTAAGTCTATAAAATGGACCTGGACACGTATAAACCCCTGAGGTCTCTGATTAAGAATTCTCCAGATTTGTCACTAAAGAAACAGATACACAGATACAACAGGCTAAGGAGGATTGTTCCTCAGGGTCTCTACCCAAGTGTAAGGTATACAACTTCCTCTGGACTTAAATAATCTGTCCCCATCCTCTGGCTGCAGCTGCAGAGAGTGTCTGGGAGCTTGCGTCCGGCCCCCCTGGGGACGGCGGGAGGAGAGAGGGGCCTGTCACTGTCAAACAGGCCCAAGATAGGAAGGAACCCAGACCAGCGGAACCCCGGTCTAGAGCTGCCTTTACCAGGTCTCTCTCCACTGTGGTTCCAGTCCATCCCTGGTATTTTAGGGAAATGTAAGATCAAACATTTTTCACGTTTGTCCATCATGTATCCCGGATCACTCCTTTAACTTTGCCATTGGTATTCATTATCGTATTCTGGAATACCTTTCAGAGCAAATAGGAATCCTCTTGTAAGATTGGAAGAGTTACTCGCTTTGCTCTTGAGGCCTTATTTTAAATCATGACTGCATTAAAAATAGAAAAACAAGGAATTTGTCAACTTCTCCTAGTTAGACTTTCCTAAGGCCCAGACCCTCCAGCTGCAGCTATAACTTGTGGACAAATGTCTGAAATACCTGCCCAGGTCAAAGGAGGCATTAACAGAGACCGCTTACCACGTCATCTTCAGTCCATGAGCCAATCTCAAAGGAAGGCAGCAGCTGCATGGGAAATATGAACGCAGTGAAAAACACAAGTAATATTATCATTGTCCTTTTGGTTCATCCCCTATTTTGGCTTTCAGCCGCTGCTCTGGTTTGGTTTCTTCCTTGGCAGTTAGGTTGAATGGCAAGCAGTTCTCCTGACCTTGAGCCGAATTTCTCAGTGCTCCAAGCATGTACCCGTGGAAGCCGCTCCCGGCACCAGCTTCTCAGCAACAATTCATTGCACTTAGTGAGCTGTTGCAGCAGGGGCTGTAGATCTTGAGATTGTCCTCTCTTGGTACTTAGCGCACCAAGACTAGACTTCCCTCCCGCAATACGGCTTTCTGACATTTGCCAGATACCAGAGGCTCCCTTGGGATTCCCAGTCAGCATGAGGCTCATTTGATTATTCATGAAAATTCTTCAGCAACCCTTTGGTAATCAGATGACCAATATGCTGCTGCTGCCTTTTTTAAGACTTTTTTTTTTTTTTTAAAGTAATCTCTGTACCCAGTGTGGGCCTCAAACTCAATCCTGAAATTAGAAACTTCATGTTCTATGAACTGAGCCCGCCAGGCTTCGCTATATGCTGCTGCTTACAGGAGACTTTCTAAGTGGTTAGCCAAATGACTCACTTGTATTATATTTTTAAAAGCAAATATTGGGACCCATGGATGAAGAGGGACAAGTGAAACTGGAACTGTGGTCCCAAGAAACCCACGTGGCAGAGTTTGTTCTAATGAAAACAACTAACGTCTCTCCTGTTCAGGTGTACACAGGAAAGACTTTGCAGAAGGGCGTGGGCCTGCATCATTTTCCAAGCCAGAGAGCTACGTGCTTCAGTATATGCCCACGGCCATAGACTAAGTGATAAATGCCTCCATAATCTGAAGAAAAATGGGGAGTCCTGTGTCCTGAATTAGAGTTTGCCATAGCCACTAGCTTTAACCAGCTTAACTTGCCAGGATGGTTGGATTGCTTGTAAGGTAACATGGGCAAAGGGTCTTTCAACCTTTGTTACAAATAACATTGTTTTTGTGGGAATGAATTGAAAAAAAAAGTTGAATTTGATTGCTTTTACTATTAGTGTAAAAATCGGAAGGTCGGTGAGTTTCTCACCTGCAAATATTTTGAACTCACATGCTCAAAACCCTACTAGAAAAGGCATGCTCCTCGCTTGAAGGAGTTTTTAATTTAATTGGGGGTGAAACAGATTTGGATTACAGATGAAGGAGTTCGAGGTTACCTTCATGTTGGCTTACTCAGTACCTACCAGAGTGCCTAGTATACAGTACTTGATAAATTTTTGTTGAACAAATCCAGCTGTAAGGTGCATTTACTAAAATGCTGAGTCCTCTCGTATAGGATTCAGTGTGGGTACACCTGAAAAAGGGAGGTTTTCATAGACCAAGATGGGGACGGAAGGCATGGTGGCTTGAGCTGGGCACTACAGGGCGCGAGGAACAGAGACGTGATTTTAGTTGAGAAGCAGAAGGCCAGACACTGGCACCAGTGTTGGGGGAAGGAGGGCATAGCACGTTTGCCTTACTGGAGCACTGGATGCAGAGTGTGTATGTTGGAGGATAAAGGGGAAATGCTTAACGTTTTTGTTTAAAATGCTTAAATTCTCTCTGGCAATGGTTAAAAATCTCTAGGGAGCCAAGCAGACTTTTTTTTTAAACCCACAAGTTACAATATATTTGAAGGTGTAGAGTTTGAATATTCTAGCTAAGCTGTAAGCGCATCAATCACTACCGGTCTGTAGCTCCTCCACTGCCCCTCCCCGCCGCAATCCCTCAGGATCGCCCCTCGCCTCCTCTGAAATACTGGACATGTGTAGGAATCATCATGTGCACTCACCTGCTTCAGTAATGCAGAAAGGAAAATGACTTGAGGAAGAAAATCTAAAACTGAATTTGATCGAAGTAAATACATGACATTTTATTTCTTCACAGGGCAGCTGAATACAGCTGCAGAAACATGTCATTCTCTTTCCCCATCACGGAAACAAACGTGAAATAAGGAACTTTTTTGATGAGTTCAGGGAACAACAGACTGAGTTGTTAGCTGAGTTAGCAGCACTCTCTCCCTGCATCCAGGCTGGCCTCCAACGGGAGTGGGGCGGGGCGGGGGGGGGGGGGGGGGGGGGGGGGGGGGGGGGGGGGGGGGGGGGGGATGTGGTTTGATTTTTATATAGTTCCCAGATGTTGTCCTAAACCGAATTGTTAAGGACTTCTTGAATAAAGGTTGTAAATAAAACAACTAATCAAAAGCCATTACATTTGGTTTTCAGGTCAAAAGGAGAAGGGAAGAGTTCTCTCGCCCTCCTAGAGTGGCTCATCAAGGAAGCCCCAAGGGAAAGGCACAGATCCAGTTTGATTATCACTCTGGCAGGATTCTTGCACAAGGTTTGCCGAGATCGGGGATGGGAAGGTGGGAGCCGGGCGCTGCCTCCGGACAGTTTGAATCTGGCAGGACGGGGTGAGAGATTACGATCTGCAGCCGCATAGTGGTTTACCGTTCGCTCCCTTCTTAGCATGGCAGCGTGTCTGCGGTAGCCTGGGGTCTCAGCCTTTCGTTGTTTGGGGGATTAAAAAAATGCACCTCGTGACTGCCCCATCACTGTACAAATTTATTATTTCCACTCAACTGATTTCAGGAGAGAGAAGCTCACACTGATGTGTGTGCGTGTGACAGCGATTCCTTCCGAGGATGTTGGGAATCCCATCTAACAAAGATCTGATACACACAGCAACACATAACAAAGGGATTTACTGTCAAAACGTTTATTGCAAAATGGAGTCTTAAAACAAAAAAGCAAAGAAAAGTTCACATCAAAATGAAATGTATGACACCAACTTGGATTTCTGAATACATTGTGGACTTGCGCTGGAATATCAAATTCCAACTACGAAATCAATAACTGAGTAGTCTTACCACACACGAGTGAAATGTAATCTTCCATACAAACATTATACAAGATATTTGGCAGAGGGTTTGCTCAGAATAACATTGCAACAGAATTGAGAAAAAGGTTAAAAAAGTGATAATGCCATCTATTCAAAGCTCACACTCAAAGAATATAAATATTTCCTATTATTTAGTACAAAATTTTTTAAAGAGTGCAAAAGCAGTATGTGCAGTGTATTGTATCTGACGTTAAAAGATAAACCGTTCTGCACACAATGTAAAATAATGAACGTAGGTGCTTGAAACGCTAGCTTTAAAGTCAGTCATCACATGCCAGAAAGCTCCTCGTAGGCAATAGCTTGCAGCTAAGTTGAAGCCTAAGGGAACACGGCTCACCCTTCAGACTTCCTGGTACACACTCCTTTTTCATCCCAGAAGTGCTACAGCTATCAGGCTGGGCCACGATCAAAAGAATAGAACAGATTGTTCTTTCTGGCAACGCTTAAAGTCTAAACAGGAAGACAGTCTTACTCAAAAGCTGCAAAAGGTGCCTGATTATAGAAAAATTCTGCTCTCTCATACATGCGGTGTAATGAGGATGTGCTAGTTTTGAAAGGCTACAACCAGGCTAGTGTATCAAAACCCAAAAAAGTCTCAGTATTTAACTCAGAATAGCTTTTACAATGGTCTTTCATGAAATTCTTACTACTCCAATGAAAACTCTGGAAAATCAAGTTATCCTAGTGCTAGGAGAAGTCATTCTGGAGCTCTCCCAAATCTTCCCTCTGATTCCAGGAGTTTACTGGGAATCAATTTTGAATACTTCAGCTGGTGTTAATATCTCACAGATTTGCTGCATGTTAAAAATCACTGGCTAAGAACTGGCCCTCAACATTTCCAGAGCAGCCAAAACGAGTGTCCTATGTGCCTTCAACTCCTCCCACTGGTTATTAATGTAAAATATTAAGATGTGATTTTACTTTGCCCCCCCCCCCCCCCACACATGCAGCCCCTCTAAACTGACCTGGCTGCTTTGCAGAACTGTAGCCTCCTCAGTGGGGTTTCCTTTTTTATTGATTTTGGAATTAGTGTAATAGGAGAGTGACCCCCACCCCCCACCCAGGTAAATTTTGCTGTTTTATAAAGTTTCCACCAGCATTCTTAAGGGGAAAGAAACCATTTCCACAAGCAGAGATTTAAGATAAATGCTACAAACCTATAAAATGCAGATTGTATAGTAGTTGTAATTTTGAAAATGCATCTTTTGACTTGAGCAATTTTGTTTGGGGGGAAATTTTTCACACAGAACTCTAAAAACTGCCAGGTTTAGCAAGTTTCTCAAAGTGGGGAAGGACAATGGTATTGGTGTGTGGAATTCTTTATTACGGGGGAGGGCTGTCCCTGGCATGCATGATGTTAACCATTTTTGGAACGGGGCATTAAATATGCCCCAGTCACTATGACAACCCAAAATATGCTCCAGCCCGCCCCCCCCCCCACACCATTAGGTGCCCCAGATGAGAATGGCTGGTAGAGAGTCATCCAATTCTAGATGATCAACTTTATGAATACCAAAAAAGAGACGAAAAAGAGTAATTATGTTTTCAGTTGTATGACTCTAAAAATTATGATTTAGTTTTAATTATCATTGTGAATCTTTAAATTTCTTAGTGTTTCTTTAATTCTAAGTGTATGCTTTTGTAGGTCAAGTCATTGGAATAAGTCCAACATCAGTAATTTGCCATTTGAAAAACTGATCTGAAAAGTGAATTAGAAGCCGCACAATTAACATCATTAGAAGTTCTATGTAAGAGAGTTCCTTTTAAAAGTAATAAAACAATAGTCTAAAGTCTTCTAAATAATCTTCACAGAGTGAGACCACTTTAAAATTTTCTTTATATGATTTGGATTTTAGGGATGTTCAAAACCCTAGAAAGGCACTTATTTGGAACAGAAAGTAAAGCAACGCTGTATGAGAATTACCTACAATAAAATACGATTACAGGTGGAGACCAAGTTCATGCTCATCACTGCGGCTTTCCTTAGTTCTGCTGGTCCCTCAGTCCCTGCACGCTGGTGAGGAAGAGGGCAGGAGCGGAGAATCGGGGACAGGATCCGTAAGTAACAGTAAACCCAGGTCTGAGTAGAGTCCTATTACCTTTCTCTTTCGGCCCTATTTGGCTACTTCTATTAATGCACCAAAACTTTATGTGTAAGTATAATACATTTAAATGTAAATTAGGGAAAATGTCAGTTTCATTCCATTTATCTGTTCTCAATTTGTTGATGAGGATTCTTGAATGAGAGGCAGGGTTTACATTCTTACATAAAGTGCACAGATCCCAAAATTACCCCGCAGAGACTCCCTGGCCAGCGAGGCCTTGTCCAACTACACTTGGAAATCCGCAACTTTCCTCTATGTGCGGCATCCTCTTTCCCTGCTCCGTTTCTCAGCATGCACTTCTCAAGCATTTACCTACTCTGGAACCCGTTTGTTTTGTTTACTGTCAGGATCTCTGCTCGCTAGCAGGTGTGCTCCGTGAGCACGAGGGTCTCCCTCTAGCTGGGCCCCAGAACAGTCCCTGGCACAGAGGAGGGGCTCAGTGAGTATCAGTGGAATGAATGACTTTATCTTGCCCTAGAAAGATGTGCAAGAGGCTTGTAACCTACTTCCTCCTTGGCTCTCTCCTTCAGGTTGCTGGACTAGAGTGCCCCCAGGGCATGCTGGGAAGTCACGAGTTGATGTTCGGCTTGAGGGGCTCAGCTCGAGTCGCGGAGTGCTCCTCACTGAGCACAGGCAGGACACCTGTTTCGGCCGCTGCACGCGCGTCTGCGAATGTTTGCAGAGACGGAAGGGGTGCCTGAGTGGGTGTGCAGGGAACCCGTCTTCCAGGGGGAAGGCTTCCCTGTTCTTCCTGTTTTGCCTTAGTCTACGGGTGGTAGCAGGGCCTGCAACCGCCTCAGGTATGTTGTCTCCAAAGAACCCCAGGTTCAACTTGTTTATGCAGTTTATGTTCTAAGAATGTTCTCTTCATCTTTCCTGAAAGCTGTTTAACTTTCATTTCCTACTACCCAACAAATATTACTTGAAATTGATAGTCTAGTTTTCAAGTTACTGTAACCACTTACTTTTCGTAACAGTTGCTAAAGCTAACTGACCACTTACCATGGACCTGGTTCTGTGTTAAGTGCTTTACCTGGATTATTTCATTTAAGCCTTAAACGCTTTGAAGTGTGGATACTGTTGTATTCCCATGGCAAAAATGAGCAGACACACAGAGGTTAAATGATTTTTAACAGATTACACTGCAGTTTTGACTCCTAAGTTGACTACAGATCCTTCTCTTTATTGCCATGGTATCTAGACTGTTCCACATTTCATACCCAGGACATTTTAATAGTTATTTTTCTCCAAATGAAGCTGGCACAGTGTATGGCTCATTTTGTAGTATTTTCCAGCTGTTAATGGGGATTAGAAGCCTGTCATGCCTCAAATTTCCAGAGGCTTTTCCTGATTGAGTATACTTGGAAATGGTATTAGATGATATCCATGATGATATCCTTTAAGTTCCCCATAAAAAGAACTACCAAAAGCGTTTTTGTTTAATAGTCAGATGAATGGCCCTTCTTTCCAAAGCAGGATGAAAAAAGTTTTTGTTCTTTTGCTTTTCTTGTATATATAGGACTGCAAATGCTTGGTAATTTGTTTTGTTTTTTTCAAACAGTGTTTTCTAGTTTTACAGCTTTGACAAATGTGATTAACATTCCGAGACAATCCCTCTGGCCAACTAGGTTTTCAGACAGCACCTACATTCACTTCCTTTTATCACCAGTGGTTGAATCCAGGTTAAAAAAACACACACACACACACTCTGGGAGGCCGGATTCAACCTAAAAAGGACCCGTCATCCTCCACGTCTATCTCAGTATAATTTATCTTTGCTCTTCCTTTTATAATAGTTCCCTCTCTGAAACATCCATACATGTATTTAGAACGCAGGGCCCTCACGCCCCCGGAAAGCGCACGCGCACACGCCCCCTGGCGGCGCCGAGCGGCTCCGCACAGCGCGGGAGCTGCCCTGCCCGCAGGCCTCCCAAGACCGCGTCCTTCCCGCGGGCGACTCCGCGCCGGTCCAGGGCTCGCCCTGGGGTGGAAGCCCGCAGCATCTGCCGTTGGCTTCAAATGAGTGTTTCCTCTCCCAGTCTGCTGTTAGGAACATCGCTCAGGTTTTACTGTGAGTAGTTGTGCTATTAAGTATTGAAAACTCTTGGCATTTAGGTATTTTTGAAGTATTTGTGATAGCCGCCTTTCATCTCAATTTTTGTATTGTTGGATTTTGTAGTCACTCTCAATTATTTCTGACAGTACAGCATACTGCCAGAAGAAAGAGAAATGTAGTGTTACAGGAAAATCAGTGTCAAGGAAGAATTAGGAGTTAAGAGTGCTTTTTCAAAACGGAAGTTTTCTTAAGCAATTGAAGTCAAAGTATGAAGTATTTGCTTAAAAAAAAAAAGCCAGAATGTAATTAGTTGTGAAAAATACTATACTGTATAAAAGAGTCACAGATTTCTATAATCAGGCACCATATTTGCTGACTCATTAAATATATCTTTCTGGCTTAACCCCCCCCCCATTCTCATTTTTCTGTAAGCAGGAAAAAGAAAGTAAAATCATTAAAGAAATGACTGTTACAGAAATGTGATTGGCCTAAAAATTCCGTGCTTAGTTTTCTACCTCCTTACTGGTAGCAAGTTTCTTTTGTTTTGCCGAACATTTTTCAATTTTCTTACTTTGCTTTCTGCTTTCATTCACTATTATTATCCATGTCATTATCCTCCTCCTCACCGTCATCATCGTCATCATCATCGTCACCTTCTGACAAGTCAAAATCACTGAACCCCAGGGCCATGTTGACTTTCTTCCCCCTTCTCTTAGATGTGGTTTTGGAAGAATTCTGCTTGGCTTGCATGTTTATCTGCATCCCAGAATGCAGCACAGCTCCTGCTTTGTTCATTGAGAAGATATCCCCAAAGCCCATCAGCATCATGGCCTGCAGACTCGGGTTCATGCCATGGCCCTCCCCGTTACTGGTTGCTGTGATCTGACATGACATCTCTGCACTGTTTGACTCCTCTGTCTTAGATTCAAAGTAAGACTCCTCAGACATTCTTGCAGCAAGAGGCAAGAGAAGCTATCATGAGGGAAGAAAGGACAGAAGTAAAAAGAGAAATTAGGACCAATTTAAATAAAGGAAACAGATAGCACAAAATTAGTGGGTGCTGCACAGAGGGTCAATGATTAGTGAAGTAACGAATATAGGGAATCCTGTAAAAATTTATTTAATGGCAGGTTTGGCTCCAGCATATTTGCCATAATTTATCAACAACAGAGTAAATCACAACCAAAAGTTCGCAAAGCACCACAGCCGGCCAGATTTCAAAATGGGGAGCAAGTTGCAAGTGTGAAGCCCTCATTTCGCTTAAAACAAAACAGTATTTAGGATTTCTCTTCATTTTTCCCAATTTCACTTTCACACAGAAATGTTAACTATTAAATTAAAAAAGAAATTAAGTAGAGTTTAAATCTCAAGTAAAAAAAATCAAGGAACCTTGTACCAAAGGATAAAGTTTAGAGGAAGTGTGAAGACAGTTCGGTAGTCAATACCCTTCTACAGAGATCTGGACCGTTAATCTCCTTTCTGTCTAGACTACCATCTGACTCTAACTTAAAAAGGAGTCTAGAATTCACTAGTTTCCGTTTGTTATTTATTACAGCCAGCTAGAACCTAGTTACTCGACTTATGAAATAATTCATATACTTGTGAACAAATTCTAGATTTGTCACAATACTTAAGTGATAAAGACAAATACATATGAAACTTGGGAGGAGAGAATTAGTATTAATTTTGGCCGTTGTTACCTTTTGCTCCGTTCTCCAAGTGCCCTTCTTTTAGCAGAACTCTTTTTTCCTAGGAATCCCCCCTCACAGAAAATCTCAATTTTCTACTTTACATCATGATTTTGAACTAATATATTCCCATAAATGTTGGTCATATTCATTTCAGGAGTACAACTGTCAGGATCTGAAAAGTGTTACTGCCTCTTCTTTTGAGAAATAAGCAAATTAAGGCTTATATCTTTGGCGTTGATCCACTATGGGTAAATTTATGATACAAATAACATGGGATGGACTTTACATCTTGGGTGTAAAGATGGTTTTTAGGGCCAGTTTCCTAATTTTTAGATTGAAGTTGGAATTGAGGTTCTTTCTCTTCAAGTTTTATTTTTTTAAGTAATCTCTACACCCTACATGGGGCTCAAACTCATGACCCAGAGATCAGAGTCGAAGGCTCTACCAACTGAGCCAATAAGGTGCCCCCTGGAGTTGGGCTTTTAAAAAATATCTTCCTCTATTAGGAAAACATTTCCAGAGTCGTTCGTTCAATAAGAACTTCATATGCTTCAGCTAAAACGTTCCAGTTACACAGAGGAAAAAATTGCATTAGATCCTTTCACACTAGAAACAGGATATTATTTTCCTTGCAGCCAAACTTTGCAGCTTCTCAAATTTGTTTTCAGATGTTAGAGAGCTTTGTCCTCACACTAAGTTCTCAACAGATGTCTCTCAAATAAGCTTTGATGTTTAAAAAAATCTATTTTTATATCAAGCTACAATCATAATTAAGAAATAAGCGGTTTCTGTAGGAGACAATTCATCTTCCCACATATCTTCAACCCATGTTTTGATTTCAGGAAAGAAAATGGGTGTCCCTCCTTGAAATGAGTCCAATACTATTTTTTACGAAATTACATAAATGTCAGACTTTTATAATTAAGATGAGGCTACAGAAGGAAAACCTAAACCTCCAGCCACTTGCTTTTAAAAAGGTTTATTTCATCTTTCTCTCAGAAACCTCATTTAAAGTCAACTAAAAACTGATGTGAGGATGAAAGAAAATACCTGCTTAGAAAATACCTGAGCACAAACTTTCTTTCCTTCAGAAATAGGAGCTCTAAGCAGAAGAGACATTAAAAGCAAGTACTGTAAGAAAGAAACTTAGCCCTCGTAGGTTAAAAAAAAAAAGGGCCGGACCTCTCTGAGATCATGCTTCATGCTGTCCATTGTTAGATGGGAGCCTTCAGAGCGGTTCCTTTTACAGAAAGTTTTCTGGAGTTAAAACGCAAGCATACGACCTACTGAGCACTCCTACTGTTTCATTATTTATTACACAACTATGTTACTAATAGCAATGATGTGTGCAAGGCAGCCCATGATTTCTTAGCAAATCTAATGCGATAAACCAAAGAAAGCTTCTAAAGCCTACTGTAATAGGTAGTTTAAAGTTTTTCTTACAATGCTGCATTTAGAAAGAGTCAAGCCATGCAGTGCTTTATAGCTTAAGATTTCAATGTACTTAAAAAAAAAAAAAACCCGCCTCTCAGCCTTCAGAAGGCAGCCATGTTCCTGCCTCTCCTCAGCTCGGGGTAATGCTTTCTGAGTCTGCCTGTCGGTACGGACTCAACCAGACTCAACTTCCTTCTTGAGAACCAAAGTTAAATTCACTGAACTTAGGAAATGTCGTACCTGTTTAATGTCCCATGGCAGTTTTATGTATAGCACTTCAGTTCTTAGTTTGGAAATTGGTGGATGGCCAAAGTCATTTTGGAAAAAGGTAAAGCTGATAATAAATATTTAACTTCACTGTATTTCCCTTTTTTAGATAGCAGGTTGCTTTTCCACATCAACTGGAAAAGGAGGCAAACTATTCTTTAGACACTGGAGAATACTTTGCACCTGGGCACTGGCTGCTTAATGGAGATTAAGGCTTTTAAAAATAGGAAAGCTTTTTGAAGATCACCTAGTGAACCGCATTTTAAGTATTTTTTGGGTATAATTACCACAGCAATTATCAAAAATGGATTTAAAATACGTAAGCTTACCTTTAATCTTACCATTATTTGTGTTTTTAACGTGGACAAAATATTACCCATTAAAACCCCCAAAAAAGCCAATGAGCTACTAAATTCCTGAAATGATAAATCATTCAAAATAGGGAAGAATCCTGAAGTTTGACTAGACTTTACTATATCATGTCTACATATAAGCATAAGCTACATATATAAATAGTGAAATCCTTATGAAGAATTTCCATCTTCCTTAAATAAAAGGCTTGGCAAGAAACCAAGGTAGTTCTTAAGCACAGGAGGTGCTAGGGGCTTGTCCCAAGGGCTGTCTTTTTCCAAATCTTGTGCTGCAATGACTGTAACACTAAATCGAGTGAGGAATACTAATGCTGGGCACTGATATGTCACCAAGTTCGTTCTCTTTTAGAGGGAAAACGTGGTTAAGTCCCCCCACATGGAGACTCTTGGACAGCAAGCTGCCGCCGCCTTGTGCTTATTAATTACTGATGGGCTCTATGGAGTTAGTCAGCCTTTAGGCACATGTTCTGGGGATCTAACAGATGGTGTGAAAATACACTGCATTTTATTTTTGTGATTCTACTATACAAACACGCTGACAGAATAACAGTTCTTAGAGAAAGGGCCAGAAATAGGCTAAGCTTTTCTTTTAAATTTCTGGCATTTTATTAACTGAAATGAGATCCAAGCGCTACTTGAGTGTAAACGCGGGCCCTCCACAGTGCAGGCGTCAGGCAGGAAGTGAGGGGGGGGCGGGGGGAGGGCCGCCATGCTGCCCCTACTGGGGGGGGGGGCGGCAGGAGCACTCACCGGGGTGTTGGACTGTTCCGTCAGCTTTTGCTCCCACATCCTCAGACGTCTTTCCCGTTCTTTGAGCTCTTGCTCTTTACAGCTGAGGTCCCGTTCTAGTTTCTTCAGCCTCTCAAGAGTTGCCTCAATTTCACACCTGCACAGGGATGACTGGTTTAAGTCTCAACATTTGCTCAAGCCTTGTGAAATGCTTAGTGGTCCATCAGAATGCGTAAAGAAAGTAAAAGGCTGGGGCACCTGGGTGGCACAGTCAGTTAACCCTTTGACTTTTTTTTTTTTTTTTGGAGAGAGAGAGATGGTGCGAGCAGGGGAGGGTCAGAGAGAAAAGGAGACACAGAATCTGAAGCAGGCTCCAGGCTCTGAGCAAGTTTCAGCACAGAGCCTGACCTGGGGCTCGAACCCACAAACTGTGAGATCATGACCTGAGCCGGAGCTGGACGTTCAACCAACTGAGCCACCCCGGTTACCCTAACCCTTTGACTCTTGATTTTGGCTCAGGTCATAATCTCATGGTCTGACATCCAGCCCCACATAGGGCTCCTGACTGATAGTGTGGAGCCCACTAGGGATTCTCTAACCCAAACCCACTTACCCTGCCTCTCCCCTGCTCACACTCTCTCTCAAAAAATAAAAATAAAAGGCTAAAATTTGTGTGTGTTGAGATATCACTGACATGTATCACTGTGTAAGTTTAAGGTGTACAGCATAATAGTCTGACTTATACATACTGTGAAATGATGACCGCTGTAAATTTAGTTAGCATCCATCATCTCATATGAAGCAAAAAAAGAAAAAAAAATTTTCTTGTGAGGAGAACTCTCAAAATATACTCTCTAAACAATTTTCATATACATAATACATTAGACTGTAGTCATGCTGCACATCACATTCCTTGGATTTATTTATCTTGTAACTAGAAGTTTATGTCTTTTTTATTTTGAGAGAGAGCATGTGTAAGCAAGTGGGGGAGAGGCAGAGAGAGAAGGAGAAAGAGAAACCCAAGAACGGAGCAACTGTGAGGCCACGACCTGAACGGAAAGCGGGAGTCCGACCTTTAGCCAACGGAGGCCCCCGGATAAGTTTATACCTTTTGGCCACCCTCCTCCTATTTGTCCCCACCACCCACTCTGGTAACCATAAATCTGCTCTTTTATTTCTGTGAGCTTGGTAAAACTTGTGCTTCTAAACCAAACAGGAAACTATCAGAGAGTAAGAAACCTGTCATATCCTTAAAGATCTATAGGTAGTTTGTAGTCCGGAAAAAGCAGCTCCAAATACTTCCTAACAAGGCACTGCAGCCCCGCTGGAGTAAGAGCCCACGCTGCGGAGCTGGTGTCCTGGTTTAGCTATCTAATGAACGCTGACATTCAACTAGCCCTTCTATTCAGAAAGTCCTATTACATCATGTCTCCTCTCATTCTCATACCAGCCCCCAAGAAGCCGGTACTAAGCCCATGTACGGAGACGGGGAAAACGGTATTTAGGTTAGGTGATCAACGTCCTGGCGCTAGTGAATTCAAGTCAGCATAATCCCCTGGCTGGGAACTCCATCAGCTGATTATTCTGACCTCGTTTCTTTCCTCAGTTGTATCGGGTGATGATTATCTTACATCAGGGGTGCCCCGATTGCCGGATCCTAAAACTACCTGGGCAGCTTGTTAAACACAAATACACAACAAAATACAGATTCCTAGGACCCTTCCTTAGAGCTCATGATTCAGTAGGGCTGACGAGGGATTTCCATTATCTAATAAAAGACCCAGGTAATTTTTATAATCAGACAAGTGTGGATCAGGTGAACTCTAAGGTTCTTTTGAAGTTTAAGTTCCCTCCTTAGTCTCCATAGGCCAACTAACCTCACCACTAGACTATGTCCAGTTCTAGAAACCCATCTTTTACAGAAAACGAACCGTTCATGACACGGCTCAGCACAAGCTGTGTTCTTCCATCCAGGCTGTCACTGTGCTCTGAGAGCTGCAGGCTCCTTCGCTGGAGTTTCTGAAAGGCCTGGGCACACTCGACTGGTGATTAGCTGGTAAGTGCGGCCACAGCGTGGGGCCTGCCTGGGAGTCTCTCTCTCTGCCCCTCCCCCACACTCTTGCTCTTTCCCTCTTAAACAAACATTAAAAAAAAGTCCTAGGTATTAATTGGCAACATCTAATACAGGGAACAGCTACTGAGGTGAGTCTGGATTTGGGTCCAACATCTGACTTCCCTGGTTGTCTGAAAAGAACCTGGGAGCCAGGGCGCTAGCAAGTTAGCGTAAAAGCACCTGCCGTCGACACTCCATTCCTCTTATTGGTGTCATTCGAGAATTACAGAATATAAGTACAGCGACACCACCTGCAGAGTCAGCAATCTTTCCGAATTATGACTATCCTCAAATCCACACTGTCTGATATTTCTGACAAAAAGATTATGCCCATTCATAAACAAGTGTGTGTTTATTTTTCAAATGGAGATTTGAGGGGGAAAAAATCAATGTGGAAAACCTTAGGTTAAACTTTTGTAACAAAGAGAGTGAAAGTGAGCCATCTTGGGGACCTGGGGGGGGGGTCAGAGGGTGGCAGAGGGGGGAGCGGGCGGGTGCACTCAGCGGCAGGTGGGGGGCCTGGGCCGCCGTCTGTGTAGTGCCTCCGCCTGCCACGCCACACCCCTGCCAGCGAGCATGGTCGCAGGGGATACTCTGTGTGAGGTAAGCGGCCAGCACGTTCAATTTCACTTATAATTTAAGCCAAGGATTCATCTCAAGTTTCAGCTCTGGGAGCCGACTAAGCCCTTCTGGAAAACAGATCACCAGTTAAGTAAGCGGAAAGCTGTGACACAAAAACACGGAGTAAAATCTGCTTCCTCAACCCAGCTCCTCAGGCTCAGCACTTCCCAACACTGCCTCCCGCAGCCGCAGGGAGTGTGGGGAGTTAGGTGCTCCCCAGGCTGCTCCCCGTGTGGGTAATGGATTGTTTGGCATCAAATGCATCTGCTGAAGCACCTATATAACCTCCCCTTCTATAGACTTAAGCGTTTGAGAAAGTTTACCTGTTTCAGTTGATGAAACTGATGGTTTTCCTCTTACCCAAATCCAACTAAGGTTGACTTCCACTAGTATCAATTTTCCATATGCCAAAAACAGGCAATGAAATGTAATTATCTTTTCAAGGTCAATTTTTAAAAGCAGCCATATTATATATATGATGATAAATAGACAATTTGAATACTGATGTTATATATTAAATGATTTGTGCTAATATCTAGATCGCAAAGATTAAATTTTTTTTAGCTTTTTAATGTCTTTATTTTTGAGAGAGAGTGCTAACAGGGGAGGGGCAGAGAGAGAAAGAGAGAGAGAATCCCAAGCAGGCTCCACACTGTCAGTGTAGAGCCCGATTTGGGGCTCGAACCCACGAACTGTGAGATCATGACCTGAGCTGAAACTGAGCCAGACGCTTAACACACTGAGCTACCCAGGTGCCCCTGTTTTTTATTTATTTATTTTTATTTTATTTTAATGTTTATTTGTGTGTGTAAGAGAGAGAGAGAGAGAGAGAGAGAGAGAACGAACAAGAAAGAGGATAGAGAAAGAGAGAGAGAGAGAGGGAGACACAGAATCCCAAGCAGGCTCCAGGCTCAGAGCTATCAGCATAGAGATGGGGCTCAAACTCACCAACTGCAAGATCATGACCTGAGCTGAAGTTGGACGCCTAACCCACTGAGCCACCCACGTGCCCATTTTTTTTTTTAATTTATTTTTGAGAGAGACAGACAGTGTGAGCAGGGGAGGGTCAGAGAGAGGAGTCAGGATCTGAAGACAGGCTCCAGGCTCCGAGCTAGCTGTCAGCATAGAGCCCGACGCGGGGCTCAAACCCACAAACTGTGAGATCATGACCTGAGCCGAAGTCGGATGCTTAACCGACTGAGCCACCCAAGCGCCCCCCCATTTTTTGTTTTTAACAAGGCGTGCCATGCGGGAGTGTTCTGATCACCAGAAAGGAATACAACCAGCTTAGTATTCTGCCAAGAGACACATCTGAACATGCCTCACAGCAGCACACACCTCACTCCGTGCCGATTACCACAGTCTGTAGGCAGTCACATCGGGCAATGAGCAACAGGGTGATGCGTTTCCTGTTATTAATGCTCATAGCTATTACTGCTAATAAATCAACAACAGGAGAAACAAGCTGAAGATGCGATGGATGAGGAAATGTCTGACTGTAGATTTCATTCCTATCACCTATTAGGTCAAAGGAAAGACCATAATTTATTTTTAAAAATTGTTTAATGTTTATTCATTTTCGGGAGGCAGACAGACACACAGAATCTGACGCAAGCTCTAGGCTCTGAGCTATTAGCACAGAGCCCGACGTGGGGCTCAAACCCACAAACTGAGATCATGACCTGAGCTGAAGTCAGATTCTTAACCCACTGAGCCACCCAGGCGTTCTGGAAAGAACATTAAAGTTATAATAACTTAGTTTTAAAAAGAATTTTAATGGCACTTGGGTGGCTCAGAGGGTAAATAAAGCAACTGGCTTCGGCTCAGGTCATGATCTCATGGTTCGTGAGTTCGAGCCCCGCATCGGGCTCTGTGCTGACAGTTAGCTCAGAGCCCGGGGCCTGCTTCAGATTCTGTGTCTCCCTCTCTCTCTGATCCTCCCCTGCTCGCACTGTCTCTATCTCTCAAAAATAAATTTAAAACGTTAAAAAATTTTAAAAATAAAATTAAAAAATAAAAAGAATTTTAAGGGGCAACTGGGTAGCCCATTTGGTTAAGCATTCAACACCTGATTTCAGCCCATGGTCTCCATGCTGGGTGTGGAGCCTGCCTAAGATTCTCTCTCTCTCAAAAAACAAAACTAAAAAACTAATAATAAGAATTGTAAGAATAATCATTTAATTTTCTAAAACAGGATATTTTCATCTGGTCTAGTGTAAGGAAGCTCTCCCACAAAACAAGCGTTTGCTAGAAACACCAGATTTCCTACACATGCTTTGAACCCTAGTCATGTGGTTTCAGACACAAGACAAAAGTCAGGGGAAGAGAACAGCCTGAACATTTTGTCCTTTGAAATATCCAGATGACATGACAAAGCATTTGATTCTTCTGGTATGAGATAGACGTTTTTGCCTTCATCATAACCCAGAATAATCACACTCTCCTATTTCTCTTTGCTCAAAGGAATCAAGTAAACTGCTCACGACCAGATGGTTCGGCCCTGGCCAGGGGTCCGGGAGCAGCACCGCCCAGAGCGTGCGCCACAGCAGGCCTGTGGGCCCAGACCACGTGGGGTCCGATCCTGGCTCCTGGTGTGATCTTGGGCAGGCGGCCCACACTGTCCATGCATCCAATTTCACATCTGTGACAGAAGTTAGGATTGCCGTATGGATTAAAAAAGATAATCTAAGGGCGCCTGGGTGGCTCAGTCGGCTAAGCCTCCGACTTCGGCTCAGCTCGTGATCTCACGTTCGTGGGTTCGAGCCCCGCATCGGGCTCTGTGCTGGCAGCTCAGAGCCTGGAGCCTGTCTTCTGATTCTGTGTCTCCCTCTCTCTCTGCCCCTCCCCCGCCATGCTCTGTCTCTCTGTCTCAAAAATAAATAAAACATTAAAAAAAAAAGATAATCCAGATAAAGTATGAGCATCTGGTGAGAATATAATAAATGACAGTTGTGTGTGGTCTTCCTCTAAGAGTTTTTAACCAACTGCCGAGTTCAGTTACAACAGCCCTGCCACTTCTCAGACTGGTTTCAGGGTTCAGGTAAGGAAACGTGTTCTCTCACCAGCTCTCAGGATCAACTAGGTCCTCGAAGAGAGCCAGGGAGAAAAGGCAGCCAGGCAACTGTTTGCTTTTTACTAAGACACTTTAAAGTGCCAATGTTATTTCCCTCATCTTTTCATCTTCAGACATTTAAAAAATTTCTATTATTCAGCCATCAGGTTTGTAGAAAATAAAGATACCCAAATACAAAACCCTCGCCCGTAATTTAATTATCCAGTGGTGACACCTTTTGATATTATGTACGCATGCCATCTACACATAAATATATTTATAGTGCAGAAATAATCATACTGGGCCCTAGCTTCTCTTAGTAAGTCATTTATCGGATCTGTATTATCACGAATGGCTCCATCTAGTCAGTATATGGAGACAGCATCAGTTTTTAAAACCATGAAAATCACCAAAAAACCCACAAAAATCTTCTGTTGCCCTTTATGCCCTTTCTGGTCTCCAGTGAGGAATGATGCGGTGATGAGGCGCCCGTGCCCTCTGCGCAGCCGTTCACTTGCTCAGGAGCGAACACTGCTGACTGTCCTGCAAAGAGGCGGTAGTTTCACCAGCAAACTTTCTGTATTGGAAAGTTTATAGCTGGATATTTTCATAATGTAGATTTTTGCCAATCTGGTAAATGAATTATGTTCCCTTATAGTTACTTGATGGGTGTGTGAAGTTACATATTTTTCATATATTTATTGGCCATTTGAGTTCTCCTTTTGTGAATTGCCTTTCGTGTCCTTTAGAATGATACAATTAAAATGTTATTTTAAAGTCAGCAACTCTGTCTACCACCGAAGTCTTCCAAATGTGATCTGGCGGCCTGTGGGAGCTTTTCAAAGGACTGAAGAGATTAAAGTGATTTCCAGAACAACATTAAGACGGGACGTGCCTTTTCTCCTCTCATTCTCTCACAAGTGCACAGACCCTTCCAGAGTCTTTACCATCCGTGCCAATGCCGCAGGCTGAGGGTAGAGGCACGATTTATTGTTGCTTAAATGAATCAGTAGCTACATAAATTTTTTTCTCAGTTCTAATTCTGAATGTGGTAAATATTGACAGATCTAAGTCACTGCAACGGAAGCTCTTTGTAGTCCTCAATAATTTTTCAGAGTGTAATGGAGTCCTGAGAACAAAAACGTCTCAAAGTGCTGAGCCGCTGTCCGGGGAAGAAGTGAGGGCAGTGTGGCCTTCGTCCTGGAAGTTATGCTGGGTGTTGGTTCTGCCCAGAGGAGGCTTTCCATTTTTATATTGAAAATTTACCAACTGCCCCCCCTATTTTCTGATATCGTTGGCATAGTTTTAGTATCATATCTCAAGGGTATTAACAGTAATTTTAAAATCCTACTAATCTTTTGGATAACAGATCAAACAGCATCTCCTCAGGAGATCCTTTCATTATTTCATCAAATTAGATTTCATGGCTGCAGACTCTCAGATGTCCAGTACTTCTCTGTCATAGGACTTATCAGAGCAGGAATAGTAAGCTGCGTGTGTATCTGTAGGGTAGCTGAACGCTAGACCCTCGGCTCCGTGCGGCTGGTCTGCTCATCACCACCGCACAGCACAAGGGCTCCCTGCCCAGCAGAGGTTCCGGCAGTGTCCAAATGAATGAACATAAGGAACACACCTACCCATAAGTTAGCTTACATATTTATATTCTCGTGTAATATCATAACATCTTTTACTATTACTGCCACCATGGTGTTTCTTTCCCCAAATATTTATTGAGCAACTGCTGTGTTCAAGGCCCATTCTAGATGCTATAGGTATAGTAGTAAAAGAGATTATCTGATCCTTTCACATTTCAGCCAGTGAGCTACAGATAAAACAGCAGATTACAGGGGCGCCTGGGTGGCTCAGTGGGTTAAGCGTCCAGCTTCAGCTCAGGTCATGATCTCACAGTTCATGGGCTCGAGCCCCAAATCAGGCTCTGTGCTGACAGCTAGCTCAGAGCCTGGAGCCTGCTTCTGATTCTGTGTCTCCCTCTCTCTCTGCCTCTCCCCTGTTCATGATCCGTCTCTCAAAAATAAATGTTAAAAAAAAAATTAAAAACAGCAAATTACAGAATTACTTATTAATTCCAATAGCAGCAGAGACTCTAGAGATGCTCTCAGGACACACAAACTAGAACCTCACCTGACCTAAGGTGAGAAACACTTCCTTAAATACATGTTACTTCAGTTGCTATCAAAATGATGACTAGGATCCAAGCGGGATGTGGGTGTCAGGTGCTACACTGCTGAAAGGGACGAGTTTTATACAGAAAAAACCACACTTGCAAGGGCTCTGAACAGTACGCGTCTGCTGAGAGGCGGAACTATGCTCTACGGTAAGGCTGCTGCAGTCAGAGTGCCAAGGGTCTCCCGAGTCTTGTGCAGGGGTGACCTTTACACTAGAGTAATCCCTTACATGGATTTGAAACAGGAGTGATCTGATTAGATTTGGGCCGATCTCTTACTGGAGGACACAAGTATTACTTAGATGTTCTGTTAATTATTTAAGTCCAGAACAAAACCCCTCATACCTACATTTGGGCAGAGAGTATGACTTCTGCTTTCCTAAATAAAAATCCATTTAACTCACTGGCCTTGGATGGAGATTTCAAAACAGTAAAAATAAGTAAAGTTATCATAAAACACAATCATACAGAAAGCCCAAGGAAATGTCCAATAATAGTGAACTCCGTTTCCAAGGTGCATGCAGTATTCACTGGGCATCAGCAGGTGGCGTAAGGCGTCACGTTCTCGCCCTGGCTATGGGGAGCAGAGATAAGTTACTTAAATCTCTGCTGAGTCAGGGAGGAATAATGTCAGCTCCCAAACATGCTATTTATATAACTGTGGCACGTGACCTGGCTGGCCTGGCTCGTCCTGGGCTCACTTCTTCCACTCACACGTTACAATTCCCTCATTATTAACTTTGTTTTACACTTGACAAAATTTAGTAGGATTCATAACATCAAAAGGTTTCTTTTAAAAGTGTTTTTATATTCTCCCGACCTCCTCCATCAACAGACACAGTCCTCTGCAAATCCCTAGGCAAACTGTATTTTTATTTCCCACTGGACAAATGCCAAGACTTCCTAGCACAGAGTGTATAGTAGAGAGAAATATCTGGTAATGGTCTTAAGTCTCAGAAGATACGATCTCAGTAGTCTTTCCAAATACTTAGACATTTGCAGTGAAGGACTTACTAGATCTCCAAAAAATTTTAACATAAAAAACAAAGCTTTAGACTGTCATCAAGTTCACTGGTTCTCTTCACCGGAGCTGGTTCTGGTCTTTTAAAGCCAGAGGCCATGACTTGGTACAAGGCTTACCTACCTCCACTCTGCCTTGTTGTGCAGGAATGAGTTACACTGGTCAGGAAGGCTAGTATCGTTTGACATGGACTCCAGAATTGAAATGATTTGCTTGAAAGATGGCCGTTTCTGAAGAAGAGAAAATAAACTTGTTGGGACTTACGGAAGTAGGTTTTAAGAGAAAATCCACAAGCACAAATAAGCTTGATGTATAGTAACAAAATAAAGAAGCAAGCTAAAGCCTGACTTAGTCATTACAACTGTCTCACTACTCGGGCTTAAAGGAACCATATTCCTTATTTTCAACAAATTATAAGAATAGACTCAGATGTCATTTTTCTGTCCTGTGGCTTAAGGCTGGAATAACTACAGTTTTTTTTCTAGGTAAGGAAAGTACTGATTCTCTTTTGGGTAAGATTAAGGAGTCCTAAAACGGAAAAGCTAAATTCTTTAAAAATCTCTGTGATTCAGAAAGTTTAGTAAAAGTTAATGGTAGAGTCTGGTGACAGGTCTACCAGTGTTCACCATAAAATTCAATCAACTTTTCTGTATGTTGAAAATTCTTATAGTGAAGTGTTGGGGGAGAATCTACTTTCTCTGTTAGAACTAGTAAAATTCCTCAACTACTTGTTCAGAGAAAAAGTCCTCAATTTTAGTCATTAGAACTCCATTGTCTGCAGTGTTTATTCCACATCATGACTAGTTTTGGAAGTGGGAAGCTCGAAGGCACGGTTTACTAGTGAAAACGCCGTGGTTCAGTGCATTTCTTTAGCTAGCATTAACCACACTTGTCTGTTGCTTTAAACTGTAGCCAAGGCTGAGACAAAAGGTGAAAACAAAACTGGAGAAAGATAATAAGAGGATGATGCACATTCTGTCTTCATCATGCCTCATAATTATACCATTTCTGAGCAAATTACAGTTGCAGCAATTAAAACATGCATTTTAATTTCGGAGCACAAAAACAAGAAGGAACAATGTTGAGGTGGCTTGCTCTTAGGACTTGAGTGCTTCCCACCTTGAGACAATTCTTCCACGTCTCAGGAATATAAAACTGGGCTATTCGTTCTGAATTCTGCCTTCATTGTACTTTAAGGCATGTGCGCCCGTGTGCGTGTGTAAGAAGAGGCCTAAGTCCCGAAGTGTCACTCATACACACTAAGCCTCACAATAAGCAATGAAGAAAATGCCATAAGTAGGAAATTTGAAAAATACTGTCTTCTTTTAACTTTATGCCTATTTTAATTTCTCCTACTGTGTATCAGGCTGTAAAAGGAGAAATGTTTTAACTGTTTGCACAGGAACTAATTATATAATAAAGGATTTTCATTTTGCATGGAAAAGCAGCAAGAGAGGCTAAAGGATTTTTAAAGAATGTTTTTCCCTACATTTAATATTCTTGAAATAAAGTAAAATTCTTGTGATTTGGTGACAAGGATCTGTAGAAAAACCTTAGTTTTATAGGTAGAACATACACTTCGATGGAAATTATTAAAGTGAACGTTTAAAAAACAACAGCCATGTGGAATGCTGTGATAATGATAGTTTGTGGATATTCTGGTTGCAGGATATGGTGTTTGGTCCAGGCTCAGGTCTCCTTTAGTATTCATGCAGGTTTTGCTTACATTAAAAAAAAATTACACTTAGGGCAGTTTGTCAAGTATCTATATACATTATTTGTCATCTTCATTTTCTAGATAAGGAAAATCTGTCTCAGAAAAGTATGTGTCACACGGGAAGCGAGTTACGAAATCAGGGGCAAGGCTCTGAAACCTTTCAATGTTTTATCACACGAGAATAAGGTATTAGTTCCTATCAAACTCAAGGCTTTAGTCTTCTCTTCTTATTCAGAAATGCCAGTTTAGAACTGGAAACTGCCTACCTTCATTTTTTTTCTTTGATAAACTACTTTGAGCCCCTGGTGTAAGCCACTGTCATGACTTGACATTTACCTAAGAGCAGCTTTCTCTTGTGTTCCCTTCCCCCTCCTCCTTGCAAAAGAACATTCATTTTCTTACAGGTGAGCTGGATATTTTAATCTAGGTCTTTAAAGCGTAAGGGCTGAGAAAAAAGAAAGGTTTGTACCCAGTTATGGTTCTATGTGCACAGGAGTGGCATTAACTTCTGGCCGAATTGCTACACACTTCTGGCCACAGAACTAAAACGTGCCTTGGTCTGGCTACTTTAGTTAACACACTGGGCATCTACTTAACTAAATGTGTGCAAGGTGCCAAAGGTAGCACTGTTCCCTCAGAGAGACTGCAGTCCATTTAGAAAGAAACGACAGTTTAAAAACAAAACAGCAAAAGGTAAGGCCTTAGCCCAGACTCTGGTTTAGGAAAAGGGGTACTAAGTATGGGCTGCAGTAAACAGAGTCGGGGAGGGCTTGAAGGAGAAGCAAGGCAGGAGGAAAGAAAAGAGGGGGGCTTGCCCAGGGAGGGGAGGTGTGGCTGGAGACCGCCCAGGAGGGCTGGGCGTGGGTGGCAGCTGGGTGTATAATGAATGCATTAGTTGTCTCAGAAATAAAATGCCTTGAATTTCGGAAATAAAAATCAGTCTTAAACCTCATACTTCACCTCACTAGAATACAAGACTCCTCTCTCCTAAAGAAGGGCAAGCCGGCTACATGTTAAAGACACACCACCTCGAGGGCATCAACACCAGGCCGCGTGTCCTTCCTGTGTTAGGTGTTTACACTGTCATTTCGTTAATGCGCCAAAATATATATTTTTAGAGTTTTAGTTACTGAAGTACAGAGCTTCCGATTAAGAGATTCAAAACCTGCTTTGCATACTGCAATGTAATTGCAATTAAAGAGATCTAGTTGCGTTAATCTAGTTCAATGCAAATAATTTTAGGTAAAATTTTTTATTTACGTATCAAGAGAAAAATACGGCCAAAATGATTATATATGCCACAATGGACATGTAACTGGTGGAATATGGAAAGAGTAGTATGATAGCATTAAAAATACATATGTTCCAGGGCCACCTTGCAAATAGCTGCTTGTGTTTTCTCCTGGATCTGCTGCAAAGTGCAGGCACTTCTCTTAGTGCTTCAGAACCCCGTGTTCTGCAGACAGAGGCAGGGGAGGCCATTCCCAGCCTATGCAGCGTTGTCACAGAATACTAATAAAAACAATCCTCCTAAAAAACGATCATACTAATAAAATCAGAATTTTTTTAATGTTAAGCTCTTTAATAAAAAACACTACTAGGTCAATAGAAGATTCTCCTTTGAAAAGGGGTGAAGGCAGTTTGATGAACAGGAGTGAAAGCGAGCACCGAGGCTGGGGGTTAGCAGGGCAAAGGGGATGTGCACGAGTCTGGGAGGGCCACCCACAACCTGCTCCGGAAGGAGCGCCGGGGCAGAGGCGCCTGGCGGACCCGCGCCCCTTGCTGCCCCGCTGGTTGCACTGCTGCACAGGCTGTACTTGCCGGTGAGCTGTCCTCACTTGATGGGACAGGTGTGACTCAGCACAAAGTCTGTGCTGCGCCAGCATGACTCTCGGACTTGCCGGTGGTTTATGCATTGTTCCCACCAGAGAAACATGCTACGTGTGTGTTACCATCATGCACTCTTCCTGGGGGCCAGACTCGAACGGAGTTTAAATTAAGCAAGAAATTCCATTCTTAAGTCTTAAGTTTTTAGATCTCTGTTTAAGAAGTCAGTTTGCAGTAGCTTTCAATGAAAAAGTGGACAAATTTGAACTATACAAGGACTTGCTTTCTTGAGTCTCTCTCGTCATTGTTTAATCTGTGAGGATCTTTTTTTCACTTTCTATTTAGTATGAAAAATTACTAATCTATACAAACGTCGAGAGTACAATATAACAAGCCTCCATATACCTACCACTGGGCTTCAAAAATTATCATGGTCAATCTAGTTCAACCTCACCACCATCTATTTCCTTTCACTTTATTCTGAAGCAAATCCAAGACTCGCCTATCATTTTATCTATAAATATTTCCGTATGTATGTGAGAGTCTTTTAAAATGATCTTTGCAGGGAAAGGAAATGGGTCTTTATGGTCCAATGTGATAACCACATGAAAGTCTACATTTTGGAATATCTCCAACCCTATTGTGATAACTTAAGAAACATCATGAATCTGGACAGTAGGACATATCACGTTTCCCTAGAAGTGCTACTTTTGCCTGGTGTTTGGTTCAGACTGCTTGGCTTCATTCTCCAGTCTCACCAGGTTCATTCTCTAGTCTCACCCTGTGACCTTGAGCATTACTTACCTTCTGTGTGCCTTGACTCCTCATCTATAAAACGAGTGTAATAACACAACCTATTTCACAGAGGTATTCGGAGGAACAAATGAGCGAATGAATGTACACAAAGGGCTTGGAGCAGTGCCGGGCATAACATGAGCACTGTGTGCTAGCCATTGTTATCACATGAAAATGCAATATTTATTATTAAACGTTAAAAACAAAGGAATGCAATTCTTTCCGTTGAGTCAAGAGTGCCAGAATGCTGTAAGAAAGAGCCAGGAATGAGTTTCTAACGATCAAGATGTGCAGGTATCAACAGAAAGTCTTCACAGCCCATCTGGGACTCACAGAAGCAGCAATCCAGCCTTGCTTTGTAGTGAATCTTGTTACCCCAAGTTTTAAAAACTCAAAGCCAAGCAAACAAGTGAAATTTCAAAATTCTGAACGACAACAACCAAAAAAATATTAGTATATACCTTGGCATCAGCTTCCCAACACTGACGTAACAGCTCAGCAAAACTTCTGGGGCAGCTGCTTGGAATGGTTAATCTCTACGACAGAGAAAGGAAAAACAACACAAGGATTGACTCAGTAAGATAAGCAAATACTGAAAGGTCATAAAAGAGTTGATTTAAGAACACAAGTCATTAAATTTAAAACTTCCATTGATTGATACATGGCAGATGAGAATTTATGTTTAGATTCATAGTATCTAATCTCTACAGACACTTCTACTATTTTTCTTCCAAAATGGTACCCAGGTGGATGGAGGAGCTGGGTTCAGCACAACGAAAGCAACAAAACCCGGACTCAAGTCTAAAGGAAACTACAGTAGGACGGGCAGGGCGGAACAGAGACACGCACTGTAAGACCACAGATCTGCCACCGTTCTGTCTTAGGCAACTGTGAAAGCTGCAGACACATCAGGCAGCGAGGAAACCAGCTCGGCTCTGGCAGGAGGTGTCCAACTCTGAAAGTATCTTCCACAGACACCGTCAAGGAGAGAATTTTAGAGATGGGTGCCCTCTCTCATCAGCAAAGAAGGTATTCTGAATGTAGGACTCCTGCCGGTAAACCGTGGGGACTGCATACAACCAAGATTATCAGGTGAGGAGCAGTCCTGTCCCAGCGTTTCACACGAGTGGTTCTCTAGAACTTGCCATGTCCCCAGAGGCTCTCTAGAGATCTGCAGAGGCGTTTTTGTTTGTTTTAAAGATTGGAGGGCTGCACCTGGCGCGGGTCAAGAGTGCTGGACATCCTTCACTGTGTTGTAAATCCCTGATTACGTATTCCCACGTACTCCACCAAACTCCAGACGCCTCACGTGCAAAGTTTATCATTTTCTCTCCCTAGACTCTCTCGGATTTATAAACAAACACAAAGTATTTTTTGAGCAGTTTTAAAATACAATGAACTAAGAATGCATCTACTAAATAAGATAAAGACTCATAAACTTCCCGAGATTTTTGGAAAATGTCACCTGCAACAGCATTGCTCATGCTGCTGGAATCACTGATACAATTCAGCTCAATTCTGCATGTGTAGCTACTGAATCCTACTTACCCACAGGGACAAGCACTAAAATCGCCCCACACTCCCCTCTGCTGCGGCCACGCCTGTGCGTTTATACACTGCAATACATTTGTCATTGATTTCTTTTTTATATTACAATTAGAGCACTATGTTAACTGTAAAATATAATGTGTACAATGGGTAGGTTGCACTACCTCTGAATTTCTTTTCAGGGCAGTAGAGGGAGCATTAAAAGAGTTGTTACCCAAGGAGCCCGGGGTGTGAGTTGAGAACCGCTGCACTAAGAGGTACCGACGTTTACTCCACAGTGTTGTTTACTGAAGGAGTTTTGCAAATAAGAAGCTTAAACTGAATTTATTTGGATTTGGGGGAGGCTGTGTATAAAACTAGAAAAAGAGTTGTCCTGACAAGAAGACAGATGATCTATATTTACAATTACAGATAAGCTTAAAATCAAAATAAACCAAAAATAAAACAAAGTTTTAAACAAAATAAAACAATCCTATCCAAGTTAAAGGCTATGCTAAACATTTTTTTAACTGATTATATAAAAAAGAGGAGATGTAATAATGTGTACTCTTATTTTACTGCAGTATATAGTAAATCATACTCTTATTTTATTGGAAACCTTTTGATGAAAATCAAAAGGAAAATCGGGTGTTTACTTGAAAAAAATATTTATATATATAAGATGGCTGGTTGGGAGTGGCAACAAAGAAAAACAGAAAATGATTGTAATTATTCAGCTCAATGTACTCCATGGCAAAATAATTTCTCATAAAAGATAACACTTTCAATATAACTTTCTCACATTTTTCTAAGAACTGAAATGTGACCTGGACGAATATGGATGTTAATCTTTTTGATCATCTTTTCTCACTGGAAAACTTTTTAGCTACTGCATCTGAGACATTATGAAAGAAGACATAATTAAATTATCTGATATGGCCAGATATTCATTAAATCTAAACTCAGATTTAATTAAGTTAAATTAAATACATCTTGCTAGGTAAGATGTATAATGGGTAGGTTGTTTTGGTACATTAAAAAGCATTTTAAAAAATAAAAATACAAAGTACCTTAAAAGAGAATCTACTGCATTAAAACATCCTGAAATGACCAGAATATTAGCAACAGATTTGTAACACTTTACAACTTAAAGATTTTTAAAATTTCAAATTTAAAATTAAAATATTTCCCAAACACTGTTAGGTATGGCTTTTTTAAAGATAATATTCTTTCTTGCACCATTTTCTACATAAGATGCAAAAAATTACTCTTTGTCAATAATTTATCTTTTTCTAAAGTAGAGCCAACAATGGATTAAGCTTTTTGAGGATTTATATTAAGAACAATAGTTTTGCTACTTAGAACAAAACACATTTTATATGAGAATCCAAGTACTTACTTACTGTAAAGACAGAAATTATGCCCTCAGAATATTCTGAAAGACCATTAATTGAGTTTTATGGAAATAACAAACATACATGTCTGTAAGAAGGACAAAATTTAATAGCAATACCCTCCTAGTTTCAGGACTTCTGTAAGGATTCACTGTTTGCTGTAACAGTGCCTTATATTTCTAGTTTTAATAGGATTTAATATTAGGAAGGATTGTTTGAAGGCCTTATTTCATTATTAAGCACTTAGAAGCAAACACTTTCAGATACTTGTAGAAAGTACTGATCTTCCTACAGATCCAAAAAGCAGTCCTAAACGGTGACACTAAATACGGTCTAGAGTCCATATTAAGAGTAAAGTGTCATGTCAACTTTCTGGTTTGGGCATGGGCTACCCGTGTCTCACCAGAGGGGAAGCTGGGTGAAGGATACACAGAATCCCTTCTGAAATTTTTGCAACTTACCATGAGTCTATGATTATTGCAAAATAAAAAGTTAAAAAGGCAACTCTAATATTCGGATATAGGAGCATTCTAGGGGGAGTGGCTTACATCTGAAGTGTCTCCCTAAGCTAAACACATCATGCTTTACTTACATGAGGCCTGTGAGAAAAATACAGCTCGCTCTTTCAACTCAAGAACCCAAGGTATTCCAAAGTAAAAATAAATGAAATCAAATAATGAGAAGTTGAAAGGATTTTGGAAATTATATTTAAATCAAAGTCTCAATTTTACTATGAAATGAAATAAATCCTTGGCAAATTTTTTTCAAGTTTTGATTTAAACCCCAGGTAGTTACCATAGAGTGCACTGTCCATGTCGGGTGTGAGATTTAGTGATTCAACACCCACATGTAACACCCGGTGCGCATCACGACAAGCGTCCTCCATATCCATCACCCATGTGGCCACCCCGTCTGCCAGCAACCCTCGGTTTGCTCTCTACAGCTGAGACCTGCCAATTATTTTAATGTTATGTCAATGGGATCTGTTTTGGTGATAATTTTTTTATGAGATGAAATGAAGATGCCTTCATGAATGATGACAATGGAAATTATAGCCGAACTTCCATGTTTTTGATAAATATGTAGGATTAGAGCAGCCAGATAAGTATCTTCCTAATACTCAATTTTCCTTAAGTTTAGTGGAAAGTTGAGAAAACTTGTTTTGCCACGTGGGGGTTCTTCCAACTTGCTGTTCCAGGTACAGAACGGGAGGGATCCGAGGGGTGTCCGCCCATGAGTAGCTGGCCCATCGGGTCCTAGCCTGGGTGAGGCAGGGCGGTCTACTCGAGGGAACCCCTCGGGGCGAGGGGGCGCAGCCTCCTCCTGCACGTGCCGGGGAGGTTCTGAAGGCTCCGGGAGGTTCCCAGCCCACAGGCCGGCTTCCACAGGCAGTTTCTAAGTTCATTTTTCTCATCAGCTTTAATAATCCTTGATGGAGACCCCAATGTTTTGAAAGTGCTTCGGATTCACACCTCTTCTGCCATCCTTTAGATGAAATACTATTTAAAAATATTAATTAGTTTTTCTTATACATATTTGGGGAGCTTTTAAAAAACTTATTCTAGTTCATCTTGGAACAGCGTAGAGGGAAATAAATGACATTGAGTGTTCTGCTCCAAAGTCAACATCAGGTCGATAATTTTCTTCGCTCTCATTTGTAACCCCAGACCCAAACATCTGATCACCTCACTGGCAAAAGAAACAACAGAGACAAGTGGGTTCTCCTGTCATGAAATTATCAGTTATTCTATGCACGAGGTCTGATTTAATAGCACACCAGAAGTAACCATGACATTTAATTAAAACAGAACAGCTCCTGTGAAACGCTGAGCAAGACACGTTCTTGAATATAACTCCTTTTCCTTTTTCTTAAATTGGCAGCTCTCTCTCATCAAGTTCAGCTATCATGAACATTTCATCCATTCTCAATAGCTCAGGAGGACAAATTAATAAGGTAGCTGGGTTATGTGATCTGAACTATGGAAACTTGGTTTCTCTTAGTCAATAGCAGTTTTTTGGTTAATCTAGTCTGTTCCTGCAGTCGCATGGGGAGCAAATCAATCCAATTCTTTTAAAGCATTAAACAGGGAATATCTCTATCACCTTTTTGCAAATTATTTTATCCTAAGGTTACACTCTTACCTTCAGTGGAGGGCACAGACAAGGTGTGGAAATGAAGGTTTGTGAAATAAGGTTGTTTTGCATTGCAAAGACAACTGCATGCTTCCATTACTTGATCTAAGTTCTCCTAGTACCTTGATATTGGATGCTTCATCCTTATGCTGAGGATTTCCATGCCTGTGCATTTCAGTCACAATTTTAAACCTTTCAAAATGTAGTTGCTCTCTTTGATATGAATGTACCACGTTCTCTGATGTAGGCTCATAGGTCCAACTAACTGAAAGCCTCAATTTGTGGGAAGAAGAAAAGCGAGGCTGGGGACACAGCACAAACGGTGTTTACGCCACTGAAGTTCTTTTGAAATGGAAAGGCTCTGCATGAAGAAGGGAACAGTTATGCCACTGCCTCGCCAATTCCAGTGAGGAGCTCATCTTCAATGTAGTGTTCAACGTAGGTGGCAAAACTGTAATTTTTCCCTTTTTTGAAACTATTTTTTCTTCTTTTATTTTTGAAATTCTCATCTAAGCGACAGTTTCTTGTACTATAGTGACTCCTGCTGGGAGAGGTAAGTTGAAGTAGCTGAAGGTCTCTTACAGATATATCAACTCCCGGCCAGTAAAAAAGATGTCCTAAACGCAGGAGATGGAGTTAAACTGTTCCCCTACCTTGGACGCAATGGCTTCTTTCATCACTAAGAACAAACCCCTAGGTTTTACAATTGAGACTGAGAAACTAGTACAGTACTTGTACAATTTTTGATCTACAGCATCACGACGTGAAGCTGCAACAATTAGATGTAAAGGGTCCATTCATGAGGAATAACATCACTTTGACCCTTTGTGTTAGCTCCTACTGCTAATCTTTCCATAAGCGTGAACTTACTTTCAATTTGAAGAAGATGAAAAAGTCTTTTGCAAAACCCCAATACTGTTTTCTGATCTATGTACCTGAATGGAGAATCGTAGTCTTACCTCGTTTTTTTCCACTACAAGCCAAGCTACTTGTAATCCTTCCAAACCTTTAAAGGGGACCTCCCTTGTTAGCATCTCCCAGAGAACCTGGAACAAAAAGAAAATGGAATTTTTATTCTTGTACTTTATATTTTTGGTGTATTACTGAAACTTTATCTAACATTTAACCGTATCCAATTACCAGGCAAAAACCAACCCCACCTGTAGAAACTTGCGCAAAACATACTCATATACACACACACACACGTTTTATATATATATACACACACATAATACACATTTTTATTCATTTTTATAAAGAAAAACGCTAGTTTAGAAATCAGAACATATGAACCAGACTTAAAATTTTATGAAACCAATGGGCCTACATAATTTACCTCGTAAGTTACGAGAATTCTCACAGATTCTCACAAATCAGATTTTATATTTTGTTAGTCAAACTCTTTCCACCTTCAACTGCCAATAAATTTCTCTAAAAGATAATAACTGGGAATTCAACTGTATTTTTAAAGGTTCAGTAATGGTCTGATAAAAAAAATTGAACCCTAAATCCTTCATCCCACAATAGTAGGTACTTGGCAATACTGTAACATTTAAATTTTGTGTTTCTGGAGAAAGCTCTCTCAAAATGAGTCCATCTAAGGAATTAATTTCCTTCCACCTATAACATCACTTATTATATATCCTAAAATGTAATAAATACCTTATGTTCATATGTATAGGCTGAGTGTGTGCGCACGTCTGTGTGTGTGTGAGTTTATGTGTGTGTTCATCTCTCCGCAATCCTTGAGATCAGCACGATTAGTAAGTCTGTGCCGGAATGCCCAAGGAAAGCAAACTGGTGCTGGGAATGCTGAGAGCAGCTGATGTTTTAGGTTTCATTTAAAATACTAAGTAATGGAGATTTGTATATTCAGGTAAATTTCTCCATTTACCCAAATGAGAAATCAAAATCTGAGTCTACCACCATCTGGTGACGTGCAAACACAATTAGAATTTTATCAGTAATCATCATGACCACCACTATCACTTATTGAGTGATTATGTTCCAGATGCTCTGTTGAACCCTTTACACATGTTACCATGATTAATATCAATCCCATCAGATAGATATTATCCTCATTTAATAGATGAGGAGACTAAGGCCTACAAAAGTTAAACTTGCCCAAGGACACCCTGCGGTCAAAGGGTAGAACAGATGATGAACTTGCTGCTTCGCCCTGAGGGTCAAGCTCTCAACCTGACGAAATTCTAGAGAAGAGAAGGCTACAGTGCAAGAGAGACTGTGATGAGCCAGGTTGCAGGTGTGGACCACAGCAGAGGGGGAAGCAAATGAATTCGGTTCTGATTTAGGTTTCTCTCATTCTAAAAACAAAAAAGCCATCTCTAAGAATGTTGACTGAGGACCTCTACCCTATTCAAGCAGGTCCTACAAACCTTTAACTCTATATCCACTGATTCCTCAGCCAGCGCTCAGTCATATTCGAATCAGAGCGTGGTAAGTGAACTCCAGCTAATATGAAGATAATTAGAAGGAAAATCAGGGAAATCGGCAGATGCTGCTCAAGCAGGAGGAAAAAAAATCACTGCAGCCTCTTTGGGCTTTTAATCAAGTGTGTAAGGTACTTCTTTAGAAGAGCTGCTGAATAATTCTATTTGAGTCGCAGCAGTGATTAGGAAAAGGTAAGGGGCATCCCAGAAGGGGACGAGTCGAGCGAGCACTGTAAGTGAAGGAAGCTGAGGAGGGCCAGGAACAGGTATGCAATCACCCCGGGACCCCGCCTGCACAGGGGAGGGGGACGGGCAGGAAATGAAGCCCCTCCATTCAGTGCAATTACCACTCCCCTGGTGCTGTGCAGGGGAAGGGATATGAACAGCAAGTAAATGGAAGGATTTTGCCTTTTTCAGGAGAACGGGTGCAGTGAATCAACTTCAAATAAATCAAATGGTCCAGACCCCAAAACGTCCTGGTAAGTGGCCTTGCACGGCATTTTCTGAGTGTGGCCTGCATGCACAACCCACTGCACAGGCACACACGTGAAGGCTGACTGGGCTGTATGAGGTAAAATGCAAAACCAAGAGCTTGGGAAGTAATACAGAAAAAGATCTCTGTCATTCTTTGTTCCAAAATAATCAGTTGGAAAATAGCCAGTCTACAAAGATCTGAGTTCTGTTTCTCCAAGAGTTCTAACACTAGAAACCTAAGTTTCATTTTAGTCCCTCTCTGAATCTCGGAAGCGCTCTTGCCGCCGAGGGGCCCCATGACAGCCACACACGTGTGGGACACGGACCGGGCACCGCGAGCCGCTGGGCTCTTGCGGTGAAGTCCGGCACCGGCACCTGCCGCGATGCCCTGTTACTAATTCGCCCGGTGGAGGAACGTAGCTGTTATGATACAGAACAACAGCTGTTTCTACATGAAACACAATGACGTTTGGCACAAAAAAGTCCTTTGTGAAGGAAGTCATTTGGAGGTCTAAAAATATATTAAACTATGCCTGAAAATACCAGTGATGGGAATGCAGGCCAAACATTATTGTGATCTTTCCCCTTAAAAATACTTTCCAATTCATTCTATATTGAGACGTGCTCACGTTTAAACTGTGCTCACAAGGAAAATTTTCTATTTTCAGCTTGCAGAGAAACTTGGACAAGGCTGTGTACTTTTCCTGCCTTTTCTTTTACAAACAATGGAAAGCCATTACCAGAGCCGGGCTTGCTCGGGAACGGGGCTCAGACAAGTGAGGCACTGACACTCCCTCTTAAGCCACTCTTATTTTCGAATAGTGGTTCTGGCTCAGAAGCTTCTGAGAAGCTAATCCTGTCTGCACTGTCATTAGGAGAGCTTTGTTTTTAAAGAGTGGCTAGGCCTTGTGTTCTCAGAAGGCTTGTTCTTTCAATGAATTTTTATTTCCTTCAGTCTTTTCTTTTTTGTGGATAACGTACTACACTCTCCTCTGATTTGGCCCTTCAAGGGACCCATCCTAAGCGGGTGGCACAATCTCCTTTCTTGGAAAATGAGGGGAGAAGCAATCGGCCTGCCTAGCAAAGTCTGTCAGCCTGGAAGCAAGGACCGCAGGATCCATGTCAGGTGTCTGTGGCACATTTATTTTAAGGCTGCACCAGGCTGGTTAGTGTTGCCACGTGCTAAGAAGCCACATGGGTTTATCAAGCTGTGGAGAGCCAGGGACTTGGACGATCCTGGGGGCTAAGTTCATATAGCACGTCTGAAAAAATAGAAAAATGAAAAGCAAAAACATATTAATGTGGGGGTTTTTTTGAGGTGAATTTCAAAAAAGGACACGTCTTTTTTTATGGTCTTACTCACCTCTATGTGACTGCTATGTATGTATGTGGGTCGGGCCTCAACGAACAGGGTGGATTTTCAGTGAACTCTGGGAATTCTGTTTTGTGCAAAGAGATACTATAATGACAAGTGGTCCTGGCACCTCACTTACGTTTTGAAAGGAGATCAACAGTTCTAAATAACCACCTTGCTTTCCTAGGAAGGCATCTCTTTCAAAGTCTACGCACTACAAACTTCTAAAACTAACACGCTGCTACCTTTACACACGTTCGCTACTGCTCTCCTCAGGAACACCGACTCTGACCATGTAATGTTTTCTTCATTTTTGAAAAATCTGTGGTTCCTTAAACAAAAAAGCTCCGAAAAGCATGCCTCGTACCGTTTCTTTCACTAAATGGTGTTTATCAAGAACAGAACAGGAAGGAGTTGAAATTAAATAAAATCTTGAATTCTCATTTATTATTAAATTCGTGTATCTGCCATTTTCTGAAGGGAATTCCGTTGATACAGCTATGGGTGAGGATAACCAGAATTCGAGTAAACCTAAGATACTGTTTTAAAACAAACAGATTCGGGGCACCTGGGTGGCTCAGTCGGTTGAGTGTCTGACTTCGGCTCAGGTCAAATCTCACGTTTGTGGGTTCGAGCCCCGTGTCGGGCTCTGTGCTGACAGCTAGCTCAGAGCCTGGAGCCTGCTTCCGGTTCTGTATCTCCCTCTCTCTCTGCCCCTGCCCGCTCATGCTCTGTCTCTGTCTCAAAATTAAATAAAACATTAAAAAAAAATTTTTTTTAAACAAACAGATTCACCAAAAAGGCTTTTTTTTTTCCACCAGTCAAAAGAGGTCTCTGTCGTGAACGCAGAGTTGATATTCAGAAGTGCGGCACCCGGGTTCTGAGGTGCGGCACCTGGGGTGTAAATATAGAGCAACAGTGGACGTGCTCGGCGACCGGCTCTCAAGCATGCTATAGACTACTCGACAGGATGATCTGTTAAGCATTTGTTAAATTCCCCAGAACAAAACAAAGGAAGGGTCTGTAAACAAGTAACAGTTAGAAACCCTTATTCGCCAAGAGAAACGGTCAGGCCCACCTACCAAAACAAGTAGTGCGCAATCACAGGAAGGAAAACGCTTTTTAATAAAGTAAACAACATTTGCAGACTCAGAAACGTTCATTCAAACTCTGTTTACCCTGAGGGGGTCAGTGGGGAATGAGTCAAAGGGATTTAAAAAGATACAGGAAAAAATCCTAAGTGCTGCAAACGGAAGTCACCACCATCTTCAATAGTTTGCGTGTGAAAATGAACAGATTCTTGGTTACTGGAACTGAGATTCTATTTCAGCTCAGGAAATGCAGTGAGTGCGCATTTCACACAACAGCCCCTGGCAACTGTAAGGTTCTGGAAGCTGGTGGTGTGAGGCCTGTTTTCGTAAATGTTTCATAATACTGAAACCAAAACCTCACTCTATAGGTAACACAGAGCTGTCTTGCAGAGCAAACATTTTGAGATAGGGAAAGTCCCAGACTTGGGGAGATTTTTGAAAGTAAAAGTGCTGGACAAGAACTTGGGGAGTGAGTGCTAAAATGAGCCTCAAAAGTCTTCTAGTTCATACAAATGTGCACAACTAAGCTAAACATTGTAACCACGGAAACGTGTGTCCACGTCTATAGACACATGCAAGTGTCTCTTGCTCACTCGCTACGAACCATTCCTGCCACGGTGCTTCCCTCTCCTCCCTCCTGCTCCACAGAGGAGTCTGTGAATGGACCGCGGCCTGTGGCACAATGCGGAGTGCCTTTAACATTTGTCAAAGGTTGTAAAAATCTGAAAGTATACACAATAGAGATTACAAGTGGCCCTTAAAGTCTAAAATATTTACTGTTGGGTCCTGTACAGAAAAAAGTTTGCTGGCTTATGTTCCACAGGATGAATGAGACACTGGTCTCAACAAGCAGGCGAAATACAATTTAAAATACCCTACATTAGTGTCTAGCACAGCGCCTGACACACACAAAAATACATTATTGCTTAAAAATGAAGGAAGAGAGCTTCCTAAGAGAAAATGATCTCAAAAAAGTCTGAAATTGCAACAGATTCCCTCATTTTCAGATGCCCCAGCAGAAGATTTGTAGGATGGTCAGAATGTTTTGACACAGGGAACCTGTTTTTTAATCTAGTCTCTTCAGGAACTTACTTTTTTTTCCATCATCTTTCAGTGAGACTTATTTGGTCACTGTCTATAATAGTATAGCCCCCATTATTTTTCTTTTTAAAAGCTTTTAGAAAACATTTTATTTTTGAGAGAGAAAGAGTGCGAGCGAACAGAGGGGAGGAGCAGAGAGAGCGGGAGACACAGAATCCGGAGCAGGCTCTAGGCTCTGAGCTGTCAGCACAGAGCCCCATGTGAGGGCCTGAACCCACGAACCACGAGATCATGACCTGAGCTGAAGTCAGAAGGTTAACTGACTGAGCCACCTGGTGCCCTCATTCTTAAAACACCCAGAATTAAGGAAAATGGGATATTTAGCCTGAAGCAACTGTTGTCTTCCAGCCTTTAAAATTCTAGCCTTTTGCCAAAAATGTGTATTTCATTCTTGTAATGACTTTTCCAATAGCCAACAAAATTCATTTCTATTATAGTAAATAAATTTGGCATACGTAAGATGTATTATAATTTAGAAAAAGCTTACCAATGAAAACAACCCCAAAACTTCTGTAATGAAGCCAGGAGTACATACTTAAGAAACTGATGGCCTCTAAAGGAAAGGGAAAACATTTGACAATGTGGTTTCCTCGGGCCATCAGCGGTCACTTGCAGTTGAAATCAGAAGTCTGGAGAAGACGCATGTTAGTTTGAGCCAAAGTTAGTCTACTGCTTTTCCTGTTATTAGGAAAATGGCCTTTTAAGAATAATAATATGATTGTAGAGGCACAATAATTTGGGGGACAGAGAAGGAGTTACAATTACTATTTTAGACTTTTAAAGAGATACACAGTATTGTTAGGGGTAAAAAAACAAAAGGGGGGCAACAGGGGCACACTTGGGTGGCCCAGCTGGTTGAGAGACCGACTCGACTTCGGCTCAGGTCATGATCTCACGGTTCGTGGGTTCGAGCCCCAAGTAGAGCTCTGCGCTGACAGCACGGAGTCTGCTTGGGCTTCTCTTTCTCCTTCTCTCTCTGCCCCTCCCCTGCTCACTCTCACACTCTTACTCTCTCTCAAAACAAACTTAAAAAAAAAAAAGGCAACAAATGAATTCCTTGCACGACCAAAGAACCACCCTCCCAACGTCCCCTCCCCTCCCACCGGTCCCGTCTCACTTACTTCTTCCTCACTGCTTATTCCTCAAGAATGATCCACCTCAAAACTCCTCCTCCAAAAGCTTCTGCTCCTTAAGGGACCCTTTCCTGTGGTCTCCATTCCCCGAGCACCCCCCACCCCCATATTATTCTGTTCTTGTAACTGTGCTGCTCTCCTGTGACTTTTACAGGGACCTTCAGTTCATGTTTCAGGGAGTCACACTACATAAGACTTGCGGGAGGCCTGGGCAAGGCCATGTACTAAAAGCTAAGTACCTTTTCTTCTATACTCTCCAGAAACTCACCAATCAGCTTAATAGTTGACTCTCAATAATCTCCTGTTAGTGAACTCATGTGGCAGATCTACTGGTGTTCTGAGTAACTTAGTAGCATGAAGTCCTGTTCCAAGTGACCCCTGTCCCCACTGACTTACACAGACATCGCACAGTCACGTGTCCAGCCCAGGGAAGCATTCTTCCCAGAAGGGCATCAGGCCCCACGTGACTTTAAGGTCTAGCCAATTTGCTTTCTGGAAGTAGCACTGGTTTCTTAACACAGGACACAATAAAGGTGATCCCATTAAACATCCTGGCGACTGGCAAGCGTTCTCTCTGCGGCCACTGCTCTAGGCACTCCAGCAGGAAGCAGCGGCAGCGCCTGAAAGCGGCGTTAAACGGCTAGTCTTCCTTCTGTAGGTGTTTGCTGTGTGTATTTCCTTGAGCAACAAAAGATGAGAAATGAACTCACCACACCATAGGAATACGTGTCACAAGTTTCAGACACAGGGAGACTTTGGATCACTTCTGGGGCCATCCACGGGAAAGTTCCAACCAAGGACATGTGTGTTGTATGATTATGGAACCGAGAGGCACCGAAATCGCATATCTGAGAAAAGAGAAACAGGTTTCAACCTTCTACTACCGATTAATAAAAGAAGTATCCATCACAAAAACCTACATCTGAAGTTCAGAAATACTTTTGAAGAAAATGAAAAGAAACAGTCCTACCTTCAATACCCCATCAGCAGCTATAACAACTAAAAAAAAGAAAGAAAGAAAAATTATGATAATCATCTAATTCGTTTGAGCCATCTTATATTGAAAGAAAAAAAAAACCCATAAACTTCTACTTCTATCTTCCATGTGGCATATGAAAGGTAAAACTGAAGTATTTACTGCATTGAAGATTTTGCAAAAAGGAGCTCTCATTAAAACAAAAACAAAAAACGAATTCCTTGAGGTACTGATGAAAAAGGCTTTCAAAACAGTTGTTTAAATCAAATGTGGCACTGTCCAGTAAAACCGGCACGCATTAGTATTAGTAGAGAGAACTGAACTTTTTCCCTGCGCTCTGCCACCACACTGCCACCAGGGTACTGGGGAAGTAATCAGCACTATTACTTCCTGGTGTGTATTTTTTGCTCTCAACTGAAGAGTAATTTTCTTGTAGGCAGGGACAAACTCATTCATTCACTTACACACTCACTCACTGAACAACTATTTGCTGAGCACCTACTATGGGCAAGGCCATGGACTATGTTCTAGAAGAGAAAGACGAGCAAGGCCAGCCAGTTGCTGCTCCTGTAGAGCTTACACTTTAATGGAAGAGACACTGAAACCAATATCTATAATCAAGTAGGATGACACCTGAAGCTAATATAATACTTATGTTAATTATGCTGGAATTAAAATTTTAATTTAAAATGTATTTAATTAAGTGGGATAAATTCTATGATGAGAGATATACAGAGATTGCCTCAGAACCAAAGAGCAGGGGTATCTAAGGAAGTCAGATGGAAATTTCTGGAAGAAATGGTGCTTATGCGAAGACCTGAAGAACAAGCTGGGATTGACCAGACACAGGAACGCTGCAGGGGAAGCAGATTCTTAGGCAGAAAAAAGAGCCTTGTAGAAGGTCTGGAGCAGAGGGAAGGGCGCACAACTTTGGAAGGCAGGGGCCTGGTCTTAAGAGCCTCTGTGGGACATGGAAGGCCACTGAACTAGACAACTGAAAGGGTCAGATGTGCAGAGGGGAGAGCGTGTGAGAGAACAGAACGGGAGGCCAGGAGACCACTGCACACAAGTGGCTGCGGTCCGGGGCAGGCATGACGATGCCTGTCCCAAGGCTGTGGCACAGGACAGGAGAGCAGGGGGCAGAGCCAGGAAACATTTAGGAGGCCCAATCCGCTGGGCCTGAACAAGGAGGCACGGGGCGGGGAGGGAGGACTGAAGGATGAAATCAAATGAAGAGGCAACACAGTACAATGATTAGGAGCTCTGTACACACTGTTCCTTTTCATCTCATTTCTGGGTTAGGCAAATGGTACTGCCATTCACAGAGAAAGGGAATGCAGAAATAATTTTTTAGTGGGCAGAGAGGAGATGAAAGATCAATGTGGACATAATACATGCTCCAGTCATATGAGGATCTCTTTGGCCACTCCCAGTAAGTAGACAGACATGTGATTCTGAAGCTGAGGTCTGTGAGGAGCGTGAAGACGCAGATAGGACTTTTCTGGCGGTGGGTGGATAAGAGCATCAGAGGCAAGAAGGCCCAAGGCAGACCTTTAAGAACTATTCTAGTATTTCTTTTGTAAGCCACACGGCGCCCTCAACGTGGTAGTTGATCAATACTTACTAGCTGTTACTAGTGACCTTAATAAGTGGGAAAAATATTCTTTGCATGAGACAGCCTAAGGGTAAATGTGATACCATAAACAAGCTATGAGTTTTTAAAAAAAAAATATATATATAATTAATACCACATTCTAGTTACTCTTTACAATACCTTACTTTTTTTCATAAGATTAACGAGTGCTTAATTAAAAACAAATAAAGAAACCTAACATTATAAAAAGGTATAAAGTAGAAGATAAAAGAATCTTGTTATTCCCTGTTTCAGAAAAAACTGCTAAAAGTTAGGTCAATATTGTTGCCTTGTGTATGTTGTTTTCCCATCAAGTAACTGCAAAAATTGTGACCGGTAAAAATCAGGACAGTCTCTGTTGTTACTTAGTTTCCATAATGAGATCATGGATAAATCCAAAATTTAATCACTATCATCTCATGAGATGTTCAGGACATACTGATAAAGCAGATTTAAAAAACACAAGTCAAATAGCTTGTTAGAATGAAATTCTGAGCATGAACTAAAAATCTACAGGCATAAGACTCTGATACGTCCTACTAGATTGAAATGATTTCCTAATGACTTCCGGTTAGCCAACTTCTCTCAAAAGTGTTTATTTAGCTCCAGGGAGTTTGTCTCTGAGGAGTCAAAGGGTGAGAGGGTAAGAGATGATGGAGACAAAGGAAAGAACGGTCAGGGTCAAGCCTACGGTCCAACCTCGACAACGCATGAGTGGCCGCTGCCAAGAACTTCCCTCTCTCCCCCACGACAGACCTCACAGTCCCGGGTCCCCACCAGGGCATCTGGCCCATCCCCTACGTCTCTTCCTCCGACTACCCACTGCACATTCTTAGCATAAACCCATTTTAACTACAGTGATTTAAGGATTTTTAAAAATTAAATAGTTCTCCTCCCTAAGAATCATTTGGAAAGCATGTAAATAATTAAAGCACAGAAATGAATCGGTAGCAAGACTTTAGTAACAAGCTCTCATGTTTGCTTTAGCCGGTGTGGGCCAGCTAAATCGTCCCACACCCTGCCTTTATCCATTAGCTTCTAAGTGATGCAATCGAAGAGGCATTCCGTTACCTCTCCCACCTACGGGTAATAAGGTCTAATCTCGCCAGTCATTTGAAAATGCTCACTTTCTTTTTTTATACTTCTTTTTTAATTTTTTGAGAGAGAGCATGGAGCATGCAAGTGTGCACAAGTGAGGGAGGGGCTAGAGGAGAGACAGAAGGTCAAGCAGGCTCCTTATTCTAAAGCCTGATGTGGGGCTTCAGGCCACAACCCTGGGATCATGACTTCAGCTGAAATCAAGAGTTTTGATGCTCAACCGGCTGAACCATCCAGATGGCCCTACTCACTTTCTAAATTATAAAATATAGGATCATAAACAAACTTTGGAGAATACAGAAGAAAAAAGAAAGCCTTGCTTTCCAAATTCTGAAATGTGTTGACCATTTTTGGGCAATGCTCCAGGTAATATGATGAACACAAAAGTTTACACCAAATAATTCAGAAGTAATAAGAACAAAACTCAAAACTGCTAGTACAGAGAACCATCTAAAAATAGAAGACTAGAAGTGTAGGACTACATGCTTTAATCCAGGAACACCTCTTTTAGAAAAGTATTCTAGAGAAATAATTAAGGACGTGTTGAAAATTTTTGCTGAGAAGTATTGAGCTCAACACTTTGTATCATAGAAAAAAATGTAAACAACCCAAAATGTCCACATTCTGTGCTATTCATACAGTGCAGCTTCTTAAAATAAGAATTTTGATATTTACAAGCACTGGAAAGATTTTCATGGTATCAGTGATAAGTTAAAACATCAGGGTACAAAAGTTCTGAAAATCATGAGCCTACTTCTAAGGCAAGGCGCATGGATTTCATAATAAAATGGGTAAAATAAAAACATATGGCTACATTACCATTTCTTGACTTGAGATCTCTGTGAATCACTTTGACAGGAGCCTCCATATGTAAATAGTGCATTCCTTTTCATACAAGAAGGAAGAAAGGCCCATTAATATCATTTTTCAACACTGCATCAGTATTAACTTTCTATTTTCAAACATCAGTATTTCATATTTTTGCAGAGGATTCAACAGCAGAAACTAAGTTCATGTGTTCTGTTCTTACATGATTGATAGAAACAGGATATATCTACATTAGGCAAATTTGTATGCTAAGGAAAGTTTATGTGCTTTATTCTCTTAGAAGCTGGAATTTGATTGTGGGTAAAGCCAGCTTCTTACAATACCTAATAAGGAAACCTTAATTTTCTGGAGTCTGCACAAAAATAGCAGTTACAACCCGAAGAAGTGCTCCAATGACTAAGGTATTCCTCTCCCAGTTGCCTTCTAAATCAGCCAAAGTTCTGACCTAGGTCTTCAGCTTTCATCTGCATGTCTGCAGCTTGGTTTATTTTCTCAGTACCCACTCCAATAAGCCCTTGGGAGTGGTGGTGGGGTACAGGTGGGGAGAACTGGTTGGACTCATTAGTCGTAGTTGATGAAAGATTTTATGATCCTCAGATACAGAAATTTACAGTAGTTACAAAATATTTTATTCTTGTTACAAGGATGAATCTTTGGGATAATCTATATTTAAATGCACTCCAAAATTCTCTCCAACATATTTAGAATGTAAATCAAGTTACTTCAGTAAACTGAATGAATATATAAAAAGTACAGCTTTATTATTCTGAATAAAAAATTATACTTTATTCTTTAAAATCAGACTTTAAAAGAGAACATACAGTTATTCTCTCGGCAGGATTCAACTCTTTTTCTGCATTTTTGCACTACCTACCCCTTTAGAATAAAAAACATAACATTTCTACTGAAATAGAGCATTTCCTTTCCCTTTCCTTCACAAATTGTCTTTTCTAAATCATGGAAGAAACAGCTTCCCTATAGCCACAATCAAACAAGCTCCTTTTGTTAATGAATTATCCATTTACACATAATAAGTAGGCTTTGGTTCTTTGAGTATACAGAAAATTTCAATTTTATAAAGGCTAATTTTTAAAATAATCTATTATTTTCTACCATTCTGATTATTAAATATTGAAGAGTCATGCAAGAACAAAGAAAATGTAAACTCCTGCGATATGAAGATATTCCTGAAAAGGGTCAAGTTCACAGAAGTCCCAGTAATTTAATCAGTCTTAGAGCTAGAATCCAGTAGAGTGCACTTCTAAGATGACATTCTACATCCTACAAACTGAAAATTCAATAGCTACCATTTGGATAACTTTTAATAATTTTTAGGACTGAATTTCATACCTCCTTCTTGCTTTAAGTACCAAACGCAGCTCTGTGTAATTACCATTAGAGGCAGGGCTAGTTTCTATACCTGCTGACAAGTAATGATTTCAAAAAAACAACACAAAAGCTTTAAATGTAGGCCTTTTATTCCTATGGCAGATATGTTGAGAAAAAACACTACAAGTTACTTGTGCATACTGTATAACACACGTATCTGCAGGATACTTAGTGTGTGCAAACACAGTGGTAACTACAATCATATAACATTCTCTTTGTTTTTATAGAGCCGTCCTACTTTGGCCTTCTTTTTATTGTGAACAATGAAAAAGGCATCAGATTTAAGATTCAGGGCTCCTACAGAAGAAGTGACTGGGGTTAATCAGGGGAGACTTGGAATCAGGAGGACCGTCACGAGCCTGGACCCAGGGTCCCCTGCTCTCACTGTTCCCTGTGCACACCGGTGAGTGACCTACTTGCTGGCCCGCCCCCCACTTCCCTTCCCACTCAGAGAGCAGAGAGGATTTTTTTTTTTTTTTTTTTTTTGCTTTTTGGCTTCGAGAAGGTATTCTGTCAGCAGTAATGTTAAGCAATGCCTACTTCAAAATGCGTGGATCAGTCTTATTAGAATAGAATTATTCGTTCTTTGATTTCTCAACATCTTGTTGCTTAGGTGTCTTCAATCATGGTCAAACTGAAAGATACACAGCTGAATTTGAAATGGAATCAACGAAAATCAAGGTTTCCTTTTAATCTCCAAGTTCTGTGTAGAGCTTTACCAGACAGAGCTGAAGTCATTCGGAAAGCACTGATTTCTTCTTCCTTTTATAGGCCATTTTAAATATTAAGTATTACTTGGGACTATAAATAAACAAGTCTCTTCTCTGCCTCATTCTTCTCACCTGAGGCCAAACACATTAGAACTTGCCTTTTAGAGCAATTCGCCAGCAGTGAAAACGTGATTTCATTACTCTGCAGTCTGGCATGCGGTCCCCGTCCACTTTCATTCCCTCCGTCCCTACTCTGTCCCTGGAGTTCCAGTCTACTACTTAATTAGCCCTGCTCTCTCTCTCCTTTGTCCTTCAGATACACGGGGGCCAGCGGTCTTGAGAAACCCCAGGGATGACTGAGCTGATCTGGAGCCAAGGGACTTGCCCCTCCGACAGGGACTATGCAGGGAAGGGGCCGGAGGGAAGAGGTTCCCAGGCTGAGGGCCAGGGAAGCTTAAGTATTGCACGCACAGCAGGAAGCGGAGTGACTGATGTCGGTTGATTTGTTTGCTGTCTATCAGTCCTAAGTGCCATTAAGTAATAACATGGGTGTAATTGGCTGAGCACCCTAAATGCAAATGTCAGTAAGGTGAAGTGCTTCAAGCCGGAGACTGCCCGTACACGTATTTACATTATGTGAGTGTATTTCCACGCTTCCAGCAGTTCCCTGGAATAGCACGCCACCCTGCTTACAAACAGGTGGCTCCCGGGCACCACCCACACATGCAGAAGTGGCGAGGATGTTACAGAAAACTGTCTTGAAGAATGCCAAAATGTATGGCTGATTTGAAATGCCTGATGCATGAATGTACAATTAAGTTAATTAACACAGCCAAAGCCTTAAGTACCCCATCCTAGACATAGAGCTTATTATTCTTATAAGGTAATGAAGTACTGTTCAGCAGCAGCATTTTACATGAAATTAAAAAAAATTTTTTTTCATTTTCCCTATTTGAAGAATTTGGCAGGTGTTGATGAAACTTAAAACTGACAAGATAATTCCCCGAAGGAAAGACTATTACTTTTGGAAATCACTGTGTGACGTCCCAGTGAAAGCAAAGTATGAGTTGCTCTCTTAATGAGTGCTAAATATCCTTTTATTTGCTTTGTAAAGAGATGCTTATAGAGTTTAGGGTAGCAAGATGCAAAGAAGTGAACCGCTTGGGTAAAATCTGGACATGCTTGCTTTCTAGGGGTTGCTAGAATACAGGCGTAACTATCAGTGTTCATTATTTAGATGAAGTTGTTTCCAAAGCAACTTTGACAGTTATAAATAAAACTCAGAGACCTTGGGTTAGGAAAATGGAAAAGAAAAGATAAAAATAGATGGAATTTAAGTTGCCGTAGAAAGCATTAGTCTATGCAGGAATTTATGAGGGAAAAAGAACTGGGCACCTTGTTTAGGGGTTTTGGGCATAAAACATATTTCATTTCCAAGGGTGATTTCCAAGTTTACATTAAATATAAAATAAAATCTGAATTGCTTTCACATGGCAGGACAAATAAAATTTTTTTTGAAAGTGGTTACTATTTTTAACATATCATTATGTACACAAAATGAGTAGAACTAATCCTACAATAAGTCACATTTTCTGGATACTAAGTCTAAGTAGAGTCCTGCAGAACAACGGAATTATGATCTTTCTATTTAATGTGTTGATCAAGCAAGCTGGTCGATTACAATGTCACAAAATGTGGAGAAAATGGCTGCCCCTGGAGCCATGGATTTTGTCAGGACTTGGTTTCAGGGAAAGAAGTAAAGTAAAGAGAGAAAAGGAATTCAGGAGCGGAAAAGGCAGGGACTTAAAATATCTATACAAAAAGAGAGAGAGAAAGAGAGAGAGAGAGAGAGAGAAAGAAAGAGAGAGAGAGAGAGAGAGGGAGGGAGGGAGGGAGAGGGAGAGAGAGCACGCACGCATGAGAGAGAAACCAAAAATCCTGACTGTTAATTATAGAGACTAAAAAGATGGGTGTCGGGCGTGGGGGTGATGGGTGAAACAGGTAAAGAGGACTGAGCAGTGCGCTTGCCCTGATGAGCACAGAGTAATGCAGAGAGTTGCTGAATCACTATACTGTACGCCTAAAATGAATGTAACACTGTCTGTTAAATAACTATACTTGAATACAAATACAAAATACAATTAAAATATCTGTACAGAAAGTTGCAGAATTCCTGGTACTTTTAGTCTGAAAAAGAAGCATCTAAAGACACAGAATAACAAACATTCTGCCTTAAGTCGCTATGTCAGGATGGGAAAATGTGTCCCACCAATTCTATGAGAATACAGGAAGCTTTACCACCTTTGGCTACATCAGTGGCCCAGGTCATAATGTGATCCATGTCCATCTCTTCACTTCTGTTACTGTTAATGTAGTCATAGAGTGATCCCAGAGAAGCATATTCTAGGTTCAAAGGAAAGATAAGCATATAATTAAAACCAAGGTGCATTTCAGAAATAACACTGTGTACACCTGAAAGAATTTAACAAAGCACATTAAAAGCACACAAAGACTGTTCCATGCTGAGGTTTCTAAAAGCTAATACCATCCTGAAAAGAAATTTGTCAGAGACAAAACCACTGACACAATGAATATTAGAACTTCAACTGGGGACGAAATCAAACCTCCAGTATAATGCTGAATAGATGTGGCAAGAGGGGAACCTCACTACCCTGTCCCCAGTCTTAGGAAAAGAACATTCAATTTCACCATTAAGTATGACATTAACTGTGGGTTTTATAGATGCTGTTTATCAGGTTGAGAAAATTCCCTTCTGTTCCTGGTCTATTGAGATTTCTTATAATTGGGTGTTGTAGTGTGGCTGCCAAAGGGTTTTGTCTTTTTATTCTATTATCTCTTATAGTGCCTTAATTGATTTCAGATGTTAAAGAAATCATGCATTTGGGGGATAAATTCCATTTGGTAATGGTATATCATTCTCTTTACAAGTGGCTGGATTCAGTTTGCTAATACAGATCTTCCTCAACTCACAATGGGGTTACATCTCAATAAGCCCATCGTAAACTGAAAATATGGTTAAGGTGAAAATGCATTTAGTACACATAACCTACCAAGCATCATAGCTTAGCCTAGCCCACTGTAAACATGCTCAGAACACTTACATTAGCCTATAGTTGGGCAAAATTATCTAACACAAAGCCTATCTTATAATAAAGAGTCTAATATCCCATGTAATTTACTGAATACTATACCAAAAGTGAAAAATAGAATGACTGTATGGGCACAGAATGTTCATAAGTGTTATCAGTTGTTCACCCTGTGACTGTGTGTGAGGGCTGTGGCTCACTGCCTCTGTTGCCCAGCATCACAACCGAACACTGTACCACGTACCACTGGCCCAAGAAAAGATCAAAATTCAAAATGTGAAGTATTATTTCTGCTGAATGCATATGCAATTGTAAAGTCAAAAAATTGTAACTTGAACTATCATAAGTCGGGGACCTTCTGTATGTAGTTAAGAATTTTTGCATCTATGTTCATGAGGGGTATTGATCTATAGTTTTCTTATTACATTTTTTCTGGCTTTGGTATTGGGAAAATACTGGCATTATAGAATGAGGAAGTGCTCCTTCTTCCTCTATTTTCTGAAACAGTATGGGAAGGATTGGTATATATATATGTGTGTGTGTGTACATATATATATATATATGTAAACATTTGATAGAATTCACTAGTGAAGTCATCTGGGTCTGGGCTTTTCATTATGGAAATAATTTTAGAATATTTGACTAATTCTAATTTCTTTGTTATAGATCTGGTTAAATTTTCTGTTTCTTCTTGAGTCCATTTTGATCATTTATATCTTACATTTTATTGTACCTAAATTGCCAAATTTGTTGACATAAAGCTGGTGACACCATTGCCTTATAAGTCCTTCAAGTTTCTGTCAAGGCCATAGTGCTATCCTTTCCTTCATTTCTGATTTTGCTAACGTGTATATTCTCTCTTCTCTCTCGATCAATCTAGCTAATGGTTTGCCAGTTTCACTGATCTTTTCAAAGACCAAATTTTTAGTTTCATTGATTTTTCTCTATTTTTCTATTTTATCATGTTCTGTTCTCATCTTTATTATTTCCTTTCTTTGGCTTACTTTGGGTTTATTTGATTCTTTTTTGTAGTTTAAGATTGAAGCTTAGATCATCAATTTTGGACTTTTTTTGACATAGGTGTTTAAAGATATAAATTTCCCGCTAAGTATTACTTTATCTGCCTCCTATAATTTTGTTATGTTGCATTTTTCATTTACAATGTCCAAAATATTTTAAAGTTCACTGTGATTTCTTCTTTGAGTATTTAGGAGTATATTGTTTAATTTCCAAATATTCAGGAACTTTTTAGATTTCTTTCTGGTGTTTATTCTAATTTAATTTTATTGCAGTGGAGAACATAAATTGCATTATCATGATCCTTTTAGGATTATCAAGATTTATTTCACAGCCTCGCTTAAGCTGTATCCTGGAGAATGTTCCATGTATACTTGAAAAGAATTTGTATTTTTTGTTAAGTGGTGTGTTCTATGTATGGTGAGTTAGGTAGAATTGATTGAGAGTGTTTGTCAAGTCTTCTTGATCCTTGCTGATTTTCTGTCTAGCTGTCCTATCAGTTATTGAGAATAGGGCAGTGAAATCAAATATTGTTGAATTGCCTATTTATACTTTACATTTTGTCAGTTTTTGCTTCTTGTACTTTGTGGACCTGTTTTTAGGTGTGTATACATTTATAGTTGCTCTATCTTTCTAATGGGTTGATCTTCTTATCATAATGAAATGACCCTATTCATCTCTAGTAATTCATCTCTTTTATGTCTATTTTATCTAAAGTAATGTAGTTACTCCAATTCCCTCATGGTTAACTGTTTGCATGGTATGTCTTTTTCCATCCATTTGCTTTCAACATTTCACTGTCTTTGAATCTAAAATGTATCTCTTGTAGGGGCGCCTGGGTGACTCGGTTGGTTGAGCATCTGCTCTTGATTTTGGTTCAGGTTGTAATCTCATGTTCATGAGATCAAGCCCTGCTTGGGGACCCGTGCTGAATGCAGAGCCAGCTTGGGATTCTCTCTCTCCCCTTCCCTCTGCACCATCCCTGCTCAAGCTTTCTCTCTCTCAAATAAACAAACATTAAAAAATAAAACAAAATGTGTCTCTTATAGACAGCATATTGCTGGATCTTGCTTTATTTATCTAATCTGACAATCTCTGTCTTTTGACTAGAAAGTTTAGACCATTTACACTTAATGTAATTATCGATATGGCTAGATTTGATTTTGCCAAATTGTGTTTTGTATATCTCCCATCCTTCTCAGTCATTTGCTCTTCTTTTACTGTCCTTTTCTCTGTTAATGTTTTGTGTCTGTCATTCTAATTCCTCAGTTGATGTTTATTCCTGTATTTCACCAGTGGACTTTCTCCATGGTGGCTAAAGGGAATATAAAATACATCTTAATTTAGCACAATTGATTGCATTTTAACACCAACTTAATTCTGGTAAAATAAATTTTCTCTAATACAGCTCCATTCCCTCCCTCATTTTTACACTATGACTATAAAATATATCTATATTTTTTAAATAAGCAAAATAGGAAAAAAATAATTTTTTAAATTATTACTTCATGCAATTTTATGTTCTGAAGGATGTTACAAGAAGAAATAAGAACAAATACATTCATGGAGTGTTTTATAGTAAGTGACATATTTATCATTTCCAGTGCCCTTTATTTCTCCTTGAATTACTATCTATTGTCACGTTCTTTTAGCCTAAAGGACCTCCTTTAGTATTTCTTGTAAGGCAGAACTAGTAACAAGTTCTCTCATCCTTTATTCAAGCACATCTTTGCTTTGTTTTTATTTTTAGAAAATAATTTTTGCTGGATGTAATTTTTTCTCTCACCATTTTAAATGTCTACTGTTTCTGGCCTTTATTGTTGCAGATGAGAAGTTAACCATTCATCTTATTGTTATTCCCTTACAGGCGAGAAGTTGTTTTTATTTACTATTTCCAAGATTTTCACTTTAACAACCTAGTTTGTGTCTAGGTGTGAGTTCTTTTGAATCTACCCTACTAGGAGTTCACTGAACTTCTCCAGTACATAGATGAATGCATATTTATCAAATTCCATAAGTTTTTCTGGCCATTATTTCTTCAACTATTTTTCTGCTTTTATTCCATTTTCTACTCCTCTTCTCTTTCTGCTACTATACACTGGTACACTTGATGTATGGATTTGATGCTCATAGGTCTCTGAGGTTCTGTTCATCCTTACACAAATTTTTTCTCTTCTTCAGACTGGATAGTTTCTATTGGCCCAGTTTTAAGTTCACTGATTTTTTTTTTCTCTTTGCTATCTTAAATGTGCTATTCAGTCACTCTAGAGAATTCTGCATTTTAATTATGGTCCTTTTCAACTCCAGAATTTTCATGGGGTCCTATTAAAAAAATATTTACTTGATGAAATTCTTTGTTGTTTGCTTCACTGTTTTCATTTTAATTCTTTTTTTAACTTTTATTTTTAATTTTTTAAATGTTTTATTTATTTTTGAGACAGAGAGAGACACAGCATGAGCAGGGAGGGGCAGAGAGAGAGGGAGACACAGAATCTGAAGCAGGCTCCAGGCTCTGAGCTGTCAGCACAGAGCCCGACTCAGGACTTGAACCTACGAACTGTGAGATCATGACCTGAGCCGAAGTCGGAGGCTTAACTGCCTGAGCCACCCAGGCACCCCCATTTTAATTCTTTAAACACTTTCCTTTAGTTCTCTGAACATATTGATTCTTTGAAATCTTTGTATGTTAAATCTGATATCTGAGGACACTTAGAAACTACTTCCATTCATGGCTTTCTTCCTGAATATAGATCAAACATTTCTGTTTCTTTATAAGTCTAGTTATTTTTCTTAAAATTTGGGACAGTTTAGATAATGTACTGTAGCAACTCTGGATTCTGACTTCCCTCTTAAAAGTTGTTCTTGATGTTTTTTGTTTGTTTGTTTATTAACTTGCTTAGGATAAATTTATGATATCTTTCTTCTCTACAGTGTGCCGTCTGGTGATATCTATGGTCTGTTGTTGCTGTTTTTAGTCTTGATTTTATTTCTAAGCTTGGCCTTTTACAGGAATTGTCATATATCTCCATAGGTTAATGATCAGACAATGGTTATACAGAAATTATGCTTAAGTACTTTGGGCTGATGGATCTGTATGTAAAAAGTAGGAGAACATTCAAAATTTACCCTAGCTTTTACTTTCCACCAGACCTTTTTTGTCTCCTCTTTGTATTTTCATAGGCTTAGAGCCCATTAGGAGTATGTGGATAGTGTGGGTCCTCCCCACTCTCGTTTCTGCACACGTATGGCCTCAGCAAGGAATATATTTGTCCCACTCACAACCTTCTATTCAGGCTAGCAGGGCTGTGGGCCCTACCTGTTTACCTGCCCAGTACCATCACTGACAATGCTGCTGGATGGAGCCATTATCCATGCTCCAAATCTAGCGAGCACACTTCCACCATGGCAAAAAAAAAAAAAAAAAAAAAGCTGCCAATCCTCACGGCCTGCTCTTTGTGTGGCCTGAGCTGGTGTGGGGTAGGATAAGAAGAATGGAGGGGCGCCTGGGTGGCTCAGTCGGTTAAGCCTCCGACTTCGGCTCAGGTCAGATCTCACGTTCGTGGGTTCGAGCCCCGCGTCAGGCTCTGTGCTGACAGCTAGCTCAGAGCCTGGAGTCTGCTTCCTGTTCTGTGTCTCCTTCTCTCTCTGCCCCTCCCCCTCTCATGCTCTGTCTCTGTCTGTATCCAAAATAAATAAAACATTAAAAAAAAAAAAAAAGAAGAATGGAAACTACTGCAGGCTAGAGTACCACTGAGTCCCATTATTATCACCCAAAAGTCAGCAATTTTTTTCAAATATAAATATTTCTGAGATTGTTGTCAATTTGGTGAATTCCAGAGTGTCAAAAATTTTGTCCAGTTTACAGATGCTTCTAGGGAGAGGAGTTGCTGACCTAATTGACTCATAGCTGGTGGTCTATCCCAGAAAATTCCACATTATATTAAAGGCCAATCTGGAGAAAGGCTGAGCCTTATTTTGGGAGGCTGAGAATGATACAACTCCAACTTTAATGATTTAAAATAAGTATCAACACCACAATGATAGTGTCTAGAATTTCAACAAATAGCTTTTAAAAATTTGTGAACAATACTTTGAAACCAAAGTCAATTCATACAAGTAAATGTATATTATCATAAGAAATTATTCCTTGGGGCACCTGGGTGGCTCAGTCAGTTAAGCCTCCAACTTTGGCTCAGGTCATGATCTCACAGTATGTGGGTTCGAGTCCTGAGTCGGGCTCTGTGCTGACAGCTCAGAGCCTGGAGCCTGCTTCAGATTCTGTGTCTCCCTCTCTCTCTGCCTCTCTCCCTCTCACACTCTGTCACTGTCTCTCTCTCAGAAATACATAAACATTAAAAAAAAATTATTCCTTAGGAAAAACACTAATACTCATAGCAAAACACTAATGATCTCACTGGATAAGACTCACATTTTTGTTTTTTGTTTTTATGTAATTTTTATTTTGACATTAAAGTTGTTAATAGCTACCAGTCAAGTGGCATAAAAGTATAATGATAATCTTAGATAAACAAAGGAATGGCAAAGAAGTAAAGAGCTTTAAGTTTTACTATGAAATAGTGTGGTCCAATGTAACCATGAAGGCATTAGTAACCTACACTACCACATTACTCTAGACAATTAAGCTGCTTTCTATAAATAAAAATATCCCTGGTCATATACCATTCAAATAGTTTTTTGTTACTTTTACTATTTAGTAGAAGATTTAGTAGGGGATTCTCTTAGGACCCTTAAGACTTACTGTAGATGCCAAATATAAAGTAATGCTCACCTCTACTACAAAAAAAATTACTCCTCAAAAAAGAGTCATCTTTTATTAAGATATATCTAAAATCTCTCATAGGGCACTCTATCAATTACTTTATTTTGTACAACAAAATATATTTGGGGAAAATACATGACAATGAAATTACCTTAATCAAAGGCAAATTTTAAAGGCTTATCAAGTCACCCGTATGAGTAAGAAACAACAAAAAAAGAGGCAACCAAAAACAAGTCTTCTAAAGATCCCCTTAAGAAGCAATACAGTTATGATTACAAACATGCCTTATGGGACTAAACATCCAACCATCCTAATGTTATGTCACTGGGTACCTGTAGCTGGGGATGAATATCCAGAGATAGCATTACACACAGAAATCTAAAACTACAAAATTTCTAACATCTCAGACTACGATGAAGATGATTTTGTGATACTGTGATTTATGTTAAGAAATACGTATTTGTTGGGACATCAGGGTGCCTCAGTGGGTTAAGTGGCCAACTTCCGCTCAAGTCATGAATTTGTGGCTCACAAGTTTGAGCCCCATGTTGGGCACTGTGCTGACGCCTCAGAACCTGGAGCCTGCTTCGGATTCTGTGTCTCCCTCTCTCTCTGCCCCTGCCCAGTTTGTGCTCTGTCTCTTTCTCTCTCAAAAATAAACATTGAAAAAATGCCCATAAGAAAAAAGAAATACGTATTTGTCTTCTTCCTGTTTCTGAAACACAACTCCAAGAACCCAAGGGATTTTCTAAGCAATAAGAGTAAGGGAATATCTTTTGTTATATTTGTCTTTGATTCCTCAAATAGCTCCAGAGCCATTGAGGTAAAAGGAGTGTCTTGTTATTCATAACGAACCCCTTTCAACCACATCTGGGTTTATGTTAATGAAGTAGCTTTTGGAAGGCCCCTAAGGATAAAGACTATTTGCCAGGAGAACCAACCAAAAGACTAGAATCCACCCCTCACCCTTCCCCAGTATACATGCAACTCTGGTGAGGGGAGAGGGCTGGAGGTTGAAGATCACCAATGGCAGTGATTTAATCAACCATGCCTATGTAACAAAACTTATATAAAAATCCAAAAGGATGGGTTCAGAGAGCTTCCAGATTGGTGGAGAAGAACATATCCATATGCTGGGAGGGGCTCACCCAAAACTCCAAAGGGACAGAAACTCCTGCACTCAGGACCCTTCTGAACTTCACTCTATGTATCTCTTCATCTATCTGTTCATTTTTACCCTTTAATACCCTTTGTAATAAATTAGTAATCTAGTAAGTAATTTGTTTTTTCCTGAGTCCCAGGATTTAATCAAATCCAAGGAGGGCATAGTAGGAACCTCCTATTTATAGCCAGAGGTCAGAAGTACAGGTGACAATCTGATTTGAAAATGCCATCTGTTGTTGGGGGGAGGCATTCTTGTGGGACTGACCCTGACCTGTAGTATCCGATGCCATCTCCAGGTAGATCACGTTAGATTGGAGTTAAAGTGTGGAACACCCAGCTGGTGTCGCAGAACCACTTGGTGTGGAGTGCAGGCACTGGGAGTGGAGGGGGCATGCGGCAAGGCATTTTCATCTGTAAGGGGATGTACTCTGAAAAGCAGGCTAAGATAACTGAAAAATGGATTCAGATAATGAAGCAAACATGGATGGAGAAGATGCACGGTTAAATGAAGTAGCTTCGTGAATGTGAGGGTGCAAGAAAGACAGCACTCTTATCTTATCTCCTATAAAAAGTGACCCTGAAGTATGTGGGTAGGAAGGCATATAATTCTTTCGCCCTTTTGGTTTTCTCATTGGAAATTAAGGACTCGTCATACATACATGTGATCATATGCTTTAGAAACCACTTCACTTCCTCCTAGAACACAGTTAATGGACTTTGGTATGAAGTATTTCTTTAATTCTTTCAAAAAAAAGATCATGAAAAACCATATTAAGCAAACATTTCCTTTTTATTTTTTTTAATTTGAGAGAGTGTGCACTTTCAAGCGGGGGGAGGGGCAATGGGAAAGAGAGAGAGCCTCTCAAGCAGTCTCCATGCTCAGCATGAAGCCTGATGTGGGCTTGATCCCATGACTGGGATCATGACTTGAGCAGAAATCAAGAGTTGGCCATTTAACCAACTAAGTCACCCATGAGCCCCTCCTTTTCATTTCTAAGTTAATTTTTCCCTTTTAGTTTTATGGCAATGATAGCTGGTTCTGAAAATTGTAAACACATAGTCAGTCTTGTTAAAACAAATACCGTTACCTCAAAATCTCTTTATAATAAAATATTACCAAGACCAAGCTTAGTTTGCATTGTAAGAGAACAAATGAATTTAGGTAAATATCTGGAATTCTGTAATAACAAGACATGACATTTGGTTCTAACTGGCTAATGAGAAAAGACCAACACGATATAAAAGTATGCAAATTAGATGTGTCTGTGCCTTAAATAAATCAAGTTCAAGTTCAAGGAAATGAGCTCAGGCACTTAAAAATTAATGTTTTCCATGGTTGAGTTTAATGAGAATTTGGGTCTGTTGAAGAATCATGTAGAACTAGCATCCTCCTCTCTTAGAGTAGTGGGGAGAGGTCATGTGGAATCAGTAACAAACTTAAGAGGTGACAGCAGCCCTAGACACAAAGATTTAATTCCCTAGGCCTCTGGGACTCTCAACCACCTTCCCCTGGAGTCCTGGGACCCAGTCTGCCTGCAGGTGCTCAGTGCAGGTTCCTCTCCAATGTGGCTACAGAAGAACTACAAGACCTAGTATCTCACAACGCCACCTTCCTCCCCATGGGCGGTCTCACCATTACAGTCTCAATTATCAAGTGTTGTGTAAATACTTGTAAAGATAAAAGACAAAAGAATAGGAGTAGTACAGACTTAAGAGGTTTCCAAAGATCACAGTAAAAGTGATCCATTACTGTAACTTTTCTTTTGACTTAGTAGTCTTATGTTTTAGTCACATCTTTCTTTGTAGTTGTGGGGGAAAGAGGCTCACTTCCCCTCCAAGGGAAATAAAGTGGCAGTTGCCTCTAGGACTCTTCCTCAGGTCCCTCTATAAGCAGGTTTTCTAAGTCTGTGATGCAAAGTTTCAGTACACACACACACACACACACACACACACACACACACCCTCCCAGAAATCATCTATTCTAGTCCCTTCATTCAAATAGGAGAAAACTGAGACACAGGTCGTCAGAGAGCCATCAATGCAGCTTTGGCAGAATCATGACAAGACCTGACATCTCCCAATTCCCAGAGCAGTGTTCATTCCATTCCAACACTCTGACAGATCATTCTTTCAAGTCCTCCGTATGAGTGACAACAGCTGCTTGCTGAAACAATCTTTTCTATTAACAAATAAACTCAAGTGGGATGGATTCAAGTTTCCCCTCTCAGAACCCCAACACTGGAGAAAGTTGACAGAGTACAAAAGAGGGGGAGGGAGCCAGCTAAGCTGGGTGATCAAGGTCCATGCGCCTATTTGTCTCTCTGCTCTTTCCTAACCTCCCCCATGTGAAGACTTGTTCATGCTCGTTTCAAGAGGCAGGCTAACTATTGTCATCCCCACCCCAACTGCTCTCCCCAACTAGACTCAGTCGGCAAACAGGACTGCTACCATGCACAGAACCTGGCTTGATCTTTACGCTGCAGAAGATTATTTGAGAAGTTCACATTTCTTTAGATACTTGTAAACAATCAAAATTAGCATTCCTAGAAACAAAAGTAATCTTATCAAATTAATATATTTTAAGACACCAAGCCTTGGCTAAAAAGTGTCTTTAGTAATCAACCTCATAGGTCAATAAAAGAGCCACAAATACACAATTTACTCTTACCTGACAACTGTAAAATTTGTGTAGTTTTAAAAGAAATGTTTAATATTCATAGTTGCCTATTACTGGCTCTACAGAGAAACAGACATGGATCTAAAAAGAACTGATCAATTATAACCAAAGAGGTGGCGTAGGTCTAGGTATGAGCAGGGAATGCTAGAGAAGGACCAGCTAGTCCATAAATAAAATAAAATAAAAAAATAAATAAAACCAAACTTACTCAGCCAACTCCTTGGATCTTTTCTTCCTCCCTTGGATGAGAAGACCCCGGGTGAGTATGCTGGCTAACAATGAATGTGTTCCACATCCTCCTTGGGATTCAGAATAAACTCTTGGGAAAAGGAATTCATACCACAAGTCCCTTTTTCTATTCCTCATCCTCGCCTTGAGAAACTAGAAAGCTTCATACATAGTCCACTGAGTTCAGTAAAGCTAACGTCTTCCACTCACAAGCATTAAACATCAAGGGTACAAGACAAGAAGCACGGGAATCTCTTTGGAGTACCACACTTTCATCTGCTACATAAGACTAAGCCACAATGAGGAACAGAAAACTGGATTCAGATTTTTAAGGTAAACCTAACTTGTTAAAGGTAAATACGATGGGATTAGGAAAGGGAGAGAGAGATGGTACTGGGGACAGGATAAGGTTTAACTTTAATCAGAAATATGACAAAAGGACGTTAACCACGGTTTACACCCTAACACTGTAACTCAGTCTTGGGTGTGCAGGTTAATAGGAAATGTACAGGCTGGAGGGTAGAAACCACCACATTACCCCATTTTAGGTATAGACCTAAATATACATAGCTAAATCGGGATAAAGTTCCCTCCAGGTAAGAACTTGGGTAAAATACTATTTATCAGAGTAAGAGCATGTTAAACTGCTTACTACTCAAAGTCAGACAACCATGTCCCTTTGAGGGGAAGAAGCAATGCCCTGAGCCATCTGAGCCTGGGCTGCATTTAAGAAGAGACACTTCTGTAGAAAGTCAATCTGAGAAACTTATACTAGTGGTTCTACCACCAGCTGGATGACCTTGGGGAAGGTACTTAAGTTAGAGTTCTAGTTTTTCATTTATGAAGTAGAAATGACCTATCTCACAGGGTTATTTTATTAGATGAGATCACTTATAAGAAAGTACCAAATCCAAACCTTCTTACTGACGGTCTTTTGTTATTACTTTCTATAAAGACAATTATAGTTGTTACCACTATAGCAGAAGAAGACAGGGTTAATCTTTTAAGGTTTCTTGTTGGTTTTGTTTTAATCAGAGAATTGCCACGATAAAGAATGTGACCAAAGTCATTTATTATAAAATTGAACATTATAGTTATTACGGACCTAAAGCTGCTCATTAGATCATACAAATATGAGCACAAAGTATTAAAAATGTGTGTCTTTGTTTTTATATGGCAACATTTTCTCTGTGCTCCTTTCTGGAAAGGGTATTCCCATCAGTTATAAACTGCTGCTCCAAATGAGATAATTTAGATCAAGGTCATTACCAACCCAGATGACCAAACCTGAAAAATATCGTTCTCACGTCAGAGACCTTGAAGAAAGAATGCTCTAAGGGGATTAAAATACCTTGCAAAGAATTACAACATGAACAGCTCAAGAAATCTTAATTTGTAAAAGGTCACAGAGTTACAAAAAACATTGCTCATTTCAGCTAATTAAATGAAATTTTAGTTAAACGGCACCTTTAAATATTGGTATTGCAGCTGCGAGTGCATTTAAATAGCACTTACGCAGATATAATTAGCACAATTAAACAAGGGTAGAAGTGGAAACACCATTCTTAATTATATTGATATAATCAGTTTTATTAATGCTTTATAGCAACAGAAGTGACATCTGACAGTAGCACACAATTCATGACTGAACCTAATATTAAGCATTTTGGCATATTAAGGAATCCAAAGCTAGGTAATTGGGGAAAGAAAAGTCAAATGATGCGCGCCTACCTGTGACGATACCATAGTTGGGAGGTTCAAGAATTACTCCATAAAACTGGATGATGTTTCTGTGACTGAGGACACTGAGTATTTCTGCCTGTACAAAAACCAAATACAAAGTTACATAAAATTTCACATTTACGAAAGTCTCATAAAATAGGGTTTCCTATTCAGTTTCCCTTAACATACATTTGCAAAGATATATGTGTGCTCAATAAATATGGAATGCTGATAGAACTGTCTTTAGCAGCATTCTTAAAAGTTTAAGAATTAAAAAGAAATTTCTTTAATGTTTATTTTCTGAGAAAGAGAGAGACAGAGCATGAGTGGGGAGGGGCAGAGAGAGATGGAGACACAGAATCTGAAGCAATGGGGCTCAAACTCACAAGCTGCAAGATCATGACCTGAGCTCAAGTTGGCCACTTAACCAACTGAGCCACCCAAGTGCCCAAGTTTAAGAAATTTCTATTGAAACTTTCTCAAAATGTAAATAGGAGATGGGGTTGAAGTGGCAACAACACAGCTACCTCCTAGCAGGCCAGCATGACTGGTAGTAGAGGAGGAGGATGAAGTGAAGAGATGCCATGTTTATTTAAAGAAAGCCCTCTTCCGAATAGTGGAATGGCTGTTTTCTGCATCATGTCCTCTGGGAGATTCAAGACTGAACTTCTATTGGCTGGGTGAAGAGTCATTTCAAAATTAAGGGAGGATTTCTTAACTATTACTGAAACATATTCAAGTAATACCTGTTTGTATTATTTATCTAATCATTCAAACATATTATCGCTCTTGTGCCACATGCAGCAAGGTGCTGTCAAGGATGTTGAGAATGGATTCCTGTCCTTCGGCAGTGATTTGGTAGGGAAGCCATACTTTACATTTGAAAAGTATTAAATACTAGCTAACTGTACTGCGGAGTGACATCATAAAAATAAATTTTATTTATTAAACCTAATTTTTTAAATGAAAACACAGAGCTACCACATTGTGTATCGGCTAATGTCTATAGAAGGACATTCTCTAAATCAACAAACTCGCAAGTAGTTACCAGTTTTATGGAGATAAAATATTGCTAACTAGGAATTATAAATACAGTTAGATACAAAACACTTAAGTATAAAAGCATTTAATATATTTAAATGAAAAGCATGTTATTGGCAGCAAGAGGAGATTTATAATTCCCCACTTCAGAAAGGGTAGTCATCAAGAATGTAAGCAATTAAGGAAAAATGGACAAGGTTTGGTTAGAAAGAAGACTCCCCTTTGGGAATCTGCACAATGTAAGTGTTATCTGTTATAAACTTTGGTCATAGGATATGAACTGAGATTTCGTTAAAGTCAGAACTAGGCACAAAGCAGAAGTTTGAGAGTTGCCATGGGGTCAATATGGAATCAAGACAATGGAAAATTATCATCAACTGGTTGAGATGCTTAACAAGGTTTCTTTGACCATGTTTTTCTTTTAGTGGTACAGGTACTAAAGTGGGCTATCAAAACATCTCTCTCACACTGAGTGGCTACTGTGTGCAGAGGACCTGTGTTTGTCAAACAGCCTGCTTCTCATAGTTCAATTTTCCAAATAGAAAAAAATGCATTAATTGGGCAAGACAATTATTCATCTGTATGGCAATCCTATTTCTTATTAAGAAACAAAAAATGAACTTTGTTGTTAAACAGAGTCCATGTGAATTTTGAAAAACAGAAGCCCCCTTGTTTTTTTTTTTAAGTCTATTTATTTATTTTGAGAGAGACATAGACAGTGTGCACAAAGAGGGGTAGAGAGAGGAAGAGAAAGGGAGAATCCCAAACAGGCTCTGTGCTCAGCACACAGAGCAATGTGGGATCTGATCTCACAAAACTGAGATCATGACCTGAGAGGAAACCAAGAGTCACTCAACCAACTGAACCACCCAGGTACCCCAACGCGCCCCCCCCCCCCATTTTTAAGGCAAATCAACTCTTTGGGAGTGAAGCATTAGAATTCAATGTGAATAAAGCACTAATGTCTGGACTAGTTTTTGTCAAAATAGGGGAGTATTTATCCTTTGGTATGTTTTAATATATTCTTGGGGTATCTAAATTCTTTGACCATCAAAAATGTTTATATCAGGGGTCTCCTGGCTGGCTCAGTTGGTAGAGCATGTGACTCTTGATCTCAGGGTTGTTAAGTCAAGCCCCACATTGAGTACAGAGATTACTTAAAAAAATGAAATCTTTACAAGAATGTTTTTATCAGGAAAGAATAAATACAAGAATATTCTTAGGGGTGCCTGAGTGGCTCAGTCAGTAAAGCATTTGACTCTTGATCTCAAGGTCTCTTGATCTCAGGGTCATGAGTTCAAGTCCTATGTTAGGTGTAGAGTTTACTCTTAAAAAGAAAATGTATATTCTAAATCCTTGGATGATCATTTTATAATTAAGCAGTACATGGGATTTTCAATGTTCCAGCTAATTTTCATGTTTACATTTAATATATTGCCAAGTGAAGCCTTGGAGAAATAGAATTTATCCTTTCAAGTGCTAGTAAGCATATGCTGATGTTCAAATAACAACCATTATCTTCTGTGCCACTATCCTATTCATTTGCAATTTTTTTAGTTACAAAAAACTAAATTCTTATGGTATAATTAGTAAGCAAAAGACATTTTCACAGAATAAGACTTAGGTTCTAATTTAATAAATTAAGACTTTGATTTCACATCAGGAAAACAACATACTACTTTAGAGTGCTATACTAGTTCTATGGTAATGAGCTTATTTATAATCGACAGAGATAGACTAAATGAATGGCATTTACAATAAAGGAAGGTCAAGTAATATGATGTTACCCATTCAAGCAAGTTCCAATAGAAATACCTGCGGGATTAGCCAAGTAAAACCTGTGCTGTAGCAGTCATCTGATACCAAGTGGATGTATTCTGTAGGAGCTTCTGTAGGAACCTGCTTGCCAACCACTCATTGGTGAAATTGTTGTAGTAACAAAAACTTCTCCTCTAATTGTTGTTTTCCAGATTTATATTCTGGAATACTCTAGCAAACAGACTGCCCATCAAAATAATGGATTAGTGGTCTCAAAAAAGTTCACTGTTATAAAGGAAACACAATAATGATGAAGGCTAAAATAATGGTCCATTGTGCCAAAAAATACACCTTTTTATACTATCAATGTCAACAAAACCCATTTATTTTCAGTAAATGTAATTTGATGAAAATTGTTCATTTTAGCTATATTGATTTTATAGTTCTATATTTACTTAATTGAAAAATTAGTTTTGACTTTATAAGAGCTATAAGTATAATGAGTTCTGGGGTGCCTGGCTGGCTCAGTCTGTAGCACATGCAATTCCTGATATCGGGGTTGTGAGTCTGAGTCCCACATTGGGTACAGAGATTACTTAAAAATAAAACCTTAAAAAAAGCACAAGTAGTTCTTAGTTTTAGGTTATGTATACTTTATTTAAAAATTTTTTAATGTTTATTTATTTTAGAGAGAGAGAACACGAGCAGGGAAGGGGCAGAGAGGGAGGGAAACACAGAACCCAATGCAGGCTCCAGGCTCTGAGCTGTCAGCACAGCGCCAGATGTGGGTCTCGAACTCATGAGTTGTGAGATCATGACCTGAGCTGAAGTCAGAGGCCCAACCAACTGAGCTAACCAGGCACCCCTATGCTGTGTATATTTAAATAACCCTGAGATAATAATTTTAATCAACATTGGAAATACAGATGACTTAATATTTCTATATACAGAATCTATGTTTCTCAGTTTGCAAAATTCCATTCTAGGAACTCAGATACATGTATGCCAATGCTCACTGCAGCACTATTCACAATAACCAAAAGTTAGAAACAACCCAAGCATTATCAACTGATGAATAAATAAAACATAATTTATAAATACAATGCAATATTAGTTTAACCATAAAAAGGGATTAAGTTCTGATGCATGTTACAACACAGATGAACCCTGAACACATTATGCTAAGTGAATCAGCCAGACACAAAACGACAAATATCACATGATCTGCTTTTATGACAGAACTTGAATTGGCAAATTCAGAGATCAGGAAAGCAGATTCGAGGCTACACCGATGTGGGGGAGAAGGCAACGGGGAGTTGCTGTTTAATGTGCAGAGTTTCTGTTTGAAGTGAAGAAAAGGTTTGGAAATAGACAGTAGTGATGGTTGTATAACACTGTGAATGAACTCATGCCACTGAACCCGTACACTTAATATGGTTAAAATGGCAAATTTCAAGCTATATATATTTTACCACAATAAAAAACGCTTAAGAAATGCTATTCTCAACTTTTGCAGAGATGATATTCTCTATGTTTATATACATATATGTACACACAAACACATACACCCATATAGTAATCATGCCAAAGTTATTCAGCTCAAGGTCTAAATATCCTTGGGTAAAGAAGCAGTTTTCCACATTAGGATTTAAGGAAGTAAGGAAAGCCTGTGATAGACTACAACAATTTTTACCTCTGGCTCAAAGACTCTTGATAAAACAAAGGGTCCCAATCTGATACAAAAGTGAGGTAACCACAGTCTATTCATAAAAGCGTCCTTATCAGAGTACAAAACTGTCTGTACCCATGCTCTGTGCTCGCAGCAAGCTACGTGACTGCTCCTACCGTTTCCAGCCGGTTGATTTCTTCCTCTACCTCCCCCGTCCCTACTTTCTTCTTCTTTCTTTATGGGAAGGGTTACAGAGGAGTTGTAGTTTGTTAATAGAGCTGGGGAGGAGGTATTCCATTAGTTTTATTTTATCTGGTCTTTCTATATCTTTATATGGGGAGATGAGCCAGCAGTTAGCTCAGTTTACCATGGTTTCAGAAGTTGACCAGAACACGGGGTTCAAATAGCTGATTCAGGGAGATTAAGAGACATTAAATATCATAATTTAAACTGAATTTAGCTAAATATCATAATTTAAATACATTGAAGTTTAAGGTAATTTAAGTTTTAATTTTCTTCCTTTAAAGTTCTTTCAACAGTCTTAAATAAAGATTTTAAATAATTAATATCTTCAGCTTCAGAGCAATCCCTTTCCCTTGATTCAAAACTTGTATTTATTTTGGCAAAACTGCTTTTGAAAAACATTGAGATATAATTGACATATAACATTAGTTTCAGATATAAAACAAGAGGATTCAATATTTATATATACTGCAAGTTAGTCGCAGTAGGTCTAGCTAACATGCGTCACCACACATAGTGTCAAGTTCTTTTTTCTTGTGATAAAAACTCTTAAGACTTACTCCCTTAGCAACTTTCAAACATACAACACAGTATTACTAACTGCAGTCACCCATGCTGTATATTACATCCCCATGACTTAGAACTAAAAGTTTTTTGACCTAATCCCAAATTTAAATGTGTTTAATTTTGGAGAGCTGTCATAAAATCCTTAAATATTCTGCTTTTAAAGCCTGTTTTACATTTTTTACATTCCACTGATACAGTCTCTATGTATTTATATGACATATTATTAGTAAAAGTGAGTTCACTTTCTTTTTATAAGAGAGTAAAGATACTGACAGCACTCTACTGATCTATATGTAGAGACGCCACTCTAATGAAAGAAACAGTTGATGAAGACCCACATCAGTAGGCTGGCAGCCTCCATTTACACCTTAGGAGCAGGATTTTCTCCCTGGCTGTCAACAGCTATTACCCTCCACGTAACTGCAGGACTGTGTCACACAGGGTCCATCCTTCTCCCTGTGATGGAACACTGACAACAAAGACAGTAGGTATAAAAAGGTCCAAGGTACACGTCTACGGTCTGTGAGTGCCAACTGCTCCTTCTTGCCCTGTAGTGCTGTGACATTTAAAACATTCCAGGGACCCTGATCTCAGAGTTCCTCACCAATTCCAAGACTCTCTGGTTCCATCAAAGTATGATAGGAAAAAAAAATGACTCTTTCAATTGTTCAAAGGAAGTAGTGTCCTTCACATTGTGCATTCCAAGTCAGAGCTTTCAGAGGGAGTCCAGCATGGTGAAGCAGCATGTTTTCTACTTCTCTCGTCCCTTAAATGCTAGATTAACACCGAACCATCCTGCACACCTAGAAAATTGATCTGAGGATGAACACAACAATCTGCATAACAGGAGCCACAGAACTTGGCAGGTAGCTGGCACGGAGAGGTGAACTGGGGGAGAGAGAAGCCGTGGGGGGCAGGGAGCTGTTTTTCCTTGTGGAGAGAGAATGGGCAAAGAGGGAGAATACAGGAAAAGGACTCCTCCAAAAAGCAGCTGGAGAGAAAGAGTAGAAACACCCATAAGGGACTGAACAAGAAAGGGAGAGAGGAGAGGGCTTAAATACCATTAGGACTCTATCAACAGGGGAGTGCAGAGTCTGAAACCCCACAGCTCGACACCTGGTGGAGCTCTGATGGGAAGGGCAAATCCTCAGGAGCAGATGGTGCGGTCCAAGGGGTCCTCAGGCCACACGGGGAGAGGCGGTTACCCTGATGAGAGGTCATTTGGTAGAGGCTGTGTGGCCTCCCCACAGGCAGAGGTCCCAGCAGACCCCAAAGAACAAACACATCTTCTGGTGCTGGAATAAGGACATTAGGGGACAGTGAAGCCTGATACCAAATGTGTGTAGGGATTTACCACAATCCCTGAAATGCTGCTGCTGCACGATTCTGCAAACTTTTTCTGGGGCAGGCCGGCAGTCTCTAGGCATCTGCAGCAGTGTGATCGTGCAAATGTTCCTGGGGGTGGACCAGCACCAACCACTGCTCTGCAAGACCCTCTCCCAGAGGGTCAGAGCGGGTCAAAGCTGCAGGGCTCTCAGACGTGAGTGGTTAGGAACACAGCCTCAATTGAGATAAAACTCGGGAGGGAGAGGCTGCCTGGCAGTCTGATGGTTCGGTCTCAGACAGCACAGAAATGGGGAGTGGATGGAAGCTGGACACAGAGGAGGGGTGCTTGATTGCTGGTTGGTGAGAGCACAAAGTTCTAATGTTAGAGGCTGGGTGACATCATTTTCACCTCTCCCAAGCATGTGCATATAGCCACACAATACCACAACGAGCCACCCCAGTAAGCTAACCAGTGCCAACTAGTGGAGAATGGAGCCATTACACCAAGTGCCTCCAACTGTGCCAACTGTGCTCTAGAGGAACACCACAAATCTCTCCAACTGCTTGGTTTACAGACTATAAAGTGCTTCATAGTTTGACTTCTAGGGCACACTGGATGTAATTTCATGCGTGTTTCATTCTATTCATTGGTCCATCTATTAATTTTTTTTTCTTCTCTTATTTTTGAATACTGAGAGAGAAAAAATTATTTTTCTTTTCTATTTTTATAAAAGTCTTTAATTTCTTCTACTATATTATTTTTGTAAATTTTTAAATTCTATTTTACTTTAATAATTTCACTTTATTCTATTTTATTATATTCATTTTTTAAATTTTCAAATGTTTGCCTACTTTCTTTTTTTCTCTTCTTTCCCTTTTTTCTCTACTCTACCAAGCTTTTTTCAACAACCAGATCAAAACACACCTAGGATCTAGTATCTTTTATTTGATTAGTTTGTGTTGGTTTTAATTTGTTAATTCTTAATTTTTATTTTATTAATTCTTTTTCTTCCTCCAAAATTACAAAATGAAGGCATTCACCCTAAAAGAAAGAACAGGAAGAAATGAGAGCCAGGACCTTAATCAACACAGATACAAGCAAGATGTCTGAACCAAAATTTAGAATCACAATAAGAATACTAGCTGGGGTTGAAAATAGATTAGAATTGGGGCACCTGGGTGGCTCAGTCGATTAAGCATCTGACTTCGGCTCAGGTCATGATCCCACAGATTGTGGGTTTGAGCCCCGCATCAGGCTATGTGTTGATAGCTGGAGCCTATCTTTGGATTCTGTGTCTCCCTCTCTCTCTCACCCTCCCCTGCTCATGCTGTCTCAAAAAATAAATTTTAAAATATTGTTTTTAAAAGAAAGAAAATAGATTAGAATCCCCTTCTGCAAAGATAAAAGAAGTAATATCTAGTCAGGATGAAATAAAAAATGCTATAACTGAATTGCAATCTCAAATGGCTGCCACGGCGGCAAGGATGGATGAAGTAGAGCAGCTAATCAGTGATATAGAGGACAAACTTATGGAGAACAATGAGAAGAAAAGAGGGAGACTACAGCAGAAGAGCATGATTTAAGAATTAGAGAACTCAGTGACTCACTAAAAAGGAATAACATCTGAATCATTAGGGATCCCGGTAAATGAAGAAATATAAAAAGGGGTAAAATGGTTATGTGAGCAAATCATAGCAGAAAACTTTCCTACCCTGGGGAAAGACAGAGACATCAAAATTCAGGAAGCACAGAGAACTCCCATTAGATTCCACAAAAACTGACCATCAAGAAGGCATATCATAGTTAAATTCACAACATACACAGACAAGGAAAGAATCATGAAAGCAGCAAGGGAAAAAAGTCCTTAACCTACAAGGGAAGACAGATCAGGTTCCCAGCAGACCTATCCACAGAAACTTGGCAGGCCAGAAAGGAGTGGCAGGATATATTCAATGAGCTAAATTGGAAAAATATGCGGCTGAGAATTCTTTATCCAGCAAGACTGTCATTCAAAATATAAGGAGAGATGAAGAGTTTCCAAAGGAGTTTGTGACCACTAAACCAGCGCTGCAAGAAATTTTAAGGGTCACTCACTGAGAGGAGAAAAGATGAAACAAAAACAAAACAAACCAGACTACAGCAACAAAGACTAGAAAGGACCAGAGAACATGACCAGAAACCTCAGCTCTACAGGCAACACAATGGCACTAAGTTCATCTCTTTCAGGACTCACTCTAAATGTCAGTGGACTAAATGCTCCAATCAAAAGATATAGGGTAACAGAATGGACAAGAAAACAAAATCCATCTATGTGCTGTTTACAAGAGACCCATTTTAGACCTAAAGACACCTTCAGATTGAAAGGAAGGGGATGGAGAACCACTTATCATGCCAATGGTTGCCAAAAGAAAGCCAGAGTAGCGATACTTATATCAGATAATCTAGATTTTAAAATAAAGATGTAGCAAGAGATGAAGAAAGACATTATATCATAATTAAGGGGTCTATCCCCCAAGAAGATTTAACAATTGTAAACATTTCTGCTCCAAATGTGACAGCACCCAAATGTATAAATCAGTTAATCACAAACCTACAGAAACTCATTGATAATAATACCATAATAGTTGGAGACTTCAACACCCCATTTGCAGCAATGGACAGTTAATCTAAACAGAAAATCAACAAGGAAACAGTGGTTTTGAATGACACACTGGACCAAATGGACTTAACAGATAAATTCAGAACATTTCATCCTAAAGCAGAATACACATTCTTCTCAAGTGCATATAGAACATTCTCCAAAACAGTTCACATATGGGGACACAAATCAGACCTCAAGAACAAAAAGATTAAGGTTATACTGTGCATATTTTCAGACCACACACTATGGACTTGAAATTAAGCACAAGGAAAATTTGGAAAGACAACAAATACTTGGAGACTAAAGAACATCCTACTAAAGAATGAATGCACTAACCAAGAAGTTAAAGAGGAAATTAAAAAGCACATGGAAGTCAATGAAAATGGCAACACTATAGCCCAAAACCTCTGAGACCCAGCAAAGGTCGTAAGAGGGAACTATACAGCAATCCAGGCCTTCCTAAAGAAGGAAGAAAGGTCTCGGATACATAACCAAACCTTATGCCTTAAAGAGTTGGAAAAAGAATAGCAAATAAAACCCAAAACCAGCAAAAGACGGGAAATAATAAAGATTAGAACAGAGAAATCAATGCTTTCGAAATCAAAGTCAAAGGCTTTTTCCAAAAACAGATTTGTCTCCAAAGTCCCAAAATGATCCAGGATCAGTATATTCCCTCGAAGTTCAAGAAGATAGGAGATGATCCCATGCTTTTTAAAAAGAGAAATTACATTTATATGAGAGACTGAGAAGAAATAAAATACTATTGATGGTTATCTCTAGGTAGCAGAGAGAATCATAAATAATTTTAACTTTTTAGGTATTTCCAAAACTTTTTACAATGAACCTATATAATTTTTTAATCACAAAAAGCAACATATGCCTGTAATATATATGACAAGAAATATATAAATATAAAATGAAAATATTTATTTGTATGGAAATTCTGATTTTCTCTAGGATCTGGATCAGGAAGAAGTAAAATTCTTTCCCTAACTTCCTAGAACTATCCTAGACGTATAAAAATGAGTTAGTTAACCTCTAAGCTGTGAGTGTCTCCTGACATGGGTTTGGAACAAATCAGTGTTCACCTGGGGCATTTAAAAAAAAATTTTTTTAATGTTTACTTATTTTTGAAAGTCAAGTGCAAGTGGGGGAGAGGCAGACACAGAATCTGAAGCAGCTCCACGCTCTGAGCTGTCAGCCCAAAGCCCGACGCAGGTGAGATCATGATCTCAGCTGAAGTTAGACAATCAACTGAGCCATCCAGGCACCCCTTTAATTTATTTTTTAATGTTGGTTTATTTTTCAGAGAGAAAGAGACCATGAGCAGAATCTGAGGAAGGCTCTAAGCTCTGAGCTGTCAGCACAGACCCCGACACGGGGCTCAAACACACAAACTGTGAGATCATGACCTGAGCTGAAATCAGATGTTTAACTGACTGAGTCACCCAGGTGCCCCTCACCTGGGGTATTTTTGAAAAAGGGTATTCTTCAGAAAGGCCATGAGACCACAGATGTCAATACTGGAAACTGAAATCTAGATTGATTTCAACCTACTCAGTATCTGCACTTTTATTAAATGATGTCCTCTCACCTCCTGCATCTGCTTCTGTGGCCTGCTGCCCCTTAGGGAAGCCTTCGACCCTGCTCATCCTCTACAATGCCTAGTATAACACCACATGAGGAAGGTCAGATACTTCATATATAAGCAGCACTCAATCTTACCTGAAGAACATACAGCATCTGATGATAATGATACTTAGTGTGTTGAAATGACTGCCGTGGAGAGTCCGCATTAGTAAATGTTTACCCTGAGCCACGACGTGGGGAGATGCCAAAGGGTGCACATGTGCTCAGGATGCACTCTGTTTTCTCACACGCACAAGGGCTATTACTAAGGCTCTTAGTCTTCAGAAGAATGACAGTCAGTTACAGAACCACAGCAAAAGCCCCATCTGAAATTTATGCTCACCAGTTCATTGTTGATTTAAACTTTCAAAATGAAGATTTGTACTCAGCCTCTTGCAGGCTCTGCACTCCAAGGCAATCCCATGAGCACAATTTCTTGAGAGTCCTTTCCTGCTTTGCTCTGCTCTAAGTATGCCCTTGCCTTGACAGTGCACTTTTTCAGATTGAGAATGCAGAGCCTTGCTTAATCTTAAACCCTCCATTTCTAATTTTCTACCCAGTCCATTTACCATATACACTTGACCAGATATGAACTGTACAGGTTCACTTATAGGTAGATTTTTTTAAATATAATTATGGTCCAGGACTCTAAATGTATTTTCTCTTAACTTTATGATTTTCTTTTCTCTAGCTTACTTTATTCTAAGAATACAATACAGAATACATAAACAATATATGTGTAAATCAACTGTTTACATTATCCGTAAGATTTCTGGCCAACAGTAGGATTTTTTAGTAGTTAAGTTTCAGGGGAATAGTTAAGAAATACATTGATTTCTGACACTGCTTGGGGAGGAAGGTGACTGGCACCTCTAATCCCCAATTGTTCAAGGATGGACTCTATTTCCAAAATCACCTCTGAAATAAGCCAGCATTTTGTCAAGTCTGCGCACTTTCCATACCCGCTACTCTCCCTGGACACCGTGGGAGCCACTCCCCGCTGCAGACTGAATGTTTGTATTTCTTCAAAATCCATACACTGAAGTTAATCCCCGGTGTCATGTATTTACAGGTGGGGCCTCTGGGAGATGATTACGTATAGAAGGATGGGGCCCTCCCGAATGGGATTCGCCCCTATAAAGGAGACCCCAGAGAGTTCCCTCCCCCCTTCCACCACGTGAGGACACGGCAAGGATGGCCATCTATGAACCAAGAAGCAGGTTCTCACCAGAAATCAAATCTGCTAATACATCTTGACCTCGGACTTCCTAGCCTCCAGAACTAGGAGAAATCAATGTTTGCTACTTGTAGTCACTCTGTCTTCAGTGTTCTGTTAAAGCAACCAGCCTGGGCCAGTGTCATAAATAAAAGTCCACAGCAACTCGGCCAGGTCTCTTATGAACAGAATGGGTTTGCAAAGACTCGGCCACCGGTGCTGTCAGTACACCATACCTCTTCTTAGCACTGCACAGCCTGGAACTAGTTTACTTGTTAGCAGCAGAAGGTAACGGACAAAGCAAAATTCTTCATTTACAAAGTCCAAAAACAGTATTTACAAGTCTCTAAGGTCAAAACACCTAGCTCTTTCAGGCAAGACACAGGTGGCAAGAACTTCCCTTCTATTTCAGGCTCTGATTATAAAGATCATGGAGGCAGAGTGCTCAATCTCAGTAATCAAAGGATTTCTATGCATCAGACCACAAAAACCAGGGTCAAGACCAAGAAAATGTTGTTTAATTAATTGCATTTTTACCCCAAGAGGATCATGGCTAGGCGCATTTTCCTAAAATAAAATCTTGATTTCTTTTATGTTTGGCAAGATGGAAAACCAGCCCCTCTGCGCCTAAAAATGCTTTGCCTCAAGAACAACTTACAAAGTACGCTTGGACGATTTTCAATCCCATACTGCATTGCCAGAGTGTCACACACAGGTCATGCTCCCTGACTCCCTTTAGGCTTAATGAGTCCCATTCAATAACGCAGTCACGTGACAAGCAGCACCCCTCACAGTTCTATGGGTTCTCGTTCAAACACTGCCTGTTAGGTATTCAGGGAAATACAGAGGGAATAAATGAACTGAATTCAGCTTCCAAAATATCATATGGCCTATATTTCTAATGATGTCTGACATCAAGCAGACTTTTCTTTGGAAGGAAAATGGCTAGAAATACTAAGAAGAAAAAATAATCCAATCTTTCTGCTTACTTGTCACGGCCCCAAGATGGAGTCATGTGGGATTTATTACTAACATCACCAGTGCTGGGAAACCGGTGTTTTTCCTGGTAGGTTGCAGCAGCCTCCACGCGCAGCCATTCAAGACAGCAGCCTGGGCTCCCGTCCAGGGCTCAGGCGGCTCTCCAGTGAGGGCGATACCCAACTAAGGGCAGGCCAGCCTGGCAAGATGGAAGCGCAGCTAAAACTGAATGAGACAAATAATGAAGATTCGAGAACAGGGATTTAAGAGATCTTCCCAAATCATAAAAAGGCTAAGAGATTTTACATTCTTCACGCTCACAAGAGAATGTCACTGTGAGGGCACAAAAAAGTCCAATACATTGTAAGCAATCTGCATTCGGTTTGGGTGACAAAACTACTTAGAAGCCCCCTGCTTTCCACAAACACCCCAGGTAACTTGGTCCCAGGGCCTCCTGGTGCTAAAATTACACTGAACCTGCCTCCCCCAGTGCCCTCTGCCTCCAAAAAAAGCCCCTGAATAAAGGGCTTGAAGTATGAACTAATGAAGGATTAGGCTTTTAAAAGATTGAATAGCAATATAATTCAATCAAATACAGGACAGGTGAGTGGAATTTAAATTCTAATTCCAAAATGGAGGACCCAAAAGCTGCCTTGGTCACTGTGGGCTTTGTTCTCTTCCTAGAAAATGACTTTGCTGGACAAAATTATCTTTCAAATTCCTTTATGCTTTAAATTTCTATCCATTTCAATTAAAAAAAACCTGATGTATTATTAATAGTGTTTTATACAGAGTGGGTACTCAATAAATATTTGATAAGCTGAACTGAGGTAATTAACCATGGCATATTAGGACATCCTCTAGAGTCCAACAGGCTTGAGTATGAATAGTGGCTCTACCACTTATAAACGAAGAAGTTATTTAACCTGCCTGGGCCTCAGTCTCCTCGTTTGTAAGATGGGGACAGTAATCCAATCACAGTGCATAGCAAATGCCCGGTGTTCAACCAATGCTAATTCCTTTCTCTGACAGCTTTCCCCTTTCTCCATCATCAATCTGTCCTCAGACTCAAGTCAACCTTGTAAGCAAATCCAGATCTCCTCCAGCAGTGATCCTACTGTCACATTCTGCTCGTTTCAATTAGCTTCATTTATTTTATTATAAGTGACTTTCCATGTTTAGTTAAAAGTATTTCCATGTTTTTACCTAAATACAGTACTTTAACATTTTTCAGAACACTTTTCTTATTTGACCCTCACAAATAAGTTAGCTATTTTGTCATGTTTAAGAGTGAAGAAACTGGGTCTCTGATTTGATTTGTTGACTCGAAGTCTAATAAACTTTGAATCTAGATATCCTACCTCTCTATATATTTTTATATATTTTGTATAAATATGTATATTTCCTCCCTCTCACCAAAAACAAAAACAAAAAACAACCAGTCCAATAAAAATATGAGCCCTTTCACCTAAATACTTTAAGTTGACTTATCTATTTAGTTAAGTAATCTCTATACCCAACATGGGACTCCAACTCACAACCCCAACATCAAGAGTCGCATGCTCTTCCAAATGAGCCAGACAGGTGTCCCCATATAAAGATCTTTTATTGTAAGCTGCCCTTGCTCAAAGACATTCCAATTTGCAGACTCCTCTATGATAATAGCTACTATTTGTTGAGCACCCACTGTGAACCAGGCCAAGCATGTCAGGTAGAATGAACCTTCAAATCCTCACAGTGCAACATGAGCCTCAGGCCTACCACTATAGCCCTTACACAGGGGAAGAAATCTAGGCACAAGAAAATTTTAAATTTTGCCCAAGGGCACAATAAATGGCAAAGCCAGGTTTTTAACACAGGTAGTTCGATGTCAAAGCCCTGCTTACAATCACTTAAACCATCCCATTTTACTTTATAAACCTTGTTTGTATACAGAATGAGATGTTAGTTTATAGAACATCCAAACATGACAACAGGTCTAGAAAATTCCAAAGCTCTCTTTAGTTACAGAGATGTGAGAAACTATTCCCCACTGACTCCCTCTTAGGGCCTCTACCTCCACTACAAATTTCCATGCCTTCCTGACACTTGCCCGTGCAGTATCAAGTCAAAAGCCAAGATCCAATTCTCCACAGGCACTAGCCGGTCAGGCCAGCTAGCAACAACCAAATTTATAGCTAATAAAACCAGTTAATTGCACAGCATGAAGTACCCTCTCTCTATGCAAAAATTACATGGTTAGGAATTTTGAGCGACTCTCACAATCTGATTAGCTAAGTGCTTTATAATATTACTCTACTGTGCAACAGAGTTTGATTATTTACATCCCATAAGAGAAATGTTTGCCACATTTATTATGGAAATCTGCAAAATCGTTTAGAAGAATTCAGACAAATTTAATTTTAAAATAGTCTGAAAAGTCCTTTAATATCTTGTAGACTCCACTTAGACAGTATCTTGAATACCTGGATTCTTCAGCTAAATTAATGATTTCACTATTGCTGGGTTCTGTCAGCACAAACAACTTAATGACAAAGGCATGTGTGTGACACCTGACAGATGATTTTTTTTTAAGGATCAAACCTAACAAGTATATAGTAAAAATCATCTAGATTCATACACTCTGAAGAACGGAAGGGATATGAAGTGTTCCAGTCTTTTCTTTCACTGTCCCCAACTACAAGCCTCACCTTAAAGCAATTCCATTATTAAAGGCAAGAGATCATTTTCCCCTCAAGGTTTGATGAAAAGAGGCTCTAGTTCCTAATAACCATCACCCTCAACCAAGATAATCTTTCTTTTTACTAACCTTCTTGCTGAAATCTAAGTTATCTGTGCTCAGGAGGGATGGTGAAAGATAATACCCGAAGGCTAATCTTTTACATTATCCTTTCCCTTAAGGCTAACAATTCTAAATCTTACCAATTTTTTGATGCATCGTATTTCCCAGTCTTTTGGTTATCACCTATGTCTATGCAAAGAAAACAGCCATTTTGAAAACACAGATAGTTGGCATTAGGCAGAGCCACCTAACTGAACACAGTCACTTTTTACCCTGATGTTGGGGTATCGAAACCAATTGGCTTATTGTGGTTCTCCCAAAAACTATCTTTATATTCTCCTCCCACTTAAAAGAAAATATCTGATTCTATTTTTTAATCTAATCATGTAAAGTTATAATTCAAGTAAAATAGTCTTGAAAAAGAAATATCTCTAATTTTCCTGAACTGACTTGTTTTTATCCCACTGCTCCTGTGATTTTGTAACAATCTATATCATGTTACATTTTTCAAGCTGCTTGCTTGGAAAAATTATATCCAAATTTGTTGCCCACATCTAACAATACAGTGAACCTCATGGGTGTGTTTTTATATTAGCTTCCTTACTACTTCAATTTTATTTTTCACCATATTTGTTCTCCCCTTCATTTTCCTATTTTTTAATCTTACAATTTGTGTATTTTTTGAAGACTTTATTTTTAAGTAATCTCTACACCCGATGTGGAGCCCGAACCCACAATCCCAAGATCAAGAGTGACACACTCCACTGACTGAGCCTGCCAGGCACCCCACAATTTGTATCTTAAGTTGCTTTAAGTCATTTGGCAAGAAAGCCACATAATAATATTTAGTAGTGCATCTTAAATTAGAGTCCTTAAGATAAGATTCTTGATCTATAAATAGACCCTTGGTGGCCCATGACATCAAAAAAACAACAACAACACTGTTCTAACTGAAGGGATACCTCTTGGTTACCAATCTACACATACAATGCCTATTTCCTCAACTTTCTCTTCTCCGGGAGACTGCAACAGCATTCTATGTCAGCACCCTATGACCATCCCCTAGACTTTTCCATTACCCACCCATCTCAAACTTAGAAACCCCTTTCTGACCTCAACATCTTATCCTGATTCCCAGTATCTGCTCTTTAGCTGACCCACTGAGGTCTCTTTTTCTTTAATTCCTTTCAGTTTTTCCTTTCTAACTAACTGAGGTCTCCCAAAAGAAACAGCGGTCCAAAATAACAGTAGTTTAAAGAAGACAGTTTATATTGCTCCAAAATAAGAAGGCTGCAGGAAGCTCAATATGGTCACTCCACAACCATACTCTTCCACTGTCACTAATTAGCACTGGCTTGCATCCTCACGGTTACCTAACAGTCACAATATAACGCCCAGGGTTCTAAGCCATTACATTCACGTTCCAGGAAGCAAGAAGGAGGAAAGTGCATAAGAGTTTCCTCCTACATCAGCCTCCTTTAAAGAGCTTTATCAGAAATCTCATCTTACCCTCAAGGAAGATGGGGAATGTAGTTTTAAGCTACAGTAGCACATCTAACAATACATGAATCCTAAGGAAGACATGGAGAATATATATTGGGTAGGCAACCAATAGTTAATGCCATATCTACCACACTATTGCTGATCAAGAATCTGTCTAATAAAAGGATTTTCAGAACAATACACACAACTTTATACTTCTTGGTCAAATATTACCCAAACTCTAGAGCTCTAATTCTCCTACCAATTTCTAAGTATGGAAAAAACCCCAATAATTACCTTTCTATGCTTCTCAGTGCTTTTAGACAAGCTCTTATGAGAGAAATGTCCCACGACAATTAACATGGTGTATTTATAGTCTGTACACTTATTGAAAGCTAAAAGATGACAGCAATAATTTTGAGCATCTTCCACTGCCCCCCCCTTCATCCCCTATTCGTCCAACAAATATTATCTATGTGCCAGGTACAATTTCTTGGTGCTGAGGATAGTGATGAGCAAGATAGCAAAACCCTTGCCTTCATGGAGTTTACAATCTACTGGGAGAAGACAATGATGATACCAAGAAATAAATAATTTTCTTGAGTCAAGTCTAATGTCCTTTAGCTGTTCTAACCCTTGTCATCCTCAGATTGCTAGGACTACTCCTACACTGGGGAAACAGGCAGAACTGTCTTCGGCTTTCCTACCTTACACTTACAGTCTTCTTTTCTGTCTCAGGGAAAAAAAAAAAAAAAGATACCCTTCTTTCCCCCAGACCTTACCCTGACACCTGTGCTCTTTATGTCTCCCTCTCTTCCCTCAGTATATTATGCACCATCAATTATGTCCTTCCTGGAACCTATAATCTCTTTGTAAGTCAACCATCTAAGTTTTAAAAATGCTTGAGTTTCACCTCTCCAAGAAACAAACAACTTTCCTTGACCTTCATCTCCTTCTCAAACTATATTCCTAAACATCAAAACTTCCTGAAATAACACTTCACCATAAATTCTATTTCCTCACTTTCTATTCACACCTTAAATCCCATTATATTTGGCTGGATTTTTATTCTATTGTTAAAATTTCCCTAATAACTGAATTCTGATCTTTTCTTTTAAATATCCTACACAGTTTCTATTCTGAATTTTCAAGTTCAATATAACCATGCATCCCCTTAACATTCTGATATTGTCTTTGGCTTCTATACTTGTGCTATATCCAGATATGAATGAAAACAAGGATGGGACAGGCACTGTAAGCAAATGAAAATAAATAAACCCCTACTGTCAAGGGCTTACACAACATCAAAAGGAAAATAAAAGTGTATAATAACAAGATACAACACAACCACCAGAAGAACTAAGTGCACTGGAGGACCCATGTGGACATCTGATGAAGGTAAGGGGTACCAGAAAGCTTCAACTGGACCATGAAGAATGGTTGAGATTTGGATTAATAGCTAGGAAAGGCTTGTCCTTCCAAAGCAGAAGAAAGAGCGAGAGATTTGGTGGAAAGGCAGCCTGGGCCAGCAAGCCTGATAACAGAAGCAGCACCTCTGTTTGGTTGGGAACGTGCAGGATACACAGAAGAGCAGAAGAAGGTAATGGAATTGCTAACACAGCAACACGACAACATGCCACGTTGATATTCAGGGTGCATTTCACTAGAAAAAACTCTAATAATGTAAAACAAAACAAACAAACAAACAAAGTATTAGGTTACCTCAAAGAGACCTTTCAGAATCCGTGAGGTCTACAGAGGTGAAAGAGTTATTAATTTGCTACCATGTGGAATTTAAAGGTCACCTGTTCCAACTGTCCTCTTAATAAAGTTATCCCCTGAGGTGTATTTCAAGAAATAGACACTCCACCTGTGACTGATCCCTCCCAAGGAAAGGTTAACACCAGCTGATGCTTTGTTAGGAACTGAGAAATGATTGATCTAAATGGGTGACACTGAGTCACCTTAAAATGAAAGATCATTCCGGGCCACGAAGACAGGAGAGAACTTGACTGAAAGTATTAACATATTTTATAAAGTAGTGTGTCTGCAGGTGCACCCGCATGCATGTGTGTTTGGTGACAGTGAGACATGGTCAGCCATGATGGCCCAGAAAACAGTTAGAGAGACAATAAGCACCGGCAGAGAGAAGAGATGTGGGGAAGGGTTAAGGCATAAGAACTCCCCCAGTGAGAAGGGTCTTCCTGTTGAAGAGTAGATACATCAGATTATTAGCACAGTGGGAGTATTAGAATATATTCCAATCCCATTACTAACTCCTCTGGCTCTGAATCCATACTCATAAAGCAAGGTCTTTGTAAGTCTGTTTCCCACATAATTCACCTACAAATAGAAAGTTTTTAAATTAGCAAGTTGATTTTATTCTTCACAGTCAAATATGTTAGTGTGATTTAGCGTCCTGAGTCCATTACACTTGAACTCTTAAGATAAAATTTCTGAACACAGAAAACAAATGCTACCTTAGTAGGGATCTCTGTGGGCAGCTACCAGCTTTGCCCAGGAGGTACCTTCACTATATCCTTGGGAGCCTCAAGATCTCCCCTAGCACGAAACTACTTGTCATGATCGCCCATTTTCATCATTTTGAATTACTCGAGCTGACTCATGTAACTTCCTGTGTTCCTGAATTGAACTGGCTTGCTATATCCATTGCAGTTCAGATTTCTATCTCCTTTCCAGATACCACCTCACTCCAACTTCTGATTTTTCTCTTTGTTGAAGAATCAGTTGGTGTCCTTAATCTGATTGTGACTCTACTTAATACCTTCGAGCAGAAGGGAAGAAAAAGAGATCCTTTAAAGGCATTTGATAAATGATACGTAATGACACTGTAAATGGACGCACTCTTCCATGCCGGTTGACAGCGTTGTTTAACGATCGGGGACAGGCTTCAGTTTATATTTCGAGTTCTCTAGGTGGAAAAGTCCCAGAGAAAATAATTCAAGATTTTCTGTATGATACTAGGTATCAACTACTTATGATTCTCAAGAAATGAGAATTGTTTTGTGTGTAAATAATAGAAACCTGAAGGTGACTGATGCCAATACCAACCTGTATCAGAGCAGCATTTCTGGCAGCCCAAGGCATTGAGCAAAACACAGAAAGTCATGGCTAAATATGGCTGAGATGTAATAGTGGGCCCAGAGATAAAGAGGAAAATATTTTATAACACCAGCATGTTTTTCAGAAGACAGAACACTGCGAACTATAAAGCATGAGTGTGCAGACCCTGATAAGGGCCTCCAGAAAGCTACACAAACATCTTTAAGGCTGAGAGAAAGGGATTTCGTACAGATGAGCCACATCACATAAATACTGTCATCATTATAATTCCTTTCTAGTCCATGAATGCAGGAATGATAGAATTCCAGAAGCTGTACGCTGAGCACACCCTTACTCAGCCATTACTCTACCGAATACTTACGGAAAGCTTCCTGCTATCAACACTGTCTCATCACCTTAGATCCACTGACTCATTTAACCCATGAAGTGAGTACTATTACTATCTCTGGTTTATCTCTAAAAAAACAAAGAAGAAAGAGTTTAGGTAACCTCCCACAGTCACATAGCTAAGAAGCAGTTAAGCCAAGATTCGAACCAGGCAGTCTGGCTGGAAAGCCTATGTCAACCACGATGCAATACTGTCTCTCTTACAAATGAATATTAATTTTCAAAGTCACATAGATGTACAAACCTATACGTGTATACAGATGAACATGCACACATGTTTCTAGGCAGTACATATGGAAAAATAAACTTACCTATGACTACACTTGTGCCTGTGAGTTTGTACACAGGAAATACTCTAACATATTTATTGGACCTGAGTATGAGTATGTAAAGAACTCTAGAATCAGATCAAGAGATCTGCATTCTAGTCTTGGTTCTGACACTTGATAGCTGTGTTAAGTCGGGGTCTCGGTTTACCTACTGATGAAAGGTGCAAATGTGGAGGTAAAAAGGATGGAAATGAATGATCTGAAGTCTCTTCACCTCTAATATTCTGACTTAAATTTGATTTCATTGGTATGGAATAGGGCCCAGGCGTGGGTGCTTCTTAGAAGCTGAGGGGAGTCTAACATACAGCCAGGATTTAGACCCGCTGGCCTACACGGTGGTTCCGGGGCATGCCGAATGGTAGCCTGGTTACTCTGGAGTCAGAAAACTCTGGGACTAAACAGCAGTTCTGTCATGTATGAGCACGCGTGCATACATATATCATGTATATGTGGCCCTGCACGTCTCTCCATGTCCCTGAGCTTGGTCTTCAGCTGTAAAATTAAAATGAAGCCACTTAAAATAGCTCTGAGGACCCAATTTACAGGGAAAGTACAAGCTAGGCACACGGTGTTCCTCAATAAACATTAGCTGCTAGGAATTGTACCTAGAGTGAGTCCAAAAAAATTTTTTAAGAGATACACAGAACTGAACTCAGATACAGAGAACATCAGCTGGAACTATGAATTGCTGGAGAAGAGATCCAAAGCCCGACAGCAATGGCACAGTGAAACTCGTACAACAAAGAAGCCAAAACACAGGTCTGGGCAAGACACCGAGCACGGACCAGAGTCCGGCGAACACAGCCCTGGAAAACAGCGAAGGCATGTGTCAGCCTGCATCCTCAAGTAATACCCCACCCGCAGAAAGAGCCGCTGTTCAAAGACCAAAATCCATCACGACGACCAAAGGCGTTCGACCCGATTCTTAGAGTTTCAAAATAAATCTTTTAAAGTCCTCCACTATTTTAAAAAATACAGTGCCAGGCTGAAGGAAAGTGAGCATCGCTTCTCTTCGCCACTCCCAGGGTGAGGGGTCTTACCCTGGCATCACCCTCGCTCCTCCTACAGAACGAATCCGAATCTGAGGGCGCAGTGCTTGCGTTTCTATTTTCTGCCCCTCCAGGTTTCTGTGTCGGAGGTCACAGAAGACCACATGACACCATCATTCTTCCAAACACCTGCCACCCTTCATCTCCCTTCTATTGTATTGGTTTAATAATGAACCCCCAAATATGGACTATATTCTACCTTCAAACATGGAGGGGCCACTGGCTAACATTTTTTTGAGTTATTTTTCCAGGAGTGAACAGATCATAATGCTCTATTAGCTGTAAAATGAGGATTTACCCGTGGGGAGGAGGACACGGGAAGCGGTGTGTCCTTACTGAGGCAGCACTGAACACAGGCCCTGGGCTGGAGATGCGAGCCCTGGGGCTCCACGACCCGGTTTCCCCACTCCCCCGTGTGCCAGACGGCGGGCTACCTCGCCTCGCTGACCTGAGAAATCTGTGTTATAGCGGATAGTGAAAACTCCCACATAAAATTTTTAAAAAGAAACTTCAGATTCTGGAGTGATTTTTAGATTCATAGGAAAGCTGTTTTAGTTTGGGTTTAGATGAAGAGAAAAAGAGACTCCATGTATAGCCGTCCCTGAGTTAACATCGTATGTTACCACAGTACGTTACTATCAGCTAGGCAGACTTCGTCTGGACTTCACCAGGGTCTCCATCAACGTCTTCCGGGTGTTCTGGCATCCAGTCCAGGGCGCCAACCTCATGTTCAGTTGTCACATCTCCCTACTCCCTTCCGACCGCACGTCACAGGGTTTCAATATGAATTAAATAAATGTGGAAAACCCTTGTAAAATGAAGAGGATCATTAGACTATAACTTACTATGGTTATGCATTAAATGAATTCATACATGTAAAGCACCAAGAAAACTGCCTGGACTGTATCTAGCTCCAAATACTGGTTAGGAGTATTATCATGACAGACATTTGGACCTATCCTAGCTACGCTGTGATCAATTCCACATGATCTCAACAGGTGCTCAGGGTTCAGAATTCCTCTACAGCTTCATATATTATGTTCTAAGAGGTCAGAGTTATAGAGTCAGTCCTTGACCAAATCTTCAAAAACCTCTTGCTCTAACCAACTGAGTCCGCACAAGCAGCTCAATCTAGAAGAGCAGGACAGGCAAGAAGAGACAGGGTGAAGGCAGGGGCATGCCCGGAACCTCAGAAGTCACCGAGGCTTCGCTTCGTCATCCAACATCAATCTTGTGCCCCAGAGAAACACAACCAAAGAAGCCATGAAATTCAAGAGGGGACACTTCATCATTCCACAAAAACCAGCAAGGTAACCAACGCTTACTCATTTCCTGTTAACCAGTCTACACGCAGCTTCCCAGCACCCTTAGGAGGTGAGAGAAGATGACTGTGGTGAAGGGGAGGCAGGGAAGTGATACTTCCCTTCATCCTCAGCGCACCGGGCTTGTTAAACTTGCTGGGAGAAAGCTACTCATACAACTCATCCTACTGATACCAGGAAATCGCGAATGAATTCCAAGTTGCTTTAGAAAAAATAAAAGGGAGGAAAATCTCTAGAGCAGAGCAGAGTCGGTAAACATCTAAACACCTTGCCTCTCACAGCATAACATTTTACCAAGAAGTGGTCAGAAGCTTCTGTGACCCAAGAGACAGGGAGAATCCTGGGTTGTTTTTAGAGGAGAGGCCAACATGTTCAGTTAAGAGCATGCAGGTCAAACCCATTAAATATAATGTAATGTTAGCAAACAAGCACTCCAATGGGGGGGGCAGGAGAAAGAGAAAAAAGGGGAAAAGGAGCAGAGGCATAAGACAGTAAATTGTTTGGTTGTAATAAATAGCAATCCTTTCCAGCTTTCAGCATCACCTTCAGGAAAACCAGATTAACAAATAAAATTCAGAAAACATTTTTTTAAGTTTTTAAATTTACTTTGACAGAGAGAGAGAGAGAGAAAGAGCAAGCAAGTGAGTGAGCATGAGCAGGGGACAGGCAGAGAGAGAGGCAGAGAGAGAACCCCAAGCAGGCTCCATGCTGTCAGCACGGAGCCTGAGACGGGGCTTGATCTCAGGAACTGTGAGATCATGACCCAGGCCAAAATCAAGAGTCCAGAACTTAACCAACTGAGCTACACAGGTGCCCCCCCCCGAAACTTTTTTAAAACATTTTTTGAAGCCAGTTATAGAATGCGTCTTGATCAAATTCATATTTCAGAGAGGTCTGAATTATTCCTCACAAAGTTTGGTGGTACACTATTTTGAGTCAAAAGCAAAAACAGCATATGCTGTGGCAACTGCTGCTTACGTTTTGTTTAGAGCAGCAATGCCCCAACCAACCCTGTCACCTCCCAACCCTCTTGTAACTAAACAGACCATATAGCACAAGTCTAACTAAAAGACGTAAGAAGTTAATATTCATGTACAAAAAATAAAGTTGGACTCCCTTCCTCATAACCATACACAAAAATTAACTCAAAATGGTAAGAATAAACGATGAGCTAAAGCTATAAACCACTTAGAAGAAAATAAAGGAGCAAATCTTGGTGACCCTGGGTTAGGCAAAGCCTTCTAAGATATGACACTGAAAGCATAAACAACAAAAGATACACTGAATTTTATCCAAATGAAAAACATTGGTGCTTCAACAGACATCACAAAGAAAACAAAAAAGAAAAAACCTCAGAGGATGAAAGAATACATGTGGGGGTATCTGGGTGGCTCAGTCAGTTAAGCGTACAACTTTAGCTCAGGTCATAATCTCATAGGTTCATGAGTTTGGGCCCCCAGTAAGGCTCTGTGCTGAGAGCTCAGACCCTGGAGCCTGCTTCCGGTTCCTGTCTCCTCTCTCTCTGCCCCTCCCTTGCTCACACTTTGCCCCTCTCTCTCTCTCTTTCTCACTTAAAAATAAAGAATACATGTGTAAATAATATATCTGATAAGGACTTGTATTTAGAATATATAAAAATTTTTATTTATTTAAAATATTAGAATAAAATGTTATGTATTTATATATAGAATATAAAAAAATTCTTACAACTCAATAATAAAAAGACAACCCAATTAAAAATAGGTAAAGAATTTGAATAGCAATAATACAAAAAAGTATACAAATGACCAATAAGCACATGAAAAGATGCTCGACACCACTACTTATTGGAAAATACAAATCAAAACGACAATGTAATTCCATTTCATACCCAGTAGGGTGGCTATAATAAAAAACAGAGAGAGTAACAAATGTTGGTAAAGATTTCTCCAGAAATTAGAACCTTCATATGCTTCTAGTAGGAATGTAGAACAGTAGAGCCATTTTGGACAACAGTTTGACAATTACTCGAATAATAAACGTAGACCTACCATGTGACTCAGCCCACTCTACTGCTAGGAATAGTGGCAAGAAAATTAAAAGCATGACTGTATACAAATGTTCATATTAATGATCATTATTCCTAATAGCCAAGAAGTAGAAAAAATTTGAATGTCTATCATCTGATGAACAGATAAATACAATGTGGTATATCCACACAATGGAATGTTATTTGGTTAAAAAGGAGTAAAGTACGTGATACTATGATTTATGATAACTATGTTTTTGGTCCTTATCCCCATTTCTGGCACAGAGCTCCTAAAACCCTTGGGATTTCCTAACTGAAGAGGGAGAAAAGTGGGCTTTTGTTTTGTTAATGAGGTGACTTTTGGAAGGCACCTGAGGTTGGGGGCTGGGTGCCAGGAGAACTAACCACACGACTGTGATCAGCAAGTTACAACTTTCTCTCCCTTACCCCTGAGCCCAGGGAGGGGACAGGGGCTGGAGGGGGATTCAATTGCCAATGGCCAATGACATAACCAATCATGCCTATGTAATGAAGCCTACACAAAAACAAAGAAGGGTAGGGTTTCCAGATGAAGGATAAGCTTCCAGGTTGGGGAACTGGGAGGTGCTGGGAGAACGCACACCTGAGGAGGGGAGGCCTCATTCCCCTTCCCCACAGCCTTGCCTTAAACATTTCTTCCATCTGGCTGTTCCTGAATTATACCCTTTTATACCAAAGGGATGATTCAGTAAGTTAAAATGCTTTTCTCAGGTCTATTAGATGCTCTAGCAAACTAACCAAACCCAAGAAGGGGGTCATGGAAACTTCTGACTTATAGCCAGTTAGTCATTAGGACCCATAACCACCTGGGCTTAACCTGTGTTAGCTGATGCTTATCTCCAGGTAGACCGTGTCAGAACGGAGTTGAACTGTAGAATATTCTACTGGTATCCAAGAATTGCTTGTTGTATGTGTGGGGAAAAAACCCACCCCACACTGGAATTGGGTCCAGGAACCCATTTAAGTAGATACACCCTATAATATGGATGAGCCCTGAAAATATGCTAAGTCAAAGAAGCCAGTCACAAAAAGCCACATGTTATATAATTCTTTTTATATGAAATATCCAGAAAGACAAATCTATAGAAAAAAAAAAGCAGATTAGTGGTTACTTAGGGCTGGGTTGTGGGGGAGTTGAGGAAATACGGGAAATAATTGCAAACGGATATGGATTTCCTTTCGGGTGACGAAAATACTAGTCCATAAGTGATTGTGGTGATAAATGCATCACTGTGAAGGTACTAGAAACCATTTAATTGTACACTTTAAATGCATGGATTATATGGTATGTGAATTACATTTAATTTCATATTCAATTTTACATATATGAATATACATGCACATATTTATATATATGAAATTATTGACTGGTGCTTTGGGAGAAGCCCTTTAAATGGCAACAGACTTGCCTGGCTTGTTCCTTTGCCTTTTTTTAAGAAACTGAACTTCATTTTTTAACTAAGGTAAAATTTATGTATCATAAAATAAACAGATCCTAAATGAATAATATAAAGAGTTTTGATACAGGTAGGCATTTATGTTTCATCCCAATCAGGATATAGACTGTTTCTATCTCTTCATGTACCTTCTTGTCAATACCGCCCTCACAGGCACCGTTCCACTTTGTAGCACCATGGATTAGTTTTGCCTTTTCTTGAAATTCCCATCAATGGAATCATACCACATGTATGATTTTTTACTGAACACTGTTTTTGAGATTCATCTATGTTGGTGCATTTATCAGTAGTTCATTCTTTTTATTGCTACCTATCTGGTATTGTTTACCCATTTTCCTGTTAATCAGGATTTGAGTTATTCCCAATTTTGAGCTATTATGAATAAAGATACCACAAATATTTTTACACTAGTCATTTTTAAATATATGTCTTCATTCCATTTGGGTAAATACTTACAAATTGGATTGCCAGGTCATAGGATAGGTATTTAATTTTTGAAGAAACAGGTAAAAAACACCCAAGTTATACCATTTGACACTCCTCTAAACAACAATATGAGCAGGTGCTAATAAACATTCTCACCAACATTTGCTGTTGCTGGTTTTCAAATTTCAGCCACTCTAGTGGGTGTGAAATGGATCTCACTGTGGTTTTCACTTGCATTTCCCTAATGACTAATACTACTGAGCACTTTCACATGTGCCTGCTGATTATCCGTACATGGTTGACCCTTGAACAACACGGGGGTTGGGAAACCGACCCCCTGTGCCACCGAAAATCTTTTGCTTCCTCCCAAAACTTAACTGCTATTCGCTGGTGACCGGAGGCCTTACTGATGACATAACCTGTCGATTAACACATATTTTGTGTGTTATATTCTTACAATAAAGCTAGAGAAAAGAAAGTGTTACTGAGAAAATCATAACAGAAAATACATTTGCAGTATTGTACTGTATTTATCCAAAAAAGAAAAATCCATGTATTAGTGGACTGCGTTCAGACTCCTGTTGTTCAAGAGTCAATTGTGGATCTTTTGTGAAATAACTGTTGAAATCTTCTATTTTAAAATTTTCTTATTTATATTTTTAATACTGATTTGTAGGAGTTTTAAAATATTCTGGATACAAGTCCTTTGAGAGATACATCTATTATACATATTTTTTCCCAGTCTGTGGCCTGCTTCTTTATGTTTTAAACCATTATTTTCATAAACAGAAATTTTTAAATTTGATGAAGCTCTAGTCACCAGTTTTTTACTTTTATTATTAGTATTCTTTGTGGTTTATCCAAGAAATATTTGACTACCATAAGATGGTAAAATATTCCTTCTCTTATAGAAGCTTTAGGCTTTTAACTTTTATATTCTGGTTTAAAATGGATCTTGAAATAATTTTTGTGTATGGTGTAAAGTAGGAGTTACAGTTGGGTTTTTTAAATATGCATACATACTACTCGAGAAATATTTATTAAAAATAGTCTCCTTTCTTCATTTAATTGCATTGGCATGTTAATTAAAATTCAACTGACATTAACATATGGGGGCCTAAACCTGAAATTCTGTCGCACTGATCTACGTTTCTGACTTTGCACCAATACCACGTTGTCTCAGCTCCTGGGCCTCTGCAGTAAGACCTGAAATCAAGAAGTGTGAATCCTCCAACTATGTTCTTGTTGAACAAATCAATTTTTAGGGGAAAGTGACATCTGAACAACAGTGTATCTTACAATCCTTGAGCATGGTATCTCTCTCCATTATTTCTCAGCAATGTTTTGTAGTTTTCAACATGGAAGTTTTTATCTTCCATTAGATTTACTTCTCGGTATTTTTATTTGATGCTTGTAAATAGAATTGTTTTCTAAATTTTGTCTTTTGAATTACTTGCTCCTAGTATATAGAAATATAATCAACTTGTGTCCTGTACTTTACTAAATTGATCCATCACTTCTAATAGTTGTTTTGAACACTTAAGAGCTTCTATGTAAATAATGGTTTCATCCGCAAATAAAGGTAGATTTACTTCTTCCTTTCCAATCTTTACAGCCTTTTGCTTCTTTCTTGTCTTTCTGCTCTGATTAGCATGTCCAGTACAACACTGAACACAAATGGTAAATGTAGGCAAAATGATTTATCTTTCTTAGGGTTTGCTGAACTTTTAGGACCTATATGTTTTTCATCAAAGTTGGGAAACTTTAAGTCATTATTTCTTCACTTTTGTTTCTGTCCATCCTCTCTCTCCTTTCCTTCTGGAACTCCAATTATATGTATTAAACTGATTGATATTGTCTCATATTACTGAGTGTTCAATTTCTTGTCTTTTTTCTCTTGTGTTCTTCAGATTTGACAGATTCTAATAATCAGTCTTCCTATATATTGATTCTTCCTTTTACTTTCCCTAATCTGCTGTTAAGCCTCGTCTAATAAAATTTACATTTCAAAGACTGCAGTCTTCCATGTCTAGAATTTTTAGTTTCCCTCTTTCTGCTGAATTTCTCCTTCTGTTCTTTTCATTACAGCCGTGGTCTCCTTCAAGTTCTTGAACATGTTAATAAAAGTTACTTTAAAGTCTTTGTCTGCTAATTACAACATCTGGGTTATCTCACAGTTTCCAGTGAAACATATAGATGTTTCTTCACATGTCTAATGATTTTTTATTGTACATTGGTCAAAAATATGATATACTATAATAAGGGTAAGTAAATACTATTTACACCCAGAATATAAAAGCTATTAAAAGAAACGAAATGCCTCTATTTATAGTCACATAGTGCCTCAATGTACTAAGTTAAAAACCCAAGTTTCAAAATAGTATATACATATAACAGCATGATCCAAGTTTTTAACTTTGTATTTCGAGATAACTATAGATTTGCATGCAGCTGTAAAATCCCATACATTCTTTACCCAATTTGTATCCTGCATAACTATAATACAATATCATAATCAGGAAATTGACACTGATATAATCCACACACCTTATTTTAGCAGTTTTATCTGCACTTGTATTTGTGTTTAGTTCTAGACAATTTTATCATACACATATTCAAGTGATCCCCACCACAGTCAAGATTCAGAGAGTTCCATCATGTATTTCCCTCATCCTACCTTTTCCATATGGTCCACTTTTGGGGGGGGGGGGACTATTATTATAAATGCAAAGAAAATATCCATCTGGAAAGTTGTTCATAAACTGGTAAGTTTTAGAGTAGAGGATTTCCAGGAGGAGAAAATTTTTACTTCTTTACTTTATGGACTGCTCAAATGCTTGATTTTATTTTAGAATGAACATGCATCATATTTAATATAAAAAATAAAATCTGGAAAATAAGTATAACATGGAAATATCTGGTTGTAAGGATAGCAGTGAACAGATAAAAATGGAAAATTAAAAAGAAGCATGACACTTTAGTGTATCAAATAAGATATTTAGGAATCTATTTTTCTATTATTAGTATACTATATCCAAGTTACATTCCTTTACATAAGTAAGAGCTGGTCATTTTTAATACGAGAAAGAGATTCTAAAAAGAAAAAAAACTTGAAAAAATTCACAACTAAAAAGCCACATTAAGCAGATTTATAGTACTTATCAATAAGATAAGAATTAGGGGACAATTAGGCACTTAGTAAATGTCACTTGGCAAGAGTTTCCTGAGTATAATTTTAATGTTCTTTTTAAAAATCACACTACAGTATTATATTATTCCTTTAATGCTTGGCCAAAGATGTACTGTTAGCGTGTGCTATAGACTCAGAATAATCTAAAGAGCTTTCTTATGGTCAGTTTTCCAAAGATGAAATGAATTGTTCCAGGTGGTTAATGAGTTCTCCATCATTAGTAATCAGAATTCAAACAGAAGCTAAATGCTAATTGTAGCAGAAATGTTGCACAAGAGATTCATGGATCAGAAATACAGTTGACAGGTCTCTCCCAAGGCTGAGATTCCATCAAGAGTGAAAGGGGTGGATCCAGAGCCAGAAAACCCAAGATGAAGTTCTGTTTTCTCGGGTATAATTTTGGGAATCATCCTAATCCTGGTTCATCAGTTAGAAAGTAAAGGATAATAAGTAACAGTGCTTTGTGAATAGTAAAGGCACTCTAGCTGAATAATCTCATCATTTGAGGATAATGCAAGGGATACTGGGTAAAAACCTTCACAGGAGTTATTTAAGCCAGTCATTAAGGTAAGGATTATAGAACTCCTTTCTCCAGAAAGGTTATGGAATTTTAACAAGAGATCTATAATTCAGTATCTGTGATGATTTAGATACAATCTTGATCTAGAACAAGAAGCTACTTTCTGATTTATGTGACAATATTTGCCTGGCTGCTGGAAACACTGAAGAAGAAAAACAAAATGACCTTTTACTGCTAATGCTAAAGTGTTATCAAATGCCTATCATTCAAGCATATTTAACCTTCTTTCTTATAACAAGCATAGGGTAGGCAGTTGAATGTCATGTAAAATCTAACACACACAGTAGGAACTTGACAGTGTGCTCCCAACAAGAACTCCAAACTGGGAAACCAAAAACCTGGGCCCTGCAGCTGAATTTATTGTTGCCCAACATAACTGTGCTGCGCTTCAAATTACTGATTCTTAAAATGGCGGTTTGGGATTGTTGAGCTAAAATAGCCATTAAAATTTCAGTGTGAGTATTGTATTAGATTTCTAAGATAACAGACCTTTTCACAATTACGTGCAAACCTACCCATTAAGCAAAGCACCCACCACAGTATCAACCCTTCATTACCTTTCAAATCCCTTGTCTCTTATTATATTGATGTGACTATACACAAAATAGCCAAATCTTGACCCATCCATAATTAGTTCACAGCACACAGAAAAGAAAAAGTCTCACAGTTCAATCCTGAACACTTTCAGATTTTAAATAGTCTCAAATTACAAATATTAATTTACCTGGAATAAATGAGGACTGTTAAAGTAGAAAGAAACTGCTGGGTAACTGTTTAAATAAATTTTGTAGGTGGATTGATTGAAGAGCACTCTTATTTTCTTTTACTTAATCTTTGCTGCCCAAGAGGCAATAGTCCTAGTTTTAGAAAATGTTATGTGGGTTACAATTTAAGTCACTACTGCACTTTAAACACTAGACAAAATAAAATTTCCTTCTATTTCTGCTCATGGACTTCCATTTGTTTCTCAGGACCCACAAATTTTCAAAAGAATATAAAATACAGTAATAGCAACATACTTATTCGTTGAGAGACCAAAAAAAAAACTCATACACAATTCTTTCTTACTGCTGTATATGATTACTAGACAATCTCCCTTCTACATCAGTCACCCTACCTGATAGGGGAGAGACCATGATCAAGCTGACGTTTTAATTAAAATGGATGCTTCTGTCTTTTTGCGCCTGCCTCCTCAAACAGAGAACTTAGGATCTTTATAATTCTCTTCTTTACACACCTGCACAGCACTGTGTGCCTCAATAACAAGGTGACTATCGAAACACAAAAGATTTAATATCATCGTAATCATTATTATTCTTTAGGCCAAGTGTTTTGGCAGATTCCTACTCTAGATTCGGAGAGGAAGTGGGGAATTCTGCTTATGAATTTTATGGTAAATCATGATTATATTTAAAATATTTAAAAATGTGACGAAGACCTTAATATAATCTGGCAGCTTAACATTCCCTAGCAACAAACCCAGGAAACCGTGTTTTCCCATGCAAAGGGCACAGACACAGCCATGGGTCCTTTTTTAGGATGAGAGAGACACTGGGAAGACCCATCTTCTGAATATTTTCAGAGCTACTGCTCCTGAAAAGTGGTGCCTCTTGCGAGAAAAGGAGAGAACAAAGATCTTAATGTTGCAGGTCTGAAAGATATCCACATCAAAACCAGGTACAGTGGTCCTAACCTAAGCAGCTGGCAAACCGCAGGATGGATGTGGGCACTCTTCTGCCTAATAAAATCTGAATCAAACACTTTGCATCTGATTCTCCATGTGAGCTTTTATGCAAACTTCTAAAGTGCAAGGAATCCTGGGGTGGAAGAGCTATTCTGAGAGATTTCACATCGTTCATGTAATTAGGGAAACCACTTCCTTTGATTGTAAGTGTTCAAAACAGCTGAATTTCTCCTATCAAAGGCACTCTGTGATTTGGGTCACCTCTTTTACTTTCTCTTTCATGTTTCTCAGGATGAGAGGTGAAGCTGGAGAGCACATTATTTAGGGAAAAAAAAGATCTTGCTTTTTGTTTTAGGGATTGAACTTAGACTAGTCAAAAGACTGTCATTTAGAATCTTCCTTTCTTTCTCACCTTCTTTTTCCTTCTCCGCCGAAGCTCTTCAGTAGTTACACAGGACACAATCCAAAATGCCAATTTAAGGCTGATGGAAAACGGTCATATTGTATGTAGAAGGATTCCAATTTTCATGTTTGGGTTTAAAACATAATTAGATCTGTAATCTGCAGGACCTTGATCTCCATATTATGAATTTTTGTTGTTGTAATGGTGGGATAAGAGAGAAAGAGACAGACAGGGAGAGAAAACTGGAAAAAGGAACCTTTTCCCTCCACCTCTCCCTAGCCCCACAATAAAAAGCACAAGTTACCAGCAGCAAAGAGTGTAAGAGAAACTACCATCGTGTTCTTTCCCTATATTCCTGGAGTATCCTTTTCCCCTAAAAGTAGAACACAGGCTTATTCAGTGAGGAGGCTCATGCTGTTTTTGCTATAGCAAATCTTAGCACGGACGCTGTTAGGTATTCAGTTCAACCTATTCGAAAACACCTTGGTCAGTTTGGCACAGTTAGGTTTGTCAGTGAATACACAAAATAAAAGAGGCAAAAAAATAATAATAATTCACCATCTACCAATCACTTTGATGCCCATATTTCGACCAAACGTGAAGCAAGATAAACAATAATGTATGTACTATGATCTTTAAGATTTTAGTTCATTATAAATGCCTGTTAATTAAGCTTCTGGATGGTTAATAAAAACTAGTGATGTTGTCAGTCATATCAAATATAAAGGGTGTTGAATAAAATGTGACAAAATTCTCTAAAGTGACCAAAACACCACTTGCATTCATTATATTTGATCTTTACAATTCAAGGGAAATATAACTAAACAAGACTTCTCCCCATTTTAGAGATGAAGAAACTAAGTTCTAGAAAGTTAGCTGGCTGGTCCATACAGATCAGTATGGGCCAAGTAGAAGCCGCTCTAGAACTTTAAGTGGGAAGAACAGGGCATGGTCTCCACTACTCAGGATCCTACAGTTCACCTATCATGGTCTGAAAATCACATTAGCTTCTCTGGCAAATATATCACAGTTTAACTCATAATAAGCCACATATAAAATGTCCCTCTGTTAAGCTGAATCTTCCTCATCATCTACTGACACTTGGCCTTCCAGGGTCTACGGACAAGGTTTCATTCCTATCTACTATATGCTCACTGCTGTAATCTGAACCGGTCTCAGGCTCTTGATCTTATTGTGCCTTTTAACATGTCAATATGGTTCCCACTGTCATACTAAAGGAGTCAGGTGTTACCTAAATTATTAATGTAAGTGTTGAATAGGGCATGGGTAAAATTATTTAATTTCACAAGGATTAAGCTTTCTTTATGTACTTGTAACAGTGTGTACACACACATTCACCCAATTTGTACATAGAAACTTTATCTCAGTATTTTTATTTCATATAAACTTTGCCTTCCACAGAGTAATCTACCGTCTTGTTCCTATCACTAGTAAAACCCTTAGCATATTTTTAGCCAAAACGTATTGAGCACTTACTGAATGCCAAGTATTGCATGGAAACTTCTAATTTTCCCTGCACCCACCCCTACCATACTTCTGTTAGGTATGAGGAAATGGGGCACAAAGAACTTGCCTAAAGACTATGCTGGCCCAGTGGCTGCACTCCAGAACTCACATTTCAATCCACTGCCGCTGTATGGAAAGTATTTATAAGTTTCTCTCTCCTGGTTCTACTGCAAGATGGACCTGTGTGTCCTCCAAAGTCCAGCACAGCTCTGGCATATATGAAGTCCTTAATAAATGGCTCCTGAGGTAAGTTGAAATCACCGCACATTAAGGATGGAGAGGGTGCTATAGCCTAAATCAAAGAAGGTTTCAACAGGGCATTATAGCAGTCTCCAAATACCTAAGGGCTGCCGGAATGAGGATGTATCAGACCCAATTTATGTGGCTCCAGCAGATAGCACTGGAATCAATGGAGAGGGTTAAAGGGTAGCAAATTCTAACTAAAATCAACTAAGGCCTTTAAAGAGAGCAATACAGAAGAAAAAAAAGGGGGTACCTTACTTAAGGTTCTTTTTTAAAAAATGTTTTTCACATTTATTTATTTTTGAGAGACAGAGGCAGAGCACAAGTGGGGGAGGGGCAGAGAGAGAGGGAGACAGAGAATCCGAAGCAAGCTCCAGGCTCCAAGCTGTCAGCACAGAGCCCAATGCAGGGCTCAAACCCATTAACCATGAGATCATGACCTGAGCCGAAGTCACACAGTTAACTGACTGAGCCACCCAGATGTCCCTATAAGATTCTTATTATCAGAAGTATTTAAAGTGTCTGGATAACTGGATGATGGAGAAAATAACCCCCTACTGAGAATCTCTGGTCAAAGTGTATCAGTGGTTCCTAAAAGCCAGTCCACAGACCTGCTACCTCAGGGATAAATGTTTCTTAAACACACGCACGCACACACAGGTGGTTTGGCTCTACAGTGGAACTGTGAAATCTGAATTCCCAGAATTAAGACCAAGCTATGTGTATGTTAAGAAGTCCACCAGGTCACCCTGATATGCAGTCAATTTGAGGAAGACTGGACTTGTGACGTTCCTTTCAACTTTAAACTTCTATGATTTGATGAAGATGTGCTTTCATTTGTCTCTTCACTTTATCGTTACCATCTTTAAACTTCTGAACGACTACAGACATATGGCCCCTGACTGACCCGCATTCTCTACCTCAAACTCTGGCCTCACCTCCCCTTTCACTTTGTCCTTTCTGTTACAATATTATGAGAGGGCTTCTCCCAGGAAGTTAGTGTCCACTTG
>NC_043702.1:57341982-57389861 GCF_006229205.1 Suricata suricatta
AAAAAAAAAATTTTTTTTCTAATGTTTTATTTAGTTTTGAGAGAGAGAAAGTGTGAGAAAGGGAGGGTCAGAGAGAGAGGGAGACACAGAATCCGAAGCAGGCTCCAGGCTCTGAGCTAGCTGTCAGCACAGAGCCCGACGCGGGGCTCGAATCCACGAACCATATCATGACCTGAGCCGAAGTCGGAAGCTTAACCAACTGAGCCACCCAGACGTCCCTAAAAATTTTTTTAAATAAAATCTTTGGGCCCAGCACGCTTCCACTGCGCAACTCTGCTTCCTAAAATGAACTCTAGAAGTTACATATAAAATATATATTCTTCACCATATTCCCCCCTCTTAAAATACACAAATGTTTAGGCAAGGTGTTCAAAAACAATGTTGCCTAAGTTTTATATAATGCCACAACCTACATACTAAAAACTTACTGAGGACACTCTAGAAATGAACCACAGATTTTAATCAATAAATATTTTTGAGTGCCTACTATACATAAAGTGCCACTGGGAGTTAGGTAATGGAAGAGATAAAAAGCTACACGTAGTGCATATCCCCAACATTTGTTCAAGGCTTACTATATGCCAGGCACTGTGCTAAATGCTCCCTGTGCATTCCCTCTTCCCATTTCTTTACTAAGCCCATGAGAGCTACCGATGTTCTCTCCTGCTTGCAAAGGAAGAGGGTGAGACTTAGTGGTTAAGTCACTGGCCCTGGGTCACTACGCTGCTAGGTGCAACAGCAGAGATAGACTCAAATCCAGGACAACTACTTGCAAGCCTGTATTTCCAGCTGCTGCACTATGCAGTCTGTACTTGTAACCACTCCACTCCACATCCTGGCGAGGGAAGGGGAACGTCTCACAGAAGCACCTAGGACAAGGGCTCCGTAGTAGAGGTGTAAACAGAGGGCAAACAGAGCTCCGCTGAGGGGGTGGGAAGGGGGCCAGAAGAGCTTTTAAGGATGGGTATTTTAAGGACATCAGGCTCCTGACAGCCTAGAAGCAGCAGAGAAATGCATTGTGACTGGAGGCAGGCAAGCAAACTGCTCATCTGCAGAATGTTCTGTCCTCTTTTGAAGCTGACACACAGCCTGCAGGAGAGGAAGGTGGCAAGAGACAGTCGAAATTTTGTTAGATGGTCTAATGTCACATTAAAGAGCTAGAATTTATTGTATGGGTAATGGAAAGTAGCAAAAGTTTCTGTTACTGAAATGACAAGATCTGTTTTACTTTTTTAATATGGTGCCCATATGGCAGATGGGTCAAAAAGGGAAAATAGCCAGAAGCTTAAAGGAGAGATAATAATGACTTGAATTAAGAGAAGCAGAGGTAGAGATAAGGGAGGACATTTAAAAAAAAATGTTTCTATTGTCAACAAAACTTTACATGGTTCAGAATACAGCTAGAGGAACACCTTTTTCCTCAGGACCGTTTTGGAATCCATTTGATCAGAGATGTGAACTCCACTGGTTGGGGGTGAGCTTGGCCCATCTCCAGGAGACAGGATTTAGAATCAGTCTTGGTTGCAAACTACTCTCAGACATGGGGGGGGGGGGGAGGACATGAAACAAATTACATCAAAACCAGCTAACGGTTGCCCTTACTACTGCTTCCATAGTCTTATTCATTATTAAAACTTGCTTCTTTCCCAATTGGTTGCTTTGCAATAAATCGAGAGGCTACCAGAGGATGCACAATACTGAGTGCATCAGAGCAGACCCTTGGAGGACTTGCCTCCTCCTGGCCTACTACCATCATTCTGCGCTACGCTTGAGTTTTTGAATTTTATTTATCTCTGATTAATATATCTTCTGTTGGGGCACCTGGGGGCTCAGTTAGGTGTCTGACTCTTGATTTCGGCTCAGGTCATGGTCTCATGGTTTGTGGGATCAAGTCCCATGTGGGGCTCTCTGCTGACAGCATGGAGCCTTCTTGGGTTTCTCTCCTTCTCTCTCCCTCGGACCCTCCCCCACTTGTGTGCGTGTGGTTTCTCTCTAAATAAATAAACATTAAAAACATACCTCTGTTAAGAATATTTAACTGCCACATCACTTCCTAGCAGAAATGATGAATGCTGCCTGGCTATAGTCATTAATTGATACTCATTTTGAAACATACTTTCCTTTTCATTAACAATTTTTAAAAACAACTACTTGTATATGTGACTGGCTTAATGGTTCCCATATCTGGACGCTTTATTTTTCATTCCACCTCAAAATGAAATTGTTGAATTCCTAAGCAACTCTTTCCCCATCTCCATCACACTGGGTATCCATGGCAACATGTCTTGAAGAACTGGTACACTGTGGCATTTCATTGTTTAATGGAGCAGCTAATGTCAATTACTATACTTGTAACTTTATATGTGTGTGTATTACTTAATCTCCTTTATATTCTAAAAGGTACATAGGATGGTCTCTGAATTCTCTGGAGACAATGCATTATCCTCTCTAGCGAGTAAAAGCCAGAGCAGAAAAACAAAATGAGTGTATGCACAAGGATGATTTAAGATCCTTGGGCTGCCGCTGGTTCTGCTATTTTCAGCAAGTTAGAAGACACAGCCAAGGGTTTCATCCAGGAAGACAGAAACTCTGCACAAATGCCACTGCTATGTGAAGTCATTATAATCTCCCCAAAAGTGTACGCACATTGTTTGCAAAGGTGCTGATAGACAAGTCAAAATCTGTTTGTGAAAGCATCTTGTTTTAGTCATTGCCACATTTCAACAGAATTTTGGTAGCTTCTAAAATCTTGTCAAACTCTGAATCCTCATGCAGTTAAAGTTTTTTTCTTATACTGCTCTAATGACACTCCAGTAGCGGTGACAATCATCAGCCTGACTAGCCCTCTCTCCCACTGCTAATCTCATTTCATCTACAAGACCATATGGGACAGACATACAAAGCCCGCAACCCGCCCAGCACTTTCCTTGCCAGACGTCCAGCGCCCAGCCCAGCCCCGTCGCACCCTGACGGGGCCCCTTGGCCAACTAGCACATTTTGGATGGGATCCAACATATTCTCCTGCCATGTGCAATTCTGCTCTCGCACGCAGGTGTATTTAAACTCTGGATCTGGAAAGATTCTCATCATTCTCACCACTCCATTTTTTAACCCTCTCATTGTACAGAGCAGGGAACCAGAAGGTAAAAGGACTCCTGCCAGAATTGAGGATGAAAATGTGAATCCACTTTCTCCTTGACAGCACAGAAATATGAAGGTAGTCTCTTTTTTGTGCTTTGTCATAGTGACAGAAATTACATGGATCTCATCTCAAAACAGTTCTGTATCAAGCACATGTATACTGTCAATAAGCTTTCTTTTAAAAAGAAGTGATATACTACGGGCATTTTCCCATATCAATAAATATGGATCAGAATCATTGTTTTCACCTCAAAATACTTCCAAATCCCTTAGTGAAAGCATTTGTGACCGCACAACGGTAACGGTTATGAACACAAACCCACAGTCAGAGACCCGATCTCATGCTACCACCCATCACCCACTGCTCTGGGACAACTTACTTCATCCTCTGTGCCTCACAACCAGCAATAATGTTAGATTTCATTCCCTCTAACATGCACCTTTGTTTTTTCAGGTATCACTAGCATTAAGGTTGTATTACAACACGCGCTCCCTCGCAACCTTCATGGGCAACCTTTTTTCTTTCGTAGTGGTGCATATAATAATAGCTCATTTTCAACCTAAAGCGTCTTATATTTGATGAGATAGGGTAGGACCAAGCCTCACAGTAGGGTGGTCAGAATGAAATGAATTATTCCCATCTATGAGCTTAGCCTCATAAACACTCCAGGAATGTTACTAATAACTGACATAGTGTCACATGTTTCCATAATTTTGTTTTCAATGTTTAAGATTTCTAAATTGAGCTGAAGTATGTATTTTAGTTCCTTGAATCATAGTGTACAAACTGTTGAACATTTTCATTTTTAAATTATTACAGATGAGACAGGTGCTAGTTTAATGCAAGTTATAGGAAATTCTATTTGAGCAGGAAGTGACCTATTATTTTGCACTTTTAGGAAAGAACCAGCTCAATAATATCCTAAAAGCATGATCTCAAACAAAGTTTCCAAATAGCTATGGGAAGAAATAATGCAAAGAATAGTGTGGAAACTTTTAATTAAAGTCACTGTAACCACAATGTTTTCCATCCACGGTTCTGTCACGAGATATTTTGCAGATGCACAAACCCACACGGCAAAACGGGCAGCAGAAATACCGGGAGGGCATCGCACAGGAGTGGGAGACAAACCTAGTATTAGAGGGAAGCTGTCTCTTGTTCTTTCAATAATTTTCATAAATTTTTCACCACAACACTAATCCACTGTACCTCTCTTGATAGAGTCGAAAAGAAGTGTATAACTAGGTGTGGGAAGGCTTCAGCTAACGGAGGTACAGTTGAACATAGGGGCCAAGATGGTTTGGATTCAAATCCAAAATCTCCCACTCACTATGTGTCTCTGGGCACGTAAGCTCCCTTCTCTTTGCTTCTACCCCTGCGTGTTGCTAACAACACCCAACTTACTCGGAGGTTACCATGCACATAGAGCGCTGGCATATGGGAAGAGTTTCATCAAGAATTGAAAGTATTATTACTAATTGTTATGTGCAAATTATGGGGCTTCTTACTTCATCTCCTACTTCTTTGCCTTTAATTTAGGATAAATTTTACCAATATTGTATTCTAAGCAATACATATATTTCTGGGGTCAGAACCTTCCCCCGCATCACCATCCCTTTTAGGATTTAGGCAATTTTTTAAAAGGCTTCCCAAGAAAGAGGGTCTGGCTTGTTTACTGAAAGTGTACATTTTAGCTTTTTCTCCTATTCCTACTAGTTTTCATCATTTTTCTTCCCCATCAAAAACTCTTCAAAACATAAACATGCTTATTTTCAGCTGGGGTCCTAAATTTGAAAGATTCTCATTCTAAAGGTCACCTTTTTAATGGAATCCTTTTCTACTTCTAAGAAAATTATTTAGAAAAGCATTCTTCTCTTTCCCCCATTCTAAAGAGCAGAACAAGTCTTAAAAAAAAAAAAAAAGAGTAGGTGTCCTGGGCTGGTGAGTGGAGTGTTGGATTCTTGATTTCTGGGTCATGAGTTCAAGCCCCACAGTGGGTGCAGGGATTACTTAAAAAAATAAAAATAACAAACAAACTTAACCAAAAAAAAAAAGGGTGAGAGTAGTAAATCATTAAATTATTTAACTATGAACAGAATGTTTTAAGTGAAGTTAGAAATGGAATAAGAGTTTAGAATCAGTGTATGTCCACCCATCCACCTTTCCATTCTTTCTCAGGCTCCCTGAGGCAATCGGAAGCAAATGACCACTGGGTGGTCCTCCACAATGGAAATTTGCTTTCTTACTCCTTTTGTTTTGCAATCAAAATCCTGGTGTTTACGGAGTGGTCATAATGCTAGTTCCTACTTGCTGTTGTTGCTGGGGATGGTGGTGAGGGGACCACAAAACCAACCCAGATTGGATTGCGGTTTGGCAAGAAAATAAACATCCATTTCAAAACCACATGGTGTCACACAAGTGAACAATACTTGCGGGCTCCAATTCATTTTCCAAAATCCAAAAACCATAAATCTGCTCACTTTAGTGGCCAGCATCAGAGTTAAAGGTGCAGATGCTGCCTCTCCGGATAAGTCAGCCTCACTGTCCGAGGTGGTCGGTGCCGCATCCGCCTCAGGACTGACAGCAGAAACAGGAAATGAATATTCTCTTTGTCAGGAAGCAGGCTCTGTCACTGTGGGCACCTCCCTTCCCTGCTACCTCCCCCGGGACACCAGAGCGGCATCTCTTTCTTGTCCTGTGCAGGTCATTCTGTCATTCTTTTTCCTTCCCCAGACAGTAGGAAACCCAAAACTCTATACTCTCATTTCTACAAATCCTATGGAAGTCCCAGAGGCAAACACATCACCCAAAGCACATTCAGAATACACATATTTAGAGACAAAGCCTCATTCTTTGGATTAAACATATTAAAGTTCCAGAAAGATATTTAATTATATTGCTTAAAGCTGTGTGTTTTTAATCATTCTAGTGGCATAATTTTCAGCTCACTTGTAATATGCACTGCATAACGTACATGGTACGTACAACATAGTGTAAAATGGAATTGAAGGTACATCCCTTGATTTAGAAAATTAAAAGGAAATAAAAGAAAGCTTTTTGAGAAAACTCCTCTCTGGAACAAAATGCATCTTCTCTTCTATTCTCCAGTGACTGATATTTTCAGGTAGGCAAAAAAAAAAAAAAAAAGGAGTATATTCAATAATGCAAGGTTCTATTTTTAACAAAAATTTCTGAAATTTAACTTTCTCTTCATTTTCAAACTGTGAGGTGGAGGCTTCTAGGCAGAAAAACACAAGGAACAGAAGCTGCTATAAAAGTCATCCGAGATCTTAGTTTTACTGTGCTGAGCGCTCTCACCCAGCTAAAAAGCCATAAAACAATTGTGTTCTTTAGTTAGAGTCCCAGGACTAATGAGTATATTGATGATCTGCAGTCTGAAATATAGCAGCAAGAATTTATTGAGAAAGTGCTTTCTTTTAGGAGGTGACATATATGAAATTCTACAAGGGATCTATTTAAAGGTGAATGAAACATGCACAACTTCCACACAATATATAACCAAATGACTAAGCTGCTGATTTTCAATGTAGGAAGAAAAAGCTGTATTATCCATTTCTTCTCAAAATGACCCTGTACCTTATAAACATGTGCAGGTATGAACTGATTGCTCTGCACCCACACTTTGCCCTCCTTTGGAACACTTGAGCTAAATAAACCCTGTAAACATTTCTCCTTAGCAGGTGTGATTTTAGGCTTCGTTAATGCAGGCACCGGAGGGTCACTGCAAGGCAAATCTTTCCTGCTCCTGGGTGCTTTTTCTCTTACAGCCGGGCTGACAGCACTGTGCGGGGGACCCAGGGGTGCTCGGTCTTCGACAGTTTTCTCCGGCACCCAGTGCTAGATTCTGGAGAACAAGCCCTGGCATGTTACACCCCAGCTTCCTGCCTGCCAGCTCTGGCCTCTGGCACCTGAGTATGTGGCTCCGTGTTCACCAGCTCTGGCCCACAGGGAACCCAGAGAATGCTGCTTGTGGAACAACTCAAACCTATGGTACTACAGCAAACTCAAGCCAGCACCCCAGCAGGCAGCTTCCTGGGAACCGGCTACAGCCCATGGAGCCACAGGGAACTCCACAATCATCCCTTCACAGCTACAGCCTCTCCAGCGGGTCTCAGCCACAGCCTGGGCAATGCGCACTCCTCCAAGTGTGTTTCTTCCTTAAATACTCTCCCTGAGCTCCAGGGAGCAGGAGCATTTGTTATTCCCATGTTCCTAAGTCTCTTTTACCCCATTTAGTAGTTAGCCATCTTTTACAAGTTAACAATTCTCTATATTAACTTTCCTGACTAATACAGAATTGGTACTGCATGTGGTCTCAGGTTACAGACCCTCAAGAATAGGATTTTAGGATTAGTTTGGTCAGGAGCGTGGACTGGAATGAAGGACACAGGTTCCTATCAATGGGAAATGGGAGGTTAGTAATCTATAGCCTAGAGTGGCATCAAAATCAATCATGCTATCATCTGTGATTAAGTGCATCAAAGTTTCAACTGAAATAAGGCCTGAAAGTCAAGGTTGCTGCTGTCCCTGAGCATTATGGCACTAATGATGAACAGAAGGATTGTAGGGAGGGATGGATTCTTTCGAGAGCAAGGAGGTATTTTTATCAAAAGAAATTGTCAAGTTCAGGTCCTTTAATCCCTAGCTCAAGTCACGTTCTAAGAAACACAAAAGCTTCCATAGCCAATTGAAAAGAATCTTTTTTAAAAATCTTTTAATGTTTATTTTCCGAGAGAGAGACAGAATGTGAGGGGGAGAAGGGCAGAGAGAGAGAGAAACACAGAATCTGAAGCAGGCTCCAGGCTCTGAGCTGTCAGCACAGAACACGACACAGGGCTCGAACCCACGAACCGTGAGATCATGATCTGAGCCAAAGTTGGACACTTAACCGACTGAGCCATCCAGGTGCCCCTAAAAGAATCTTTTTTAACTATAGCCACAGAGCTAATATTTTCAGAAATCAAAAATAAAATTTGTCGCATGGGCTCCTGAATTACGACATGAATTGAATTTGCAACCTCACCAAGTCCCTCCCGTGAAAGTTAGCATCCCAACTGGGGAAAACTGGAACGAGACACCTGGGAAGGGAAACATCCGCTTGGATTCAAGAGGAGACTGACAATTTCAAACCTCATTCTAAGGGCCCCCTTGCCTACAGAAGTAGCTTGCCCTTCTCTGTCTCAAGAGACTAGCTTTCTTTCGCTGGATAGCCTCACCTGGAGTAGACAGTCTGCAAAGGGACACTCGCTGTCCTCAAGGTCTGCCATGACCACTTATTATTCTCAAATCTTAACCTGCTCCAGGGGGTCACGTACACAGCACCACCCAGAAGAAAATAACAGTCAAAAAAAACTGCAAGATTTTTGTTTATACTGGAAACTCCTGGGGAATGAGTTGGGAAGTAACTATCAAAAATGTTAGAGGAGGGTGGGAATATACAGATCAAGCTGATTTCATGGATATGGATGCATTTTCTAGAGATTTCAGGTTAATGTATTATTTCATGAAACCAGAAGTGTCATAATAGCTTGCATGGTTGATTGACAGAAATTTGAGTCCTTACTCATGCCAGACCTTCCCTGGCAATGATACGAAGAAAGAAATCTAAAGGCTTAGAAAGAAAGGAAAGTTGGAGGGGATTTTATCATGTATAAACTGCATTATCCACCCACCCACGCCCACTAAATCTCCTGAGAAGTAACAGACCACTAAGACACTGGAAAATACATTAGTAAGAAAGGCAGCATCTCCGAAAAACTCTGTGGCTATCCCCACTTGTAGGCCAGGTGTGACCACAGGAGATGCTACCACTGAGGAAGGTTTTCTGATTTCCTTGGGGGGTGATGGGATTACAGGAGTAGCAGAGGCCAAGTGGCAGTACTTAATGCCAAAGACAAGATTGGTGCGTTTGTCATAAAAGGCAGCAGGGACATACTGATAATCAGAATGCTTTTTCCCAGAGAAATATCTGGTGGTAATTTATCTTGGTGTTCCTAGGAATGAAATCAGCATGGAGCCTACTAAAATATCACGTGATCTATAAAACAGAAAAAATTCTAGATCTGGTGGCCATTAAATCACTACCAGGCAGAGTCACAGCTTCACATCCAGTTCCCAGGCCTAGGACAGTTTATAGACCCAGAACCCTTTGATGAAGGGAAGGCCAGGCTTCCTTAAGGAAAAACCCTGCAGTACAGCCACGAGTATAAAAAGTTCCCCTCTAAGAATTCATCAAACAGACCCGCCGCCATTTACTAGACGGACAGTATGCTGGGGAAAAGGAAATACCCAGGGTTTCAGGGATGACTAAACAAACACTAGCTCTGAATTGATACTAAGTTCACAATAACAAGTTGACTGAGAAAGAAAAAAACACAAGCTCAATTTATAAATGGTTCTGTGTAAAATATTAGTAGTACTGACTAAAACTGGATGTCTACAGCTACAGTCAGGAGTCATCCCCAAAGAACAGCTTTTAAGGAAAATCCTCTCGGGAGGCAGAACTTGAGCAGTACACTTAGTGACCCACTCTGCCTGGAATGAGAGCTGGCCCGAAGTGTGGATTTACACTAATTCATGGATGACTGTGTACAGTTTGGCTGGATGATCAGGGACCTGAAAGGAACAAGACTGCAAGACTGATGACAAAGAAGCTGGGGGAAGAAACATGTGAATGGACCTCTGATATGGCGCACAGGTATCCACTGCAAAGTAGGTACTCAATAATCAAATGAGCAAAATTCTCTCTCTTCTGGAGGTGTCACTCAGACTCTTTCCCACCACAATGCTGGCTCAAGTGGCCACGACGACGGTGTGGATGGAGACTGCGTGTGGGCCCAGCAACATGGACTTCCTCTCATCCAAGCTGAGCAGCGGTAATGCCTGGAATGTTTCTGACAGAATATTCCTCAGCTGCCCCGTGGCATTCCTTCTTCACCATTACAGTATTCCATTCAGTATATTGCATTGCTTCTGATGGAAGAAGTCATTTCACAACAAAGAAAGTGCAGTGATGAGCTCAAACCCATGGGATTAACCGGCCTCCCCACATACTCATTCAACTCAGAAGCCTAACAGAAAGGTGGAATGGCTTCGGTAGTCTAAGGTACATGGTCAAGTTGAAAGACAACATCCTAAAAGCATTTCTGATTTGAAGGACAAGGTATATGCTTTGAGGCCACTGGATCTGGGAATCAATGGGTTCCTATCATTATTTGCTCCCCATCCCAACAACCTTGAGCTCTGCTGGTTTGGAAGGTCTAGCCCCCAGTGATGGAATATTTCCCTCCCCCCCCAGGACACAATAATGATTCCCGTGAATTGAATACAATACTACCACTTAGCTATTTTCGCTTTTTATGCCACTGAGCCAACAAACAAAAAAAGAGGTTCCTCTACTGACCAAAGAGATAGATCATAATTACCAAAGGAAAATTGGGTTGTTACCAAATAGTGGGGGCAGGGAAGCCTATGTCTGAAACCCAGGAGATTCTATGGGGTGATACCCAGTACTTTTACACCCAAGAATAAAAGTTGATGAAACAATAGGACAACCAATAATAAGCAGGACTTATTATTGGAATAACTTGGAACCTTCCAAAATGAAAGTTCAGGTCACTCCAGCAGGGAAAGACTCGCAGCCAGCTTAGGTTTTGGCTGCAAGGAAAATAAAATATAAAATGAGCAGTGGAAGACAGAAACCAGAGATTATGACTAATTACAGAAAGGAGGACTATAAATAAGGATGGTAGTAGCTCTGTATATTTTTCCCTTTGCTTGATATCTGTATATCTAAATACACAGGACACCCGGGTGGCTCAGTCAGTTGAGCATCCAACTCTTGATTTCGGCTCAGGTCACGATCCCAGGGTCATGGGATCAAGCCCCAACTCTGGCTCCACATGGAGCCTGGAGTCTCCTTAAGATTCTCTCTCTCCCTTTGCCCCTCTCCCCCATTTGCATGCTCTTTCTAAAAAAAAATATATATATATATATATATACACACTTATTTGTGTGCATCAACTATTTCTTTTTCTTCCCCTTATTTTATCTTTTTCCTAGCTTTACTGAAGGACAATGGACAAAAGTTGTAAATAGTTAAGATATACGACACGATGATTTGTTATACATCCACATTGTGAAATTACCACAATCATGCAAATTAACACATTTGTCACCTAACAGTTACCTTTTACATGTGTGTGATGAGACATCTTGAGATCTACTCTTAATAAATTTCACATTAGTATTAACTGTCATCACCACATTGTATATTCGGTCTCTTGAGATTTATCTTACAACTGAAAGTTTGTACCTTACAAACTTTATTTGTATTTTTACAAATGTATCTTTATTTTTATTTGTATATCTTCTTTGGAAAAATGTCTATTTCCTCCATATTTTATGGACAAGTTGTTAGAGGTTTAACTGTATGATTGAGATTTTAGGTAACAGAGTATTCTGTGGGACTATGATGGAATTTGAGGAGAAATTAATAAAGCGAGCAACGGATACAATGACCATTGGGGACCCTGTGTTTCCTTATTTTGGGGAGAGGATAAGAACTTCACTTGTACGAAGGACAGCTGATCTTGTTTGGCAAATGCATAGTTGCTTCATTATCATGTGGAAGTTCAAGTGTGTGTAAAGAAGTAAAAGCTTCTACTCCTAGAAGCTGAGTAGCCAAAGGCATGAACTGTGCCAGTTGATAATTTGCTGCCTCTCAGCACCATATCTATTGCCTTTTGCTCTGCCTTGTGATACTAGCGCTCCACCCTACAGACATTTTCCCTTTGCCAGCTGGTACAATGTTAGGCTGTGTCGATAAAGGGCATGGAAGGGACACTGCAAGGCACTGCAGAGGAGGAGACTTCTCTTCCTGATTCCCATGTGATTATTTTGCCCCAGGAGCTGTGGTAGCCAGTGGTAAGCACCAGATCCAATGTTACTCACCCTCAAGTGTTTATTAGTACCTCAGCACTAAGATCCTTGGGGGGCCAGTTCAGCCCACCGGCACCCCAGCACACGGCTTCCTGCACACAGCACCAGCGCGTGGCGCCCCAGAGAATTTCACTAGATCGCAGCAGATGGCTACTTGGACCCAGCTCCAGCCTGTGACACTCCTCCATCATCCAATAGGCTGTAGCTACATGCTCCGTAATGAGGTCTACGCTTCAGCCTGGGCACGAGGGGGCGGGGAGGGGACTCTTCTAAGGCTGACGCTTCCTTTGATATTCTCTCTAAGCTCTAGAGGTGTATTTGCTATTCCTGTATACTTTAGAGGCTTTTACTAGTTTAATAGTTGACTTTTTGCTAGTAATTTTAGCATCATGTTTTCACTGTTCAAATTACTGGTGTGGTTTCTGTCTCTTTACTGGATCCTGACTGTACTGACGCATTTCCTCCACCGTGGTATTCCCCTTTGGGCTGGGATTTACTAACTGTACAAACTGCACACTCTTAAAACTTATTTACAACTACTTCTGAAACTACTATTTTGATAATGTTTTTGAGTAAATGACAGGAAGCTGTAATTTCTGGAATGAAAGAAGAGAGTTTGAAATCAAGTCCCACATACAACGATGATGTAGATGAAAACACTGGTTGTGGACTGGCCTGACCACCTCCAACTTATAAATCAAGCCCTTCCATTAAGGGCTCTCTCACCTTCAAGGAGTCCGGCAAGTCTCTTTGTCAAATATATTCTCCATTCCATTCTTTACACTATGAAATCGCTGGATCCAGAACAGTCTCTTAAAAAGCTTAGGGGGAAAGTGTGTGGCTGGGTTTGTGTATATACATGTATGTTTGTGGCTCCTGAGTGTTCATGGCCACAAGGATCAAATTTAGATGCACAGGCAATCCAAGTAACCAACTCATAAAATATTTATATGTTACATCTTTTACTTGCTGCTTGTCTAAATTGTTCCCCACCACAAATCCAGAGCACAGGGACAAGAATCTGGAAGTCATTTCAAAAAATTAAAAGGCCCATAAAACTCTGGTTAGTTCTTGCTCCCCCAACAAGATCATCAAGTTACTAGATTCAGATCTCACTCTTTTGGGCACATCTACATAAAGAAAGATTTTTATTTCCTTAAATATAAACAATACAATAAGCTAAGAAATATTCTGACTTCAAGGAAAATGGACTTACAAAGAGAAAAGAGATTGAACACAATTAACCTTAAGGTCTACTACATGGCTATGTATCTCCATTTGTAAAACAATGGGAGCAAAAATAGCTGGCCTCAGATAATATGCTTTCAGGTCCAAAATTTTCTGATTATAATTATAGAAAGAACAGCAAACCCCTTGAGTTAAGTTCTCTGCCACAGCAGAGACTTAGATCTGCATTCTTGTCACATCTCTCCATTTACCATTCTCCCAAGCACCTGCCATCTCTTCCCCCCTCCTCACCCTGATGAACAGCTAAGCAGAGAAGACCTCTTTGTAACTTAGGTGTTTTTCTAGGAGACCTTAGAGGGAATAGAGGACAGTGTCTCAGTATGAGGTGCAAGAATAACAATTTCTGTAGCCAAAAATGATTTATGTCCATTTGCCTCATTCAGACACATTTTCTAGATGAGCACTCCCCTAGACTCTCCTAATATTTGTTCTGTACTGTTTAATCTTGGAAATTATTAATAATTATAATAGGTTATAATTATAATAGGAAATTATTAATAATTATAATAGGTTATAATCTAAAGAGTGAAATTTTATTAAGAAAATAGCAAAAGAGATGATGCAAGAGCCTTGGTATCATGTAAGAAGCCAAGTCATATAAAATGTTATATTATTATAAGCTTCCTTCTTTTTTAATGTTTTATTTGTTTTTGAAAGAGAGAGACACAGAGTGTGAGCAGCGGACAGTCAGAGAGAGAGGGAGACACAGAATCAAAGCAGCTCCGGGCTCTGAGCTGTCAGCACAGAGCCCGACGCAGGGCTCGAACCCACAAACATGAGATCATGACCTGAGCCAAAGTCGGCTGCTTAACCGACTGAGCCAGCCAGGCGCCCCTATAAGCTTCATTTTTAACAAAAACTCTTCGATTAAGCGAAAAATTAAATACCAGTGCATTTAACACTCTTTATATTTTTGAAAAAACCTCTAAAAGGGATGTGTGGGTAGGGAAAGTCTTTAAATGGAATGAAAATGTCTACTAATATTCTTCTATGCATAAAAAAAGTTGTGTGTTTTATTTCTTTTGCTATTATAGATGCAAAAGCAGGAAGAATGAAAAATAAGAGGAATATTCCCAGCCTGATCATTCCAGAATTTTCAAAGAAAGATTTTTTAGAGTAGTTTTCTTCATAGAGATAACAGAAGAAAGAAGAGAGCTTCGTGAGGAAAAAGAAAATGGAAAACAGTGATTTCATTATCACTGTTCTTGGTATTTGTTCTTTTACGACCACTATAGACCTGGAACAAAGAATCTTTGCATTAACCCTTTACCACTTAAAAAATAACCACCAGGTCTGGAGTTTGGGAAAATGGATAAAGTGGAAGGAAGATACTGCTATCACATCAGAAATAATTCAGGAAACGAGGACTTAGTGTTTGTAGTCTCAGAAAGCTGTTGCTTGCTGAAACATACATTTTAGCTCCTGGTTTTTATGTTTTGCATTTTTGTGTTGGCACTTAAAATTTCTGTGCTACCATAAATTCCAAGAATAAATTTCAGTCTGTTATTTATTAGGGGAAAAATGAATGCGGAAGTTTAGAAGTTTACAAGAACACAGCCCTACGTCATATAACGGACTCTTCTGAGGCATTCTGAAAAGATTCGTCTTAACATTCCTTAATCTTTCAGATACACTTCACAGACAAATATTCTTAAAAGACCAATGCTAGCCTTGTTAAATGCTAATGAAGGTTGCATCTCATTATGAGCCAATTACAAAACTATAGTACTGAACTTCACTAATCTTTTAGAACTGAGATTTCCAAAGGAGCCACGCCCTTATTAATGAATTCAACGGTGTCCCCACTCAACAAAATAGATCTAGTTTGCTTCTTTTTCCAGGTAGCTAGAAATCTGAATTTTCGTGTAAAATTGTCAAAGTTTTCAATGTTGATCCTGAGCTTCGAAAATCAAACTTCTATGCCAACCAAACAGAACGTATCTGCAGGACAGAGCCCTCCATGTGATACCAATTCGGACCATGTTCTGAGCGACAATCCTGAGGGAAGCGCACGCAGTTACCCAGGCAGACGCCACCCCGGGGCTTCCCCAGCTCCTGCACCTCCCGCTGGGTGATGCCTGGCCGACCTCACACCCTCAGATTATTGTACAAGGACTCTGGAGTTTGCAGCCCTGAAAGTACAGACCCTGCAGTTCTGTTAGATGGGTTCCTCGGGGTTGTAAATATCTGTCCTCTGATGGTAGGTTTATTAATTAAAAAAAATTTTTTTTACATCTATTTATTACTGAGAGACAGAGAAAGAGCACAAACAGGGTAGGGGCAGAGAGAGAAGGAGACACAGAATCCGCAGCAAGCTCTAAGCCCTGAGCAAGCTGTCAGCACAAAGCCTGATGCAGGGCCCAAACCCACAAACAGCGAGATCATGACTTGAGCCAAAGTCAGTCACTCAGCCAACTGAGCACCAAGGCGCTCCAGGTGTATTAATTTTTGACACAGCCAAAAGTTATCAGAACTGAATCTGTGAACAGAGAAGCTAACATTCATTTGCATATTAAGAAAATAATGGGCACCTGGGTGGCTCAGTCAGGTAAGCGGCCAACTTTGGCTCTGGTCATGATCTTGCAGTCTGTGGGTTCGAGCCCCACATTGGGCTCCATGCTGACAGCTCAGACCCTGGAGCCTTCTTCAGATTCTGTGTCCCCCTCTCTCTCTCTCTCTCTCTGCCCCTCCCCTGCTTACAATCTGTCTCTTTCTCAAAAATAATAAATATTTAAACAATTTTAAGGGCGCCTGTGTGGCTCAGTTGGTTAAGCGACTGGCTCTGGCTCAGGTCATGATCTCACGGTTCGTGGGTTCAAGCCCCCGTTGGGCTCTGTGCTGACAGCTCAGAGCCTGGAGCCTGCTTCTGATTCTGTCTGTCTCTCTCTGACCCTCCCCTACTCACATTGTCTCTCTCTCTCCCAAAAATAAATAAAAAACATTAAAAAAATTTTTTTAAATACTCACTGCTCAAGGTGATGCACAGATACACAAAGCCACTGTCTTCGTCTTCAAGGAGTAGAAGGTCAAGAAGAAGAGAAGAAAGGGATTTAATAGGATTAAGAGGTGAGCACTGAAATATGTGCATGGCGGGAAACGCACACACTTTGAGGCAACTGAATCCAAAAGGGGGAATATAGTCAATAATATGGCAAAACTTTGTACAGTGACGAAAGGTAACTACACTTACTGCGGTGAGGACGTTGTAACATATGTAACTGTCAAATGACTACGCGGAACACCTGAGACTAATGTAATATTCTATGTCAACACTCCAATTAAAAAAAGATTTAAAAAGGGGGGGAGAGCTGAATTTGAAGAAGACAGGCTAACGGTCATGATAAGGATAAAGAAAAGCAGAGTCATTGGAAGACTGGATGAGATAAACTGCGGGCAGAGCAGGGAAGCTAAGGCTCGCCGTTTTTAAGGTGGAACAGTTCTAAGATGTTGAAGGCTTTGCCCGTAAGTGGCTGCAGGGAAGTGGAGCCGAAAGACAAAGAAGAGGCAGTGACAGACGTGCACAGAGGGCACTTCAAGCAGGTACTAAATTCTCTCAGGATGGTGGTCAAGACAGGGCAGAGACATTAACTGAGGCAGGCCGTGAAACCAAGCAAGGCTGGAACATCTACAAGAGAAAGTGGTTCACGAGGTTGTATGCAAAGACTCAGTGATGAGAGGTTGTGGCAAATGGAAAAACAGACTGATTTTCTCACACAGCTTATGATTCAGTCAGGGAGGACACTACCTTACTTTGATTTCAAAGCTGTATAAAGAAGGACTCTTTTTAAAGTTAAAAAGCTATTATTAGGACTTACTTATTACGGAATTGAATGAAGGGTATCTTAAAAGAGGATCATCAAACATTCCTTTAGAGGAGACAAAATGTGTCCCACCCTGCCCTCCAGCAAGCTTTCCTAAGATACTGGGATGAGAGAGAGATTTGTATCAAAAGGAGACCAAAACTGAATGGGAGTTTTCAGTAAGGAAAATATTCTAAACCCTGAAGTGTATTTCTGAAAATGTATTACAGAAGTATCTCATGAACACAGACAGTTCAGCTAAGTGAGCTGAAAGATGGGCTCGGACAGAGAAATAAAAAACTTAGGAAAGGTTTTCTCGCGTAGACACAATTGGCAGGCCTCCACATGGCTCTGAGCGCCCTCACCCAAAGCTCATGGGATCACAGGATGCTCTGCCTCTTCTAAACTCCTCTCTGAACCGAAGAGTTAATGCAGAATCTATCTCCCCCTTTCTACAGGCCCTGCTAAGATAAACAGGTGTGAAATGTTTTTCTCTGTTTATATACAATTCTTAAAAAAAAAATTTCTTCCTAACATCCTGACAAATAGCTGTGGGTAAACATTCCAGATCCTTTAGGAGTTTGCTAAAACAAAAAGGAGGGGGACCCACCGTAAAAAAGGAAAAGACATATTTCTAATACCACCCAAATGCTGGACTACTTATTCTTTACACATTTTTACCCACAAAGCAAACACAGATTTCTCCCCTTTATAATTAGTAGATTGGGAGCAAGCTAGAAATATAGGCAAAGTCCTACAGCCTAATGGTTGGTAACCATTACTATTTGTATTCCTAAAGAATACTAAACAGAAGGTGCCAAGTGCCCAGATAGGTGCAAATTACATTGAAGCGTCTGCAGTGTTTCTCCAGCTATCAAGTAAGACTTGGAGAAACTCTTGAGCAGAACCCATGTTTACTTTATACCATATGTACGCGGAGCTTCGGGACAGCAAAGACAGTGGACGAGAGACGATAAGGAGATTAAAATTCTGGGTCATCAATGATATTCTTCTAGGAGAGGTGAAGCAGAAAATATTTCAAAATCTATGAGGGGGAACTGGGTGGCTTAGTTGGCAAAGCCCAGTCACGATCTCATGGTTGGTGAGTTCTAGTCCTGCATCGGATCCTCTGTCCCCCTCTCTCTCTCTGTCCCTCCCCTGCTCATGCTCTCTTTCTCTGGAAAAGGAGTGAACATAAAAAAGAGGATTAAGGAAACATATGAGTAAACTTTCAAGGTACTCTGCTGTATTCAACACTAAACAAGAAGTTTAGTTTAGCACAGAGGCCTCTGTGTACAGAACAGACCAATTATAAAGATATTTCCCCCGTCTCCATGCTAGAAGATTCCATGCATTCGGCCAGCTTTATTTTTAACTATAAGAGTATCCCATGCTACCATTTCCCATTTCCCATGGCCATACACAACTCCGAATACATCTGCATGCGCATTTTTCCAACTATTCTCTTAGAACAAATTCTTAAAAGTGAGGGTGATGGGGCAAATGACATTCTAAGACCTTTGAGAATCTCTCAAACTGCCGTCTGGAAGGCTACGCCCCTTTGGACCTGCATGGAAAGTCTAAACCTCTCTGAACTTGCCCTCATCTTCCCTGACAGGAGCCGGGCTCCCCTCTGCAGGGCGAAGACGGCAGCTAAGACGGCTCCCGCAGCACCTGCCCTGCTTGGCCTGGAGGTCACCACGGTGTCTGCCCTCCTCTCCGCACTGGTCCCCGACAGCTGTCCCCCTCCCTGAAAGCTGAATGCTAGGTCATTAGCCTGCGTCGCCCATCATCCTTCACTCCTGACGACACAGACCAAGGAGCTAGTGTGCCCAGTATGCCACACCCTCTCCAGCACTCAGTGCCATCATTTCTTTTCACTTCTACCCATCATAGGTGGGAGATATCTCCATAGTACTTTGTGATGCCATCATAAGGCTCCTAGGTGACAATGATTCTCGGGAGGCGGGGGGGAGATACCAACTTCTGGAGGACAGGGAAAAGGGAAGGAATATGTATAGTTTTTAAAAAAGTTAAAATGTCCTACTTAATAACACAAATATATTAAGTAAATGATAAAATATTGTTGGCTCGTAAGAAAACAAAAACCAACAGGATGAGAAAGCATCACCAAAACTGTGGATTTTAAATTGTCTGGAAAACATTATACTGTAAGATAATGTAAGTAGCTAAGTTATCTGCAGCTCTTAAAAAAGAAAGCTATGCTGAACTATGTTCAGCAAGCCATAGAGGACAGTGCGGGCAGCGGGTGTGTTCTGACTGTAAGCTGCCTGGGTGCCGGGAAGCGAGGAGGTGAACTCACACAGTGACCTCATCCGGCCCTCATCAGAATCTCGTGAAGCAGGCCCTATTATTATCTACATTTTACAGAAGAGAAAACTGAGACCTGGTTGAGTAATGAGGGGTGCAGCCAGGACTTGAATCTCCACTGTCTGACGCTGGAGGGCAGGCTCTTAAAAACGCTCAGCTATACAGCTTCCTAGGAATTAATGCCTCCATCTCCAACGAAAGACAGATGACTTGGTTTAAAAGATGCAAATGAAAATTCATTCTATAGTCTTCGTAAATATTCTGACTGCCATCCCAGCCAGTGGGCTGGTTCCCCATTGAGCACATGCTGCTGGAAAGTTTTTCCTGGTTTCTCTAGAACGGCCTTGTTATCAGTTATCTCCTCAGAGTATCACTGACAAATTCTGGAGGACACATGTCATACAACCTGAAATTGAAAATCCCTCCTGTCGTGAACCAGATTTTCATAGTCAATATGCTCCTCCCCAGGTCTGTCAAGTCCAACTTCAAAGGCCAGGGGAGCCCTAACATCCACCCCTTCCTGTCTCCACAGCCTGGCCACCACTTTTCAACTTCAGAACTCCAGGACTCACCTCACTGTGCCCATGATCCCTGATTATGTCTTTGCCACAAGACGACCCAAGCCCCAGGGTGCCCATCGCCCCCTCCTACGTGCTAATCCCTATATGACCACTCATGTTCCAGCTAAACCCTACTTCCCAGTTTTCTCCCAGTCCCACAACCCTTCCACGGTGCCCTCATGCCCTACCAGCAGCCAGACCCCCTCCACCCTGAACCTCTTCCCTCAACTTCCCTTCTCTCCTCTGACCGACGCCAGGCTCTCCCCTGCAGGCCTCTCAACAGCAGCCAATCTGCCTCTTAACATTTGCTCCAGCGGGTCTGGAGGTGAGCAAAGTGTCCTCTTTCCTCCTCATTGTCAGTTCCAGATAGCTCCCCCTCCCCCAAAGCGGAATCTTAGGTCATTAGATTGCGTCATCCATCATCCTTCACTGTTGCCAACGTATACTAACAATGCCAAATAGCTCCCCTTCGTTTCTTGATGATGTTAGCTCCTGGTTCACTGTCATTTTCTCCAATTACTATTCTTGTCTCATAATGTGGGAATGTTCACATGCACATAAACCAGCCTCTGGCACTTGTCCTCTCAAGTCCTTGAACTCCCAGCAATAATCTAATCCTTCACCACACCTCGGCCACGCATTCCTCTGGTCACACCCTCGACCCTGCATGACCAGTAAACTGTACCCTCCACACTCCAAATCTATCCATCCCACTTCCTAGATGTTCAGCTCCTCCTTTTAGCACCTGGGCTCCAATGGCCCGTGACCTACAGTCACCCATTCCTGTACCTTCTCAGCCCCACTTCCTTCCCAAAGGTCTTCCTTCCCTAACAAATTCCTTGGCAAATCACAAAACCCTTCCTTTGCATCCATCCTTCACTCCCTTCTTGTGCTCTTACTTCACTATACTCAGGAAAACTGCAACCCCGAAAAAAAACCAATTCTCTGTCGATTCCACTCCTGTACCTGTTGAGCAGACTATGGCTGAGCAAAACACACACCATTATCACTGCTCAGCAGCCCTGTTACATCTCCTTAGTCTAGTGGATCTCAGTTTTTGGCATATAGACACTCACTGGTTTAGCGCCATTTGTTGACAAGATTATCGTTTCTTCACTGAACTGCCCTGGTACTCGATCAAAAATCTATTGACCAAACATGGACCTACTTCTGGACTGTGTTCTGTCCCACTGGTCCATCTATAACATGAATACCACACAATCTGGGTAACTGTAACTTTATGGTAAGTAACAAGATAAGGTAGTATATTACGTAAGTCCTTCAATACCGTTCTTTTTCAAAACTGTTCTAGTTATTCCAGGTCTTCTACATTTCCATAGAGATTTTACATTCTGCTGATGAATTTCTACCAAAACTTGACTGGTATTGTAATTGGGATTGTATTGAATCTACAAATCAGTTTCAGGAGAACGGATGGACATCTTAATAGCATATATCTGATCTATGAACAGAGTAGATCTCTCCACTTACTAATGCCTTCTTTCATTTCTCTTAGCAGTTTTATAGTTTTCAGTGTAAAGATCTTGCACAGTACTTTTGTTAAATTTATCTTTCAGTATTTCATAGTGTTTTTTAGAAACAGAACTCTAAATTTTAGTGTGGTACATAAAATATTATTTTTTAATGTTTATTTTATTTATTGTAGAGATAGAGAGTGCACACATGTGCAAGTGGGGGGAGATGGACAGACAAGGTGGGGGTGGGGGAGGGAAGGAGAAGCAGAGAGAGTGAGAAAATCCCAAGTAGGCTTCGCCCTGTTAGCCCAGAGCCTGACATGAGGCTCGATTTCACAAACTGTGAGATTATGACCTGAGCCGAAACCAAGAGTCAGACGCTTAGCTGAATGAGCAACCCAGACACCCCATAAAATATCAAGTGTACAAAACATTAAATATATTCACATGTTGCACAACCATCACCGCTATTCATTTCCAGAATGTGTTCAACATCCCAAACAAAAACTCCATACAATTGAACAATAACTCCCTACTCCCCCGGCACCTGGTAACCTCTATTCTCCTTTTTGCATCTGAATTTGCCTGTTCTGGTCCCTCACAGAAGGCAAATCATACAATAATTGTCTTATTGGATTTGGCTTCTTTTGCTTAGCATACTGCTTCCAAGAGTCATCCTTGTTGTAAAGTTTCAGAACCTCCTTCCTTTTTTAAAGGGATGAATGCTATTCCATTGTACCCATATACATACAATACTTTATCCATTCATCTGTTGATGGATATTTGGGTTGTTTCCAACTATTTCATATTTTTGTTGCATTGTAAATGCTATTTTTTAGACTAATTCCAATTTTTCATTGCTTATATCAAAAAGGAACTCCTGGGGTACCTGGGTGGTTCAGTCAGTTAGACATCCAACTCTTGATTTCAGCTCAGACCATGATCTCATGGTCATGATATCAAGCCCTGCACCTGGCTCCACACTGGGCAAGAAGCTTGCTTGGGTCTCAGTCTCCCGCACGCGCACTCTCTCTCTCCCTTTGCCTGCTCTCCCCCACCCCAACCAAAAAATTGAACTCCTAATCTACTCTCACAAACCTCTTCTGCCCATGATGTTCCCCATCTCACAAAATGGCAAATACATTCTCCATCTCCTCAGATCAAAGCCTTCGAGACTTCCAGGACTACATTCACACGGGATATCCAATGGGTGACCAAATGTGGTTAGCTCCTTTATAATATACCCCCAAATGCAACCACCTATTAGTGCCTGCACTGCAACCTTCCTGGCCCCAGACACAGAAACCTCTCATCTGGATTATAATCCTATCTGGTCATTCTGCCCCCACCTCTGCCCCTTACGGGCCTTTCTCACAGAGTATCCAGAGTGGCCATATTAAAACATAAATCAAATAATTTCACTGCTCTAAACCAAGCATTCAATTGCTCGCCATTTCCTCCCAAGTTAAATCAGAAGCTCTTACAACTGCCTACCAGGCCCTATACCATTTGGCTTTGTTACCTCTCTGGCCCCATTTCCCGTTTCTCCTCCCCTCATCCACAGCCCTCCAGCCACGAGAACCCTCTTGTTATTGCTCCAATCCAACAGCTATGCTCCTGCCTAACAGGAGCTCCTGCCTGGAAGTCTTCCCCACATATAAGCACGGGGCTCCGCCCTCACTTTCTTTAAGTTTTTGCCCAGTATCCCCTCAATGAGGCCTCCCCTGCCCAACCTGATCTGCAACACTGACCTCATGCTGGCTCTCTGGATTTCCCTTACTCTGCTCTGTGTTTTTCCTTATATTTTCATATAAAGTTTTAATTGTGGAATAATTTCAAGTTTACAGGCAAGTTGAAAAAATAATGCAGATCATTCCTCTCACCTTGTTTCCCCTAATCTTAACACACTGCCCCACTTAGATTTGTCAAAGCTAAGAAACCATCACTGGCACGTTACTACTTCACTAAGCTCCAGATTTTATTTGGATCTCACCATTTTCTCCACCAATGCCTTTTTTTCTATTCTAGAATCCAACTCAGGATACCAGATGTTTGGTCCCCAGGCCTCCTCAATCTCTTCTGGACTGTGACACTTTCTGTCAACAGCCTTGAGAGGGAGTGGCCAAGCACTTCGTAGAATGTCGTTAGTTTGGATTTATGTGGAGTTTTCCTCATGACTAGACTGAAATTAAAGGTCTGGGGGAAGAAGACCACAGAGATGAGGTGCTTTTCCCATCATGCCACGTGGGGGCACACACATCGATGTGGCTTACACTAGTGATGCTGACCCAGGTCACTCGGTGGAGGTGGCATGTGCCAGCGTCCACTGTAAAGTTACTAAAGCCTCAAGTGACTCGTGTTCTCTTTCCTATACTGCAGTCTTTGCAAGCGAGTCACTAAGTTGAGCCCATATTTAAAAGGGGTGAGCATCTTTATGTCTTAACATACTTGTTTTTTTTATTCCCACATTTGAAGGTAAACTCTAAAAGGACATGAATTTTTATCTATTTTATTACCAATAAGACTCCCGTATCTAAAATAGTGCCTAGCATGTAATAATATTTGTTGGATGACAGAATATAAAAAAGATAGATCTCCTAATAATCTGTTCAGGTCACAGTGTCTTACAGCAACAATTATACATCCCCCACCTAGAGAACTATGTGCTCAGGGGGAAGAAATATGTCACTCACTCTAAGGTATCACTAACATGTTGAGTTGCCCTTCTCAGAGGTGTTTACGGTTTTATTAGGGGAAACTATCTTCAAGAGTGAAATTACAATACTATAACTTGAGACATTAGCAATGGGATTAAATAGAAAGCATATGTCAACTGCTTTGAATAGCAGCTATAAATAACAGGAACTCAAGACATGTCCATTTTCTTCCTTTTCTTTACATTTAGGAAAGAGAGATTTGGGGGGTTCATAGGGTCTTCCCTGGAACCTGAAAAATATACTTATTCTACCTGCTACCAATCTTAAATTGTTTTCAAAACAAGGCAGAGTATGTACTTCTAACATTCCACACCCCCAAATCCAGTTAATATTAATTTCTTGATCTCTTACCAAACTCTGCTCTTGGGGTGATCAGCTCTTGGGGTGAGTCTATCAGAATCAGGGTTTCCTGCATGTCCTCTTGCTCTGAGACACACACTCTGGCCTTAGAGACAGTTTCCAGGTTCTTCTGAGGATAAACTTTTTCCCAAGGAAGAGTGCAGATTACACTCAGGAGCCTTCATTTGTGGTTATGAAACTGTCCTGAGAGTTTTGAGGGAGGAAAGCTGTCCACTTTCACAACGTTAAAGATTTGCCCGCAGTTGAATTAGTTTAGGAAAAATCAGTTTAGATGCCAACTCAACTCTGTACCATCTTTTTAATACCCATCTGATAATGTAAAAATGAACACCTATTGCTTAAGATGGTCTCTACAACTCTAGTTCTAATAACAAAGCCAATTCAGTTCCCTACTAAAGGAAGCATGGTTCTATAGGTCTTAAAAATTTAGTGAATTAAGGGCGCCCAGGTGGGTCAGCGGTTAAGTGTCTGACTTTAGTTCAGGTCATGATCTCCTGATTCATGAGTTCAGGCCCCGCATCGGACTCTGTGCTGACAGCTCAGAGCCTGAAGCCTGTTTCTCTCTCTGCCCCTTCCCCATTCCTGCTCTATCAAAAAATAAACGTTAAAAAAACATTTTAATTTAGTGATTGAAGCTGATTTTGTTCATTAACTGCTTACCATAACCCCCTTTAAAAGTAGAGCAGCCATTCATTCTCTAACAAAGCCTGCACAAACACTCACCAGACATCTTCTTCCTTATCAGTGTAGCTGCTCTAATGTGGCTAATTTTACCAAGCACTATTTTCTGAAGAACAGCAACAGGGATAAAAGTCATATTTTCAACTCATTAAGATTCCAGCAGTTTCATTTCACTTAGGACACCTTAATTTTTCTCAGGTCATCAAGCAGTGAACATCTGACATTAACAGAGCTAAGAAAAAGGATCTTGGATTCCTTTTTTGGAAGCATGTTAAAAAAAAAAAAACAAGTAAGAACATGGCCATGAAAATCCTTCCCAGCTGCTACAGGACAGAACCTTTCACTCAAAGACAAACTACTGTATTAAGAATTCAAAAAGTCAGCAAAACATGAAGAAGGAAAGGCTATGAAGTAGACTAGGAATGGCAAGCTGTATTCTTTTCTGGTAGATTCAGGAATAGCAGAACCTTTCTGTAAAACTTGCAAAAGAAGAAGGTTGAGCTGTGATCACTGTGTTTACGGTTTGTTTATGCCCTCTACACTTCCCGGTTGCTTACAGCGAGTTCAGGAAATGTGAACATCAACACGATATAGAACCTGTGTTCCTCAAGAAGCTGACATAAAGAAGAGGGTAAGATTTGTTCTGAGAGCCAGAGTCCAATATCGATGCCTGGAAGTTACATTCTAAAGAACTCTGTAAGAATTAGACTGTCCCAAAACTGAACAGCCTGCACCTCACAGGTCACCACAGGCAGAATTCAAACAGAAACTGGATGTCCGAACTAGAAGCAGGAATTAGGCCTGGGGGGATGGGGGCGGGGAATTGAGTAGATGGTCTCTCTCTTGGGTAATCCTGTGTGACTTCCTGTCTTCACTAGAAAGTGGAAAAGAAAAGTCTAGGTACCTTTTTAATACCCAAGTGAGATAATTCTATTCTGACTGACAGCCAACCATATCTATTTTGAAACTATCTGAAATACTTATGGATGGCCCTTCCCCGCCTTCAATCTTTCCAGTGTTCTCTCTGTATTAGACTTTGAATTTCTCAGAAACTTAATTTGTGCTTCAAATTATTTTTATAAAGCAAGAGCCTAGCTTCACATACCATCATGAGGAACGTTATTGCAACTTTTATTTCAGCTTTTCATTAAAGTATTGATCTCAGTATATTAAACAGTAAACATTTCAGTTAGTAATATTCAGTTAATTAATATCCAGCCATGTTCTAAATATTATATCAGTCGGGATATAACATTTTTATTGGAATACATTTATTGGTTTGATTTCAGCACAATATTTAGAACATGGCTGGATATTAATTAACTGAATATTACTAACTGAAATGTTTACTGTTTAATATACTGAGATCAATACTTTAATGAAAAGCTGAAATAAAAGTTGCAATAACGTTCCTCATATGGCAAATCACAAATAACTTCTACATGCCAGAAAACACGTAATCTAACAAAGTTTTGAAAGGATTTTAAAATTTTAAACTAAGTAGCAAAAATAAAAGGATAGGGGCTTTCTCTTGCAAATAAACCATTTCTATGGTCATAATGTTTGTTTTAATGTAACTGTATTTCACGTACCATGATAAGAACATTATTTGTAATTCAGGTGATTTTCTAAACTCCTGGTTCTAGAAGCCACTCCTGTGGTTACCTCTCCTGTAAGGTTTGTGTGACCTGCCGAAGTATCAGTAACACGAGCTTACTCATTCAATTTATACATTTGCTCAACATGTGTCGAATTTATCTCTCTATAGCCATTCGCTTGGGGGTGTCTTAACTCACAAGCTCCCAGGGAGAGGACCGCTGTGAGGGAAGGAGCTCGGTCACGGAGAGCTGCTCAGTACAGACTTCTGGGTGATGACAACTACGTTAATTATCAGATAAAGTGATTTGAACTGCTTTTTCTCTAAGTGATGACTTCTAGATCTAGCACAAAGTCAAAGAACAGCACACTGAATGGTTTCAAAATTCTCAAGCAGAAATGGTGTGCCAGTCTAAAAGGTGGACAAGCAAGGGCATTTGTAAAAATCAGACATTAGTTCCCCTAAGACAAGGGGACAACGACGGGTTCTGTCACTGTGGAGCCGAGTGAACTCACAACCAGCACTAAGACCGGTGTGTCCCACCCCCTCCCACAGCTCCGAGGGACGAAATGAAGAAACTGCAGGCGCGCTGGTACAGGAGGGCTTTCCTGGAGGAGAGGACACGAAAGTCCACTGCATCCGGACACCAAGTACCAAGGAACAGACGCTGCTGTGAGCAAAGCACAGCGCTGGGAGTGGCGAGGCAGGCAAAGGGCGTGGTTTCTGTTAGCCGGTCACTCAACCTCTGACCTATCAGACGGGGATTATAATCACGTGACGTGAGTGTGACAAAGAGGAGGGCAGTAACGGAAAGGCCCTAACCAAGTCATCAGCTCACAGAGGTAGTTGTACTCGGTACTATGAAGACGGCCAGGACGGTGACAGCACTGGGACAAAGGTAAAGCCAGTCCTTGCCCTTAAAAGAGCTCACGACAGGGATGCGGAATATGCCTCACACACCTTGCCCTTCCACACGTACGCCGCACGCTGCCGTGGCTCTCCCCTACAGCCCGAAAACGTGGCTCTGACCCCTTTCCCACACAAGGTTCTAGGAACCAACAAACTGGAGTTTTCACTGAACAGGATGCCGATGTGCCATCCTGACTTCAGAGTGTGGCTGTAAAGACACACCTGACAGCCGACAGTCACCCGGGCCTTCCGGGGTGCCGGCACTCTCCTGGGCGTTACGCGTGCTGGCTCCCTGATTCTTCCCGACGGTCCAGGGAGGTGCGCGCTGTCGGCAGCTCCACTCTTCGGAAGACATGGCCCGTCCACATGAGAAGTTAAGTGGCAATGGTTTACAGTGTACCGAGTCACGCAAGAACCATCACAAGTCGAATCAGTGGCCTGAGCGCTGACAAGTTAGAACAAAAAGAAAAATTATGCTTGTAGGACCTGAGACTGTTTCACAGAGAAGGAAGAAATTCTATCTGAAGGTTGGGTCGGATCTGCCCTGGCAGAGGGGACAAAGGGATTACAGCTGAAGGAAAGAGGGAACAAGGTCACAGAAATGCAAAAAGGTGACAGGAGTGGAGATCAGAGCACGAAAGACACGGCTGGAAAGTCAGGTGAGGACCCGAGAGGGGAAGGTCTGGAACCTGAAGGCATTTGCCCGAGGTTTCATAGATGTGGACCATTCCTCATGCCAGCCTTTAATTCATGACGCTCAGGGTCACTGCCGAGGAGGGCCTGTGCACAGGTGATCACCCCAACGTGGTAAATGTAAGGGTCTAAAAAGCCTCTAACGACCACAAGTTTTGACAAGGTACCTAAAATTTCAAGCCAACATTAACATACTGACCAAATGCACGTGACATATGATTGGCTAGGTACTACCTAAAGCAATTGTCCTCAAATTCTAGACGGCAGCACAAACATTTGAAAAACTTGTTATAGCAGACTGCCAGGCCCCACACACCAGAGTTTCTGACTCAGCAGAGGGACATGAGGCCCAAGAAGTTACATTTCTAACAAGTTCCCCAGTGATGCTTAATGCTTCTGGTCCAAAGGCAACACTTTCAAGAACCACTGGCCTAAAAGAACAGAATCCAGAATGTGTAAATTCTAACTGGGGACAGAAAAACCGTACACGGGGTTGTCTTCAAGAAGACACGGGGTGCCTGGCTGGCTCAGTGAGCTAAGCATCTGACTCTTGATCTCAGCTCAGGTCTTGACTTCACGGTCGTGAGTCCAAGCCAGGACAGGCCTCCTGAGTGAAGAGGAGACGACTAGATAAGGAGAAATGCTGTAACAGGCTAGGCACTGAGAGGAGGGGCACTGGAAAGTAGAAAATCAAAATGTCAGCTCTAGTATAGTGAAGTCTGTCCTCCTGAAACTTAAAAAGACTGCGCTGCCATTCTCCAACACCATTTTGGACAAATCATCAAAGAACTGAATGACAGGTATCACATATCCGAGCTATTTTTGTTTACATTGGTCCTATCGGTGTATTTAAATAAAGAGAGGATTTACAAAGAAAATAGATGCAGTTTTACTCCTCTCTATTGTGTTCGGGGGGGGGGGGGAATACAAAAACAGCATTCCTAGAAAGTAAATGCAAATAATTCATTAGTAAAAAGGTATAGAACTGCTATAGAAGGAGGGAAAAGGGTCTCCCATGAGCTAATAAACTGGTAACAGTATTTGCTAGCTTTCCATGAGACACAAAATGCTGTCATGTTGATATAGTCTCTATAATAAGAGCCTTTATTCTTCAATCTTTGAGTTCTGTGTCAATTTGAAGACTGTATTTTCTATTTCACACAGATATTTCTCCCTTTATACAAAAACCCATTGGTATTTCCTGTCCTTATGATCCTCCCTTTTTTTTTAAGTGTATTTATTTTGAGAGACAGAAAGCGCCAGCAGGGGAGGGGCAGGATCCCAAGCAAACTCCACCCCCCATTTTGACACTTTGATCTTTATAAATACTTACAGTGTGGGACAGTTTTGAAACTCGGATTTATCTGGCTTTCAACATTTCTACAACAAATTTGGTGGGATTTTTTCTTTTTGAAATAAAAGGAATGGTGCCTTGTAGAAGGCAAGGCAAATGAATCCTCCTGTTTTACCTCTTGCGCACTTTGCTTCAATTCTTTTGCAGGAACAAAAAGGAATCATGTTTCCTAGCTCATACTCAAGCCTGGTTTTCTCCTATCAGTTACGTATCCACAGATATCAAGGGAACATAAATCCTTGCAGGTTTCCATCTCTCAGAAAAACATGCCATGTGCAGACACATCTGGCTCAACGTATCATTAAATCCACTGCAAGAGAAAATGAGGCTGCTGTGATTGCGCCTTTCTAGGACTGGGAGGCTGAGGAACTCCTGCTGTGTGAGGTCAGTGGCCGGGAAGAGGACACTGAGCCACAACGTCCTTCTCTGCCCTCTCCACTCCTTGCTTCCATTTCTGCCTAAGCGGTATGGCTTGAGCTCAACTCATCTGGAATTTACCAAAAAGATACAGTAATGGCAGCCTTTCTTACCTTTGGTGTACATCCCAAAGATATTTTTACTGTTGAAAACTTGTTTTTAACAAAAGTAAGTAAATCTGCACCTAACATAAACAAGCTAAATTACCACTGAAAAATTCTTCGGTGTTGCTATGGAAAAGCGATGGAAAAGTAAACATTCAACAATTTTAGAGGCACATACGGAGCCTGGAAAATTAGTAATCCACAACATACTGCAGAGTTTTATAAAACTCAGTTCACCTGAACATCCTGAGAAAGTGACATACATTATCAGAGCTGTAATTTTTTTTGAGTGTTTGCCAATTTAAAAAGTAAATATATGGTTCATAGGGTGTTCACATTTGTCAAAACTGACGGATCTGTGCACTTCATTGTATGTAAATTTTACCTCAAAAGAAAACAAAACAGTAAACACATACTGTACACCAGTAATAATATGCATGCTGCAGTACTTAAGGGGAAACATACTGATGCCTGCAACTTATTTTGAAATCCATCAAAATGGATCGAAGGATAGAAAGATACATAGCTGAATACATATGTGATAAAGTATTTGTGTTAAAAATAGATCCTAGATGCTGGAATGTAGATGTTCCCTAGAAAACTCTTTCAACCCTTCTTTATGTTTGAAATTTTCATAATAAAATGTTGGGTGAAAATGTGAGATCACAGAAAAATATGGAAAACAAAGGAAGTAAAATAAAAACACTATACAGACACCAAGCAGACACCCAAGATCTTACTATACATGTTCTGTAATGTGCTTTTACCAGCTCTTTAAATATTCCCCCAAATACAATGGAATTCTATCATACAGACGCAGAACACTCTTTTCAGCTTTACTGAGGTATAATCAACAAATAAACTGTAATATTTTAAAGTATAAGACCTGATGATATTACTATATGTATACATTGTGAGAGGATTCACACAATGGAGGTAACGCATCGGCCACCTCCCATGTTTGCCTCTGTGTGTGTGAGAGAGAGATGTAGCATAATTTAAAGGATAATTTGTTAAAGAACACTTGTGCTTTTTCCAGCTCTTTACCATGATCCATCTGAGATGAGCAGCTACCATATCCATCTGTCTGCATATCTCTGATTACTTCCTTAGGATCAAGTCATAGAAGTAAAATTTCTGGCTCAAAGAAAGTAATTATTTTAAAATTTGTGATGCATTTTGTTAATCTCCAAGAAGCTTACCAATTTATACTCCTAACAAAAGCATATCACAGATCATAGCTAACATTTGAATTAAATGCTTCCATAAGTAAAGTTTATAACTATTCTTTCTCCCAACGATCAAAAGGCTCTTTTTTAAAAGAAAGTCTATAATATGCAAAACTAGTATCCAAATCTTGGCTTCTAAATATCATAGTCCCAATTCAGGTACCCTGGATCAGGGCTTCTTTAAGAAATGGCTGATTCCAGGAAGGAGGTAGGAATTAAAAGAGCCTGGAGTATCTTCTTGTGCCAGGAAGTAAAAACAAAAAAAAAATGCTAAAGAGTGATGGAGACACATCAAAAGGGCAAAGGAGCTACTTTAAAGGGACTCTTACTCAGTCAATCTGGACAATTTACCCAGGAAAGTAACAATAGTAATATAATGGAACATCTTCAATTTGAAAAAGAATCCATAAGTCTGCAATGAAATAAATAAATGAAGGGGTGAATAAGTAAAGAAAGGAATGCTCTCATTTATGCTAGAACTTTTTACGTAGCAACTGTCATAATAACATCTGGTTCAAACAAGAACTGCCAATAGATGCTAAAAACATTGGGTAACACTTGTTGAAAGAAGATATTTACTTGCCTCAGAATATCTTACAACAGCTTAATTATTAATTACAAAGGGGGGAAAGGGTATCTTTACTATAGAGAAACTGGGTAAACCCCTCTTAATGAAAAGTATTAGTATCACCAATAACAATACAAACGGACATCACAGTCTCCCACTAAGATATGCCAAGGGCATAGGACCTATGAAATATTCCTACCAAAACTACATTATCTTAAACTAGGCAAAAAGAAGGGAAAATCAGATAGACCCAAAACAAGGGACATTCTACCCAACAGTGCCATGCTCTTCAAAAATGTCAAAGTTTAAAAGACAAAGGCCGAGAAACAGTTCAAGAACACAATAATTAAACACAATATGTGATCCTGATTGGATCCTGGGTTGAAAAATCACCATAAAAAGGCCTTACTGGGACAATGGACAAAATCTGAATATAGACTGTAAGATAGGTAATATTATTGTATCAATGTTAAATTTTCTGATTTGATAGTTAAGTTATGGTTGCATTCTTGGGAGATGCTGAAATACTTACAGATGCTAAACACATAGCATCTACAATTTACTCTCATAGTTCAATAAAATATGAATACATACAACTTAATATATAAAGAGAAAGCATATGCTGAAAAATATTAATGAGTGGTGATTCTAGGGAAAGATGTTCAGAGTTCATTTACTATTCTTGGGAGTTTTTCCCTAGGTGTAAAAGTTTTTTTTTTTTTTAATTAAGTTTTAAAGAACTACCCAGATTTTAGGTAAATTCCATTTTTCTTTCTTTTCTTCTAACTTAAAAAAGTAATATATACTCACTGAAGCAGAGAAGAGTAAAACATACTCACTAAATTAGAGGTCTACCAAAAAAGCAAAAACAAAAGACCTTCTATCCTCTCACATAAGCAAAGTTAAAAGAGTTCGGTAAATATTTTCTCCACCTTTCACTAAGCTCATAAAACATTTAATCAGGTATCAAGTCATTCTTAAAGAGGAAATGAGCTGTAATATATCATTAAATACCCCATTGCTTCTTGGCAAAAAATGACCAAGTAACAGAAGACTGAATCTACAATTTAAAAAAAAATTCAGAGCTTATTGCCTTTCTCTTACTTAGAAAACACCCAGCCAGTGAGCCAACACATAGTTCACAAAGTAGGACAAAAATCACACTAAGATATGCATATTTCCTTTCTAATACCTCCCAACCCCTAGCCAAAATTTTTTACATCTTAAACTCCTGTTGTATCCAGAAGGGGGGATGCTTCGCAATAATCTACCGTCTCTCTTTATCACTGACTATATCCAGTGGCTTGGCTTTTCCTAAAATTTGTGAGTTATGGTCCTACAGTTCACTATGACCCACTCAATTTCTGAACGATAACCACGTAGATGGTTACTTCCACTAGAGCAGGACTTGGCAGTTTCCAATTCCTGCCTTCATCCCTGTGCTTTCCTAGGTCATTCCACCAGCTTTCTTAAAGATTAGAAAAACAAAACAAAACAAAGGCACTATGTATGGGGACAGGGCAGGTAAGGAGTGACTAGAAGCCAATTACTGTTTTCCTGTCAAAACCTGGCCCGTTAAGCAGAAAATCTCACATCCAATAATCACATAAGAACATGCTTGTTGTACCGAAGCTGCATGACCTAATGCTTACAAATATTAGCATGCTTGTATACTTTTTGAATATGAATTTGACGAAATTGGTTTATTTTCCATCTAACCTAGTCAACTATAGGTTTCAGAGTTTTAAGAACTACAGGACAGGGGGGTTGATTTCCTGGAATTCATTTGCCCCTCCTGAGGTAGCTTAGTAGGTTTTTCAAACCTCTATTCCCCCATCTATAAAATGGGTACAATAATGCTTACCTAAAAAAACTTAAGAGTTCACTAGATAAAAGAAGCTAGGTCCCATCTGGAGTAAGAAATGGTTTTCCTATTTGGCTACTAAGAAAAATGTGCTGGTCAAGAAATGAGGGGGAGGAAATTTTTCTACAAAGCACATGTCCGTTCTGTGCACACATGGGCATTAAAAGCTATTGCTCCCTAATGCTCTCCACAACCTTTAGGTACCCCAAGGCAGAAAGAGCTTAGTCCTTCTGACCTGGCTTCCACAAGTGGAAACTCAGCTGGTGATCACACAGTCACACAGCACTGCTGGGAGGAAACGCCACAAAGTGCTGCTGTTTGGGTTTCCTTCTCGAATCAATTGCTACGGTTGACTGACAGCAGTTAAAGAAAAAAAATAAGCGAAATCATTCAGGGGAAATTAAAATATACTTACAGAAAAGTTCCCTTTAAAAAAAGACATTGGAAAAAAAAACCAATAATTAGCCCAAACAGGACATAAATAGAAATGACCAAAACAAGCTCCAGCGGGTAGCTGTTAAAAGCTATCAATGCCACGGGGCCCCTGCAGGTCAGTTCCACAATTAGCTCGTCCTCCAAGTACTAAACTGAATGTGGGGACCAAGCTGTGTCGTATTCCTATGGAAGTGAAGGGCTCGCTCGGACCAACCTAAGCCCCAGACTCTGGAAGCCAAGACCCTTTTCTGATTGTACAAATAGGGCAGTCCTCTGTCCAGCATCTGTTAGTTCTTTATTAAACAAAGACCATCACTGTTGGCTTCAAGTAGAGGTGAAATCCAAGAAGCTAGTATTGTTTATATTTCAGTAGAAAAATAATGCTTTTCGTTTTTTAAAAGACAACTCCTGATGACCACAGATTCACAAAAATCAGAAAAGAAAGGGAATAAATGTTCACACATTACTCTTTACTGACCCCCTCGGCTGACCTAGGGAAAAGAAGAGCCTGAAGCCAAGGAAGGTCCGAATGCTCCCCTTCCCTGACGAGAACATTCGGTCTTCCGTGCCATGGAAGAAAACACTCTCCGTGCAGATGACCCCTAGAACTCAACCCTACAGCACACGTGGCAGTGACTTCTATTTATGGGGCTCCCAGAATGGAAACTGGGAAACAGCCTCATGGATCGGCCCCAAAGGCCTCGCTTGCTAGGTCCCCTGACAGCCTGCGACCTCCGACTCGGTGGAAAAGCTTACATAAGCGCAGTCGCCACCATTTCTGACAGCAGGGAAAGGCCTTACCTCTTTCTCTATTTTGAGCAGTTTCTTTACAGCCACCTCCTTGTCCTGTGATATCCATCTGGCTCGATATACACTCCCAAAGCTTCCTCCGCCGCAGTTTTCAAAAAACTGCAAGTCATCAAATTTAATTTGCACAAAGGAGGTACCGAGAGACGACATCTCATAATGACACAGTATTAGACTTCGGCGAAATCTGCAGAGACAGAGAAAAGTTGCATTAGAAATATATTGGAACAAATCGTCTGAATCCCACTGTAGATAACGTGTAACTTCCGAAACTTGTGAAACATCCAGAAAGAACCCCGAGGACTCAGGAGCAAGGACAGCAAGGCTATAAACAAACCGAAGTGAAAACACTTACCGGGCTGCCCATGCAAAAGTCCACAGCAGCTTTGTCCAGACTCCGAAACACAGCTGTTCACAGAGCAATGGCTCAGATTTCCCCCCCGACAAAACCTGTGGCGGCGCTTCCTGCACATCCCGAGGAGCTCTGCCTAAAGGCTACCGTGTCACCCGGTCTATGAGGAAGGCCTGACCCACGGGAGGCATGCTCTCCACAGCGAGCCTGCTAGCTCCCCCGGCCCGGGAGGCTTGCCGGCCGCCCCCCCAACGGTGAGCTCACTTCACACAAAATATACATCACCTAAGCAACGGAGCATCCTGCCCCGAGGAGGGCCCAAGCGCTGCACGCGAACACACATCCAGTGTTTAGATTCCAGAAGCAAGCGTTCAGCTCGGGGATAGAAAAGCTGGCCGAGCGTTTTACACAAGTGGCTCCCTGGACTGTATACTGTAGCAGGGCTTAATTAAAGAGGAGAAAATTTGCCCTTGATTACAATATATTAAGTCATCCAAAGAACTCTGCCAAGAATGTAAAAAAAAAAAAATATTATGTTTGTTTCCAGAGGAACAGATTACCTCTCCCAGAGATTATTACACTGATATTTTCTGCAGTCTAAGGAGTTGTACTATTCTCTGGGCAAGTGGTCAGTCTTTACACCCGATGCCAAACCGCGGATTCACAGGAAAAAACAAAACAAAACCATACAAACAAGACAAGAAAACAAGAAAGTAAGGCACTAAAATGTTGAACCTGCATTAAAAAGCAGGTGGAGAACAAAAGTTTATATACATATTCTTACCAAACTGTAAACCAGAATCTCACAGTGAGGGTGCCAAAAGACAAATCCATAGGTATACAAAACAACTGGTCTGGGCTCTTCATAACTGTCAAAGTCAAGAAAGACAAAAAAAAAAAAAAAAAACCAGGAAAACTTCTAGCATAAGGAGACTTAAATATGATGACTAAATGCAATGAATGACCACTGACTAGATTCTGGAATTTAAAAAAATTCTACAGAAAGTATTATTGGGATTTTAGGGAGGTTTGAATACTACTATATATTAGGTATTATTAATTTACCCATGGATAATAGTATTCTGGTTCGGTAGGATGACGTCCTTGTTATTGGGAGATATACTGGGAGAAATATTTAAGCATTATACCTACAATTTAATTTAAAATGGTTCAACCCCCTCCCCTCTTGCTTTCCAAAAACAGGGCAAAGGGATAGAGAGAGGAAGCAAATGTAAGAAAATGTTAAGAACTGCTGAATCTAGGGGTGCCTGGGCGGCTCAGTCAGTTCTAAGCGTCCAACTTCGGCTCAGGTCATGATCTCACAGTTCGTGGGTTCAAGCCCTGCATCAGGCTCTGTGCTGACAGCCCAGAGCCTGAAGACTGTTTCAGATTCTGTGGCTCCCTCTCTCTCTCTCTGCCCTTCCCCCATTCAGGCTCTGTTTCTGTCTCAATAATAAATAAACATTAAAAGAAATCAAAAAACGAAAAGAACTGGTGTATCTAGGCAAAAGTTATATGAGTGTTTCACTATTCTTTCCATTTTTCTGTAGGGTTTGATTATTTTCAAAATAAAAAGGTGGAGGGGACCGTTTGTGTCTATGAAATTGACAAAATTTCTTCATAAACAACTTGAAGCTCTACTGAGTGATGTCCACAGTTGGCTCAGCAATCTTAATGTGCAGCTGACGAGCAATCCCATTTTAGGAGCATCATGTCACTGAAGAATTCTGATTTTTTTTAAAGTAAACCTTATGCCCAACATGGAGCTTGAACTCACGACCCTGAGATCAAGAGTCACACGCTCTACCTACTGAGCCAGCTGATTTCTTACAACAAGTCAAACTGCTCTACTTTGGAAAAAAGCCAAGACAGAATTGTTTGTCTATCCTCTAAAGTTTAAAAGCTAGCTTACTGTCTACACAAAAATACAGGGGCGCAGGGGGAAGCCCAAAATATCCAGCTTGAGTCCATACATATGGAAGTCACCAATTTACCTTACTAACTTTTGTTTCAATTCACATTCAGTTAATCACAGAAAAGAAGAAAGTTTGGATAACATTTAGGAATGTGCTGAACTGCCCAGCTAGCTCAGTAGGTAGAGCATGAGACTCTTAATCTCAGGAATGTGCCAAAGGTAGGTACCTAGAATATGCAAGCTAAAAAGTTTGTTCAATAAAAGGCACTTGCAAGATTCCCTCCGTGTTACAAGATGCTAGGTCCATCTATGTTGTTATTAACTGCTTTTATTTTTATCAAAGTATAAAAATAAAATAGGACTACAAAGTTTGTAATAAAAAAACAGAACTCTCCTGCTCCACTCCTCCCCATACCCAATTCTCTCTCCAGAGGGAACTAATTTCAACTCCTTTAGCATTTTCTTCTGCTATTTACCTCCATTTTCTAAAAAGTGTGATCATATTGCTATTTCTTGGTTGTTCCATTTCAGATATTATCTATCAACTTCTCTCGGTGGAAGAAAAGGATTTAGTTCTCATATGCCCCCTTTACCTCCTTGCATAGAAATAGGTCACACTCGCCCAACCCTCCCAGCTTCCAACTAAATTGTAAGATTTAATTAAGTCAATAGTAGTCTGACAAAGTAAATATTTCTAGGAGTGCTGTGTAGGATTCAATGACTTTTCCTTTCTTGGGTAACTTTTTGTTTCTCCTAGAGTTATTAGTTGCTCTGTTTTTGTTGTTTGCTTAGCTTTTTATATATTTAGCATTTATTCACCTCATTGAACTCTCCCAAGAACTGTAAAACTCCTCTCAGTAAAATAAAAATAAAAATAAGAATATCAGGTAATTTGGGGGAGGATGTTCTATTTTTTTTCTTAAAGACATTCCTCCTATACTCTTCATCTTGATTAAATCTGGCTGATGTGGTGGTTCTCTAGGCCCAACTTGGACTGGGACTTCCCTTCACCATCATCCTAAACTGTCTTTTATCTTCTCCTCTGTGTGAGAACCCCTGTCCTCTAATCCCCTGGTCTCTCTGTTTTGACAGTGCATATCTCCCATCACCAACCTAACAGAGTACCCAGAATGTAATTTTTTTGAGAATCTGTGTGTCTTAAAATGCCTTCTTGGTAACCTGGCTGAGTTTGCAATTCTAGGTAGGAAATAAATTTCCTTATAATTTTAAAAGTATTTCTTCATAGTCTTCTAATTTCTAATGTGGCTGTAAAGAAGCCTGATACTGCTCTGGTAACTAATCCTTTTTACACTATTACTTTCTATCTGAAAGCTTGTAGGACCCTGTGTTCATTTTTGGAACCCTGAAATTAATAGAACATGCTTAGGAATGTGTCTTTTTCACTCATCAGTAGAACATTCAGTGAACTCTCTTAGCCTGTACTCCCAGTGAACTCACATCTCTTAATTCTGGGAAATTTTCTTGTGTTAGTCCTTTACCACTTATAGCTACTTTTGCTTCTTGTTTTCTCATCTCCATACACATGTGAGGAACTGCTTGCAGTTCCCAGTACATGCTGCCCCTACCCCCACTCACATCTCTATTCCTTTGCATAAGGTATTTCTGCTTTGAATGTCTTTCTCTTCCCAGGAAATCCTGTCCCTATCTGCTTCAAGTCTCAAGAGCAGAATTAAATTCTCCCTCTGTGCCTCAGCATCTTTCTTTACCTACTCATCATTCTCACTTACTTCCCACCTTTAAGGGACTATCAATCCCTTAAAGGCAAAACTCATTTCCATTTATATCTGGATCTTCTTCAGCACCTAGTACACAGGCAGGCAAATTCACTGAATTTTTTTCCATTCAAAAACTGCTGAATGAATGAACAAATGAATAGTCTCTGGCTATTCTTCCATTATATCTTTTGCAACTAGGAAGATTCCAGTCAATCAGACTAAGTAAAATCTGAGATCTGTAGTTTTTATAAGTTCCCCCAGGGCATTATGAAGCAAATCCTAACTTGGGAACTACTGCCTAGGATTCTTGGAAACTGAGGAGAATTACGTTTGGGACTCCAGAATGAGGTGTCTATGAGTCCAAAGGAGAAAGAAGAGGAGGAGGAGGAAGGAAATTCTTTTCAAAACAAACCTAGAGATCTGAACCAGGATGAGATCAATACGAATAAGTCTAAACCTCAGGGACAGAGCGAGTTCGGGAAATATGGATGAATGGAAGTAGGATCAGTTACATTTGAAACTGACCTAAAGGTACCAGAGGAAGGTTGACCTCTGAGAAGTATAGTTCTCTAGGACCTTCACTTCTGGAGATGGAAACTAATCACATCCGTCCCAGAATCACTGTTACTCACTTTGTGATATATCCTGCCATTTGGAACATGGCTATGTATGAATAGGACTATCTAATTACTTGAATGCTTAATTGAAACTATAAAAAATTAAGTCCCATCTTACTATGGAAGAGACTAACAATTCTGGGGTATAGGAGTACAGGTTTGAACTCCAGTGAGCTTGGCAAAACACCACGGACTCAGATGAAAAACCTGACTGAGACTCCCACTGCCGTCTACACGAGACTCAGACCGCATACAGGTTTCCCCCACTATCTGAAAGTACAACCTTCCTGTGAAATCTTTCATTAGCCAAACCGCTGTAAAGCAAAAAAGAAACTGCCATTAATTTACATGGAAAAACTTCGAGCATTTCCAGACCCAAAAATTAACTCCTCTTAGGCTTTTCTGATACCTCAGGACACATCTTGCCAATGGACATACAAAACAAAATCAAGAGAAAATAGAGTACAGATGCTCTCAAACACAGTTCAGAGCGACAGCGGCGTGATGCGGAGATGCTAAGTGGGGTCCCAGGGAGAGAAGCCTGGGGCGTGTGCCGCCTCTACAACAGCTCACGCAAAACAAGGGCTGGATGCGATTTTCCCGCCTTTTTCCCTGAAAGTGAAAATCACCGTCAGGCTTCTGTTAGCAAAAACAGGTGCTACTCTAGGTCTTCCAGAAGCAAAGTGGTATAATGCAAGTTTTTGAAAAGCAGAAGATAACCTGTATATTTATTTTTCCCCTTGAACTATCCCTCTTTAATTTAAAATTATTCTAATAGGATCAACTTAGGATCCGAAGAACGGCAAAGCTGAGTTGCTGGTTAATCATACATACAGCATCTTGGGGATGACTACTACACCATGTTCTCATTTTTCAGATGTGTTCTCCAGTGAATACACCTGAATTTCATAAGAAGGGTCATCTATATAAATGTATTTCCATGCTATCCCCATTCAAATGAGGTTATATCCTGCCATGTTAAAATAATTGCTTTTACACAAGAAAGGCAATTTTTCTCCATGAAACAATACCCAGGCCTAATTTGGTAGCATTTTACCTTTTGTTTCCTAGACTCTCACAGCTGCTTTAAATATTAGTATCTACCACACAGCACTGACGGGTAAGGTGGAGGAGGGACAGCATAAAAATCAAAGCATAGCAGAGTGTCACAGCACTGAAAATGTTCAAAGTCACTAATGTGGTGGTTGAGTCCAATCGTTTGAGTACATGAATGGTAAAACAAACCTTTTCAATTTTTAAAAATTTTCTTAAAATTGAAATTTAAAAAAGATTTTTAACTACTAAATTGCTGAAAGCAAACATACATACGTGTGTGTATATATACATATATGTGTATGTATGTGTGTATATATATGCATGTGTGTGTGTGTGCATGTATATATATATATCACCATCAGTGAACTATCAAAAGTGAAACTATATGGAGATAGAAAACCTTAAGTGGAGTATTGACTTTCAGCTTTCTAGTCCCTTCCCCCCTCCAAAATGGACTTCTGTCCTGAATTAAAAACAAGATAAAGCAAAAAAGACTCTAACGTTTTAATATTTTTTTAAATTTTTAATGCTTTATTTATTTTTGATACAGAAGAGACAGAGCATGAGAGGGGGAGGGTCTGAGAGAGACGGAGACACAGAATCTGAAACAGGCTCCAGGCTCTGAGCTAGGTGTCAGCACAGAGCCTGACGCAGGGCTCAAACCCACGAACGTGAGATCTGACCTGAGCCAAAGTCGGAGGCTTAACCGACGGAGCCACCAAGGCGCCCCTAACGTCTTAACATTTAAAAAACAAGATTTAGAATTAAAGAGGAGTCTGACCTCTGCCTCTAGCCCTTGGTAACCTTGAACCAATCACATTTTCTGACCATGGCATTTCCAGCCCAACAAATAAGAAATTTGACATTTCTTTCATTCTGATACCAAATGTCTCAAAGTTGCTAGCTCAAAAATTAGGAAGTTTGCAGAGTTATTTTGGCTTCTTTAATGAGTCTTACTTCCAAATTTCAACACAGAAGCTGCATGGTCCAGGGGAAGGGCCCCAGTTATATCCAGCAGTGAATCTGAATTTACTAGCTGTTGGGCTCTGGCTCAGGCATTGTACCTCTCTGCCCTCCGTTTTCTCACTGGCAATAATCCCCATCCTGCAGTTGCTGGGAAGTAAGAGATACTGTGAAAGTGCCTGGCATAGTGCCCAGCCCCTAGTATATAATACTCAATACATGGGAATTCTGGTTCTCAACTTGTCTTAGCAAGTCTGGTTATCATATTTAGTCATCTACTCCTTCAGCTCTCACCACTGGGCATGCTTTCCTCAATAGTTTTCCTCCCTGTGTTTTCAGAATGGTTTTGTATCTCCATTAGTTTTGCAGAGCAATAATTAATAGGTAAATGTACTATTGGTCCCTAAATCCTTCTTATCAGTATACATTTTAACTTTTTTCTCACTGTTTGCTGCTTTTGGTTTTGGCCATTTTTGCAAGATCTTAGTAAGTAATTATAATTTTCTTTTAAATTATTTTTGCATAATGAGACTAAGTTATTAAAAGATGAAACTTTTTGTCTGTTTGGCACTTTTTAGATACCAGCGTTTCCAGGACCTATTAATTCCATGATAGCATTCACTCTGGTAGGTTCCTACAATGTACCCACTTCCGTGATGGCCACCGTCTTCCATTAAGATCTTATCTACTGCATTTCAAATGAATTTAAGAAACGGCAACCAACTTCATTAAATTCCTGCAAATCATAACTTCTTTTAAAATTAAAAAAAAATTAAATTAAATTAAATCCACCTCATCAAAGGACTAATAACTTTACTAAAAACTAGGTCTCTGGATTTTTCTGGATTTTTCTTTTAGGTTTACATGGGCCTGTGATTTCTGAATTCAGATTCTTCCTCTTTTTCTATCCCTAATTTACATTTTTCCTTTTCTCTTTCTTCACAACAGTCACAAGTTTATCTTTGATGCAATGTAGGAAAAAAACTATTTTATTATGACCTAAATCTGACCAAACACCAAAACAAACCAAAAAAACCTCTTAGAAAACAGCCCTTGACAAATTCTTCGGCCAACCTTGTTGCTCTAATATTTATTTATGCTAGTATTGTTTCAGCCTCCTAACACAGATTAGTGAATAAAATAATAAAAAATATGCTTGATTCTGTGTATTAAAATAATACAACTTGGATTATGGGTCTAAAATTATTTTTTTCCTACAAGTCTTAGCTTCAAAACATGGGGAGTGCTGGGGTTTGGCATATATGTTCATAAGAGCAAGGTCAAAGATTCTAAGATTCTATTCTTGAACAGGACTGCTGTTCTACTGTTGTTTTTAAACCACCCAAAAAAGATCTGTACGACTAGGTAGAGGAGACCAGGCTGCAAACAGAACCAGCTAGTACTTGTGTCTACCGTAGATCGAGATCCCTCCTTCCTCCAAGGCTGCCGCTGGAAAGCAACAGGCGTGTAAAGAATGGGTTGAACTCCATGAATAGGATCTTTAGTCACGGATGTCAGAGAGAAGTAGACTTTAAGAATCTAAAAAATAGCTATTGTTTCGTCCTCCCCCCAGACACCCCCCCCCGTGCTTCACCAAACAAGTAACAGACCCCTCTAATTAGAGCAAAGGTTAAAATAAAAATGAGCTAGTTAAAGGAAACATTATTTGTACTTTATTTCAATTAATGAAAAGAGACATCATGGCACACTTCCTTGCCAGAAATGTTACTCGGGGCCAAACACTGGAGCAACAGGAACGTAGGAGGCAGGGGCACTTACAGCACAGAAATACTGTGTGGAAATGTGTCTGTGCTCAAAGAGAAGCCCAACTAGGCGACTCGGAGTCGGTACAATCCAGGACGTGGGTCACGGCAGAGGCGCCTGTGCTGGGCGGCTGGAGGCCTGGGAAGAGAGCGGCACCAGCGCAGAGGGCACATCTCCGCGGGCTGGCCGGAAGGGGAATTCACAGGTGTGTGCGGGTGGCAGTGGGGGTGGGGAGGAAACAGGGGTAGACAAGGCTTACTTCAGTCAGCAGGCCCACCCATCCCCAAACGTGCTGCTTCTTGGCTCCTGTTTCTACCCCTGAACCATTCTCTGTCAAATAGAAAATACCCGACTACCCTCGCTGCTAACAAAGAAGTACCATCTTGGACGAATGATCTGGAATGAACGTTCCGAAAAGGGTAAATATGACAGTTAAAACCTGGCAACCTGGACAGAAGATGACAGCAAAGGGGAACTGCTAAAACCAGAGAAGACCATGGAAGACCCCACATTATGCATCGATCCGGAGACAAAGCTAAAAACTACAGAGAGAATTCCTGGTTATTGGGGTTGCCCAAGAAGAAAATACGCCACTCTGTCTAGTAGTGAGCTGCTTATCGCTGAGAGGGTTCAAGGGGAGGTGGTCAGGTGGAGTAGGAGATTCTTGCAACCGCTAGAACAGCATGAATGGTTTTTAAGACCTACTCCAACCCTATGAGTATGCGATGACTAATCCACCTGCTGTAAAGTATGGAGGTGCCTTCCTCAGGGATACAGGCGTGACCCTAAGAGTCCCTGGCAAAGTAAAGGGAACAGTGATGAGCGTCAGTGATGGAAATAATGGAGATGACTGGGCCATGCTTCTCAATTTATCCTCCCAAATGGGTTGAGAAGGTGAGAGTCATACTCCAGATTTCTATCCTACCACTATTCTTTCCCCTCTCCTCCACTTCTAAAGGCAACGAGCTTTGTTCATAATGAAAGCCATGCTATAACCACAGAAAATCAAAACTCTTTGGATGACGATATACTATTTTCTTTTCTCAGCAGAATGAAATTGCGTTACCCCATGCAGGGGGCTGGGCTGCAAAGCCAATGGTGCACATTCATTTATCAGAACCAGGCTCGTGCTCCCCCAGCACCGTGCACAGGTGTGTGAATAAACCCAGTTCCTGAAAGTCAATTTTACCTTAAGATCTGGGGGAATATACATGCCAAGTGTCTGCCTGTCCAGTAAAGTCAAACAGTACAGAAGAGAGTGCAAAATTCACATGTTTTTAATATTAAATACAAGATTTTAAAGCAAGTGCTTGCTTCTATGGGAGTATTTGTAGTTTTATTTACAAATCCCTAAAGAAATACATTCTTCTCCACAATAGGGTACTTTGGTTAAAAAAAAAAAAAGTTTCATAAGCAAAGACTTTTTCCAAGACTTTTAGACTTTTGGCTTTCCTATAAGAAGCCCAGAAAGGAGGTTAGTCCCTTAAGATAAGCTGTGCTCAAAGCCAGCTACAAGAATGGTTCTAAGTAATTTTGGTTTTGGTTTCCTAGGTCATAACCTTACCTATTCATACAACTCCCAAGTTCTTCAAATTCCTCATACAGGTATTTAAATGCATTAACCTTCAGATTCTTTCCAAAAAATATATTAAACACAGAGGTACACAAAGCTGCTTACAAATCCTTACACTCAAAGCAGGAGAGTAGCTCCGAAAGCCGCCCCCCACACACACGACGTATGACTTGGGAACACGGCCAGCCACCAAGGGCAAGCCTGCCTGGGTACCGGTGAGACAGCAGCTTGCTCCACGTCTAACCTGAGAACGTGGATACTCCTTCCTACTCGGCTGCGGTGGCTGACGTCTGAAGGGCCGGTTCGAGCATTTCCACATGCTGCCTCGTAAGCCGGGTGCAGCAAGGAGGCATTACTGTGTCCAATGTACGCGTGACAAAACTGAGGACGAAGGGTAGGAAAGGTGCCCAAGCCAAGTCCCTAAGCTATGAGCGATGTGACTGGGATTCAAACTCAGTTCTGACTTCAAAGTCATATCATTTTTCTTCACCATATCATATGTCTTTCTTCTGACTCTATCATTCTGCCTCTTCCTTCTAATCTACCTTTTTTCTTTCAACAACCCCTTATTACAGTAATTACTGGATTGCTTATCATCCACCTGAAGTTCCATTTGAGGCTTTAATTTCCTACTAGCAACCGTGATGCGGGGTTAGGGTGGCAAAGCATGGCTGCTTTGTTCTCACAGAATCCTTCTTCCGTGTTGGGATTATTTAACTGCTATTAGGGCATAATCGATGCTTCGGCGGTCTGTAGGAGGGTCTGACACAAAAGCCCCCAAGTATCGGTCAGACCAATCTCAGCTCTAACATTTACAGCTCTCTTTCCTTAACAGGTACAGTTTTCTGGTCACAGCTGGAACTCTGCTTATTTGTGTGTTGTGGGGCAAGGTTAATAGCTACGAAAGAAGTAGCCTAAATGCTCCCTGCAGTAAGACCAAAAGGTGCCTTAGCTGTTCCTATTACATTTAGATAGACAAGACACCCTCCCTGTCAATCTGTCCTGGGTAGAATAAAACGGAAAACAAATGATCCAAATTGATTTTTATTTTCAATATCTCTGGATCCAGATATAAGGCTATCTTATTCCAAGAGGGACTACATCACCACAAACACCTTTTTCTGGTTAAAAAAAAACCCAAAAACACATTGATTCTCTCCTCTCTTTTCTTTGAATCTAACAATTTCTAAAAACTGCCCATTTTTCTCATTCACTCCCCCACTAGTAGCTGCACTCTATGTCTGACCTCTTCTCATGAAACCTCATTGTAATGTCTCCCGAGTTTTCTCTATTTACTCCACGCCCCTCATAACTCCTGTTTACAGTTTGGTAGCCCTGTCAAAGTCAGTTTCACTGCTCATTCCAGATAGGCACTCAGCCAATATATTGCCAATAACACTCACTCTTGTGCTAACTTAAAATACACAGTGCAGCTTGCCAAGTTTCCTTATTTGGCAAGAAGGTCCCTTAGTTCCCAAGATCTTTGACCATCCATTTTTAGATCCAAATCCTCCTGCTTAATATTTGGATATTTCTCTCTCTTTGTCTCTTTGTAATGTGTTTTATGTGTTCCCTAAAAGACTACGAAGAAGAGATCAATCATCTCTGCTTTCCTAGACAAGGGTCCTTGTCATTGCCTTGTGGTCATTTCCTCTGGAATTACTGCCATTATAACTTTTGATTTAAATAATATTTTCCAAGTTAAAAAAAAACTCGAGGAAAGTTATAGTAGGAATTATGTTGTTAAAGACTAAACTAAAGAGTACACGTTGCTTTATAAGACCATTTTCCTTCATCTTAATTCACTGTTCCCAAACAAACCAAACAAACGTTCACTTGCAATCTCCCAAATCTCTCACTACTGTAGCTGGAACTTTAAACAAAGGCTCTACAAATGATCAAAACCATAATTAAAATGTAGCCGTCGCGTATTTTTTCTGAAAATCGAAAAACGACATGAAATTTCACAGTGGAGATCTGGGCCTACTACAAAGAAATCGTTAACCGTCTTGAATCACCTGTTTATTTTCGTCTTTAAAAGTGAGCTGGGATCCACTGCATCCTCACTGCTCACTTCAACTGAGGTCAGGAAAGCAAGAAGGCTCTCCTAAAACAGCATCAGAGATGAAACAGGAATGTACCTCGGCAGCCATCTGAGGCGGTTCTAATATACCATCACTAATAGAGAGCCTGTTGTAGTTATCATTGGGACGGGCCACGAAATGATGTTGCTTTCATTAACAAAAATACTAATTAAGTCCTCCGTAAACAGTGCTTAAGCAGAGATCTCGAGGCGCAACAGAAACGCACGGTTGCAGCGGTCGCACAATGCGCTGCCCCGTTTTTTAGGCCAATTCGAAGCCATCTCGCCGGGTCTGTATCAAAGTCGGTCTGCAAGCTGTCAGGAGCGAGCGAGGCGTGGCGGCGGCCTCAGCACTGCCCCGCCGGCCTGGGGCAGGTCGCGGAGGCCGCGGACCCGGGGACGCCACGGGGTCGCCGGGGACACCCGGCCCCCTCGCCGGCGGCAGAAGCGGCCGCCGGAGGGTGCGGGCGGCGCGAGCCCCGCGCTGCCCCGGGGAGGGCCGCTCGCGGTGGGAGAAGCCGCCCGGGCCGGGTGGAAAGCAGAAGTTAGCGGTCTCGTACGCACAGCC